>NC_087202.1:77931192-78146192 GCF_015104395.2 Macrobrachium nipponense | reverse complement strand
ACTAGCACAGGTTTTTTTTTTTTTTTTTTTTTTCTTTCTTTCTTTCTTTTTAGCCTTTTTGTTTTCATGTCTGTTCTCACTGAGTAATAATGGCAGTGGTTAATGAACATTCAAGGACATTGGTTTTGGTTTTGCCCTATGCAAGAGCAACCAGATCATCCCACACCAAACTGATCACCTGCCTAATTGGATTTTGGGATTGTGGATCATTTTCTTTCATTTCTTTTTACAAATTCTCAATAAATTACTTTTCGAAAAGGGGAAAAAACCGAGAATAACCATACATTGGAGGGGAATTCGAGGGGCACTGATTGTCCTATCAAAGATCTCAAATAACCCAAGATTTTTGTTTCTTTTTCTGGTACTGACATTCACCAGATGACGTTAGGGAGACTTGGCTGTCCTTCAAAAAGAAAAAAATCAGATTACCTGTATATTTGGAATGGCATTTGTTCCTTTTTGATGAACGTACTTGAGATACTCCGATTTCAATAAAGAAGTACAGTGTAAATGGTAAATAAAAATGACCATATTAAGGGGAACTTGTGTGTTTATGCAATCACACACTAGGAATTTCAGTTTTAATAAAGCATCTGTTAATCGTACTTGCATAGAAATGTTTGTTTCTATCAGATAGATACATCGATTTGTGCTTGTAAATAAAGTTTTAACGTCTGCTGCTGCAAACTTCAAAATTAAAAAATCTTAAAAAAAAAAAAGTCCCAATTTCCAAACGTCTTATTAACAAACCTCAAATCAAAACAATCTCAAATTAAAAATAGACATGAAGCGTAAATATAAAAAAAATTAATTTTCATCTGCATACTACGATAAAAGGAACGGAAATTCTTTAATTTGTTGGTGGTAACTGAGATAATGATATATTCAGTGCGAGTGAGAAATTAATATAATTACAGTGCAGGCTTATTACTTCGGTAAGGTAACGCAGGGTGTAATTACACTGTAAAGCCAAACACAAGCCATTAAGGCTTTTTTCCGAAAGGGGTTACAATATTTGTCACCCCAAATCTTATGTTAGCCTCATAATTATACAAATTACAAGATATTAATTTGATAACACGCCGTGCGGTTGGAATCTACTTTCATCCTGAACTCTACAACTACAAATGAATACGAGAGAGAGAGAGAGAGAGAGAGAGAGAGGTCGAAAAGTTAATAGCAGGACAGAAACATTTGCCCTACAAGAGGTAAACCCATAATTTTTTTACAGTACAAGACGAATTCACGATAGCGACGTAATCAATGGACGCTTATTAATTTCTTTCCTGGAATGGAGTGGAGTGGTGTTGGTCTTACTACAAGTACGCTATTATAAACTAAAATATCCCTCGACTAACAGGCTTCACCTCCAACGATTAGTATCCTGAAAACAACTCTAGGAGACCATGGCACATCTACCTGGAGAGAGAGAGAGAGAGAGAGAGAGAGAGAGAGAAGAGAGAGAGAAATCCCTGTCTTGACACCATCCACGCTCATATCATGTAGGCTTATTGAATCTTCCAAGGGCTAACACGACCATCCGTAACCACGAGCAATCCCGAGAAGAAACTTAAAATTCTAGTTTAAAAAATGTGGACGCATATATATCTAAGACATTGTGTGTGTGTGTGTGTGTGTGTGTGTGTGTGTGTGTGTGTGTGTGTGTGTGTGGGGTAAGTTTTAGTCTTCATTTTTCACAATTTTAGATATACGAGGTTTTAGTCCACAGGGGAAAAAAAAAAGCTGAAATTCTTTTAGCTCAACAGTTTCGGCCTCCACTGGCCCTTATCGAGTGCTGTTTATTTTATATATATATATATATATATATATATATATATATATATATTATGTGTGTGTGTGTGTGCAATATCCACTTAACAATACACTGGGAATAACTTACATCAAAGTGGACAATGACTTTGACTATCCGGTTATCTTTATAGCCTTGTGGTCAAAGTATTTTCCTTGGTTAATTTTAAACTGGATATTCAACGATACATATATAATGTATTATATTATACACAGTATATATTCAGATGAACCCCTATACATACACTCGCCCACATGGGCTACTTACTCGAAATTCCAGCTTTCAATGAACATGGTGTTCAACTGAAAGAGATGAAAGATTATAATAGAAAATACGGAAAGTAGAGATCAGTTATTAGTAAAAACAATAAACAAAATAAATAAAAAAATGGTTAAATTATTAAAGTACAGGGGAATCGTGTAATTATGTATACATACATACACACACACACACACACACACACACATATATATATATATATATATAATATATATATATATATATATACACACACATATAAGTCTATCACATTACCGTGATTCATATACATATATCGAACTACAAATGTCCTTTAATATCTAATTCGCTCTACCTCGGAATTATATATTTTCATATATGCTTAACCGAGGGGGAATTTATTAAGCGATAATAGAATTGGCCATCGACAGGCGCGAACCAGCGACCTCCCGATTCCAGGACTGGCAGTGAAGCCTTAAAACCACCCCGCACCGCCAAGAGATGTCGGGGTGGTTTAAGGCTTCACTGCAGTCCTGGAATTGGGAGGTCGCTGGTTCGCGCCTGTCGATGACCAATTCTATTATCGCTTAATAAATTCCCCCTCGGTTAAGCATATATGAAAATATATTTAATTCCGAGGTAGAGCGAATTAGATATTAAAGGACATTTGTAGTTTCGATATATATATAATATATATATACATATATATATATATATATATATATATATCTATATATATATATATATATATATATATATCTGAGTCTGTTACCTGGAGATATAAGTAATCAACAAAAGGCACTTTGAATACCAAGTAAATGCAGTTTGTGTAACTGAACATATTTTCTTTAATTTTTTTTAGAATAGATATGAATGAAGAGGGGTCAATTACAGCTAATATAACCAGTCGGAATTCTATAGAGCTAAAGCACTTAATTTCGCATCTGGATGCTGGGCTTATATTGGTAAACTCAAGTGTATAGTAAGAGGAAATCGAGAGCCTGAATGTTCATATAATGTATGATATATGTAATATGTCTAATCATACGCATATATATACATATATATAATATATATATGTACATATATATACATATATATACACATATACGTATATCCTTAAATCCTGTTACCCCGGCCCCCTCTTTCTGATTTTGTATATTATATAAAGGCCTGTCAATTTTTTTTATATTCAGTGTGAACGTGAAAATGTAAGAATATACTACGAAAGTACTTGTTGCAAGTCCCTGTTTCACTTACATTCTTACCGTGGAATTAAGGATATTCTCAAGTACGTGTTCCTTCGTGCTACACTGGTTATACATTTATATATGTATATGTGTATATGTATGTGTGTGTATAATGATACACGCACCACCGCTTTTTAATATTTCTAACTGCGATTTTTTTTTTTAAGATTTTCTTTTTAGATTTTTTTTTAAAGTATCATAATCTGCTTTGCTTTGATGATGTGAACCCTTCGCCTTTTTCCTCTGTCAAGTACATATATACACACGCATATATATACGTATATATATACATTATAAATATATATATTTACATATATATATATATAATATCAAATATATATATTTATAATGTATATATACGTATATATATGCGTGTGTGTATATATGTACTTGACAGAGGAAAAAGGCGAAGGGTACACATCATCAAAGCAAAGCAGATTATGACACTTTAAAAAAATCTAAAAAGAAAATCTTTAAAAAAAAAATCGCAGTCGATAATGAGAAAAAGCGGTTCCATTCAGAGTGAGCGACTACTCTGACATTTTCATATCTTCATCGCCTCGTGTGTGCCCTGGGGTTAAGAAGAATCGGATGCCCCAATAAAAACAATTTTCAAAAGCAAACTATTTGGACAACATGACAGCCACATGCTTAGACAATGTTTTTCTTTATTAAAAAAAAAAAAAAAAACAGCATTCACCCAGCCAGGACTCTACTATAAAGGAAATGAAACAAACCCTCTATCAACAAAAATTAAAGTGAAAAAAAAAAAAAGGCCGTCTGATTCCCTGTTGGCAGAGCGGGGAATCGAACCCTGGGCCCTGAGATCGGTAGTCCAGCACGTAACCGACTCGTCCAACGAGAAACGAAGGCTGTCTTTAAACCCCTCTCTACACGTCAAAGGCAAAAACAGTCGAACTTAGCCCCTTATGAAGAACTTGTGACCTCCCGACTGATGTTATAACGATGTGGCAGGCAACAAACTATTCCTTCCCGGCTTTTCTCCAGCTAAGGCCACAACCTTATCCTTAGCCCACCCACTACTATAAGGATAAGCTAAAGGCCCAATCCACAACAGAGGCCCTTTACAATAGCAACGACCCTTAGGAGGAAACTTTCACGTTGGTTTGTTTGTATGGTGTTTTTAACATTGCATGGAACCAGTGGTTTTTCAGCAACGGGACCAAAGGCTTTACGTGACTTCCGAACCACGTCGACAGTGAACTTCTATCACCAGAAATACACATCTCTAACACCTCAATGGAATAACCGAGAATCGAACTCGCGGCCACCCGAGGTGGCAGACTAGGACCATACCGATCACGCCACTGACGCGCTAAACTTTCAAGTAGGTCTATGACGTAAACACCTATCAACCTACGACTACTTCGTCAGGATTAGGCCTATACACAAGCGCCTTTTCCTTGTGCTTTCAATCACGAATAAAAGAAAAAACTATATATTAACCATTTCTATGTATTGCAGGAACAACAACAATATCAGACCTTTGTTTGCAACCCACTACTAATTCGTCAGCATTAGGCCTATACACATGCGCCTTTTCCTTAGGCTTTCAATCACGAATAAAATAAAAACTATATTTCAACCATTTCTATGTATTGCAGGAAGAACAACAATATCAGACCTGTGCCTCAGTAAGTCACATTTTCCGTCTGAGAGAATCCTATCGACTCTAGAAATTCCATTTTCGAAACAACAATGACAATTTCCACTGCATCATCTCGGGAGCCGAGAGGATCATGAATGACGTCAGTTGACGAGTAGGCAGGAGAATCATTCAAATATCCCGACTTATTAACTTAATGACGCATTACCTTCAATTATTATTTTCTCTTTAACGTGAGGTTGTCAAAGGCTTATTCACTCTAGTCAAAAGTATTTGTTTAGAGCCCGTATAAGAGATTGTTTGTTTATAAGGTGTTTGTACGCTGCATGGAACCAGTGGTTATTCATCAACGAGACCAACGGCTTTCCGCGTCTTCCGAACCAAGTCGAGAGTGAACTTCTATCACCAGAAATACACATCTCTAACACCTCAATGGGAATGCCCGAGAATCGAACTCACGGCCACCGAGGTGGCAGGTCAAGACCATACCGATCACGCCACTGAGGCGCTCCGTATAAGAGAAGTGTGTGCATCACTAAGTTAATATCATCACCTGGAACACCAAGCGTGCTGTGTAGTACTATGAGGCCATAAAGACAATACACAGCGAGAAATAATATGTTCATTCTCAGAAAATATAAGAAAACATTTTTTTCACAAATTTAAACAAGAATTTTGAAACTTCAAGGCATCACAAGAAACGGATATTTAAAATGAGAGAGAGAGAGAGAGAGACGATGAGAGAGAGAGAGAGGAGAGAGAGGATGAGAAGAGAGAGAGAGAGATCCCGAATATCAAGGAATTATAATAAATAAATAAATAAAATAAATAAAATAAATAATAAATAAATAAAATAAATAAATAAATAATAAATAAAATAAATAAATAAATAAATAAATAAATAAATATAATAAATACTATAAAGTAAAAACATTCTGAAATATAGTCCTTCGCTTTACACCACTGTTTTAATGGGCCTTTTATACTTGAGACGTATCCTGTTTTAACAGAAGAATTTATGTATATATATATATAATATATATATAATAAATATATATATATATATATATATATATATATATATATATATTTGTGTGTGTGTACTGTGATTTTTAAAGCAAATATATATATATCGATTTTAACTTAAGCACCCGAAGTATAAGCAGGGCCCTTATTATTTGGGCAACATTCTCCAACGCTAGTCAATAAACGAAGCATCACCGCCACCTTCTTCAGGGGCTTTTTATCGTTTCATGAAGGGCACATGAACGTAATCACGTTTAATTGGCCCAGTCTCTCGAGAAATCTCGAATAATCTCGAGAAATCTCGAATAAACCCTAAGACACAAATATCTCACTTTGTACCGAGCGGAATGACACAGTGACTTAGACGTTACAACTTGTCACCCTTATTCTTGTTCCCTAAATACTACACTCCCTCCCCTCTCCATGGCTTCCCCCCTCCCTTCCAATCGGATCCCTCTTCCTCTTTTCCTCGTCACGTGTCAATCGGCTTGACAGTCAGTGGCTCCAACTAGTGATTAAAACAGCAATTACGCTCAAGATGGCTGACCCGCTCTGATCCGAAACTACCGACAGGTTTAATTAATAGAGGGTCATTTGGATGGTCCACTGAGCCCAGGACATGCAGGGGAGAGGGAGGGCTCTCGGATACGAATTACAGCGACGAGAACGTTCATTTTATTTCCCAAGATGGTTTACGGAAGCGACGCTCTCCCCCTTAAATCTCCTTTCACATCGCAAATCAATAAACAACAGAACTTGACGGCTCAAAGCTGATCCTTGAACTTGATGGTAGGGTAACACGGAAACCTCCAAGAGGCTCGTTTTGATTTTGTCTACAGCGAAAATTTAAGCCCTATATTCAACTATGCTATTTTAATCAATCAACCATGAAAAGCATCCAAATTACACAAATCACATTTTGTGCAAAATCCATAAGCAAATGGCCCCGAATGTAATGACAAAAAAAATACAAATGACATCATACTTGGTGCAGATTGGATGAACATATCAATTTTAATAAAAGAGAAATATCTATTTTAAACCTCTAAATTTCTAAATTCGACTGTATCACTGATATAGTAACTCCCAACGACTTGAAAACAAAGTGCTCAAGTATTATGAAAGAAATAAGGGATAAAAACTTAAGCTTATTATGCCCAACATCCCCTCTTAGGTTCTACCACATTATACGAGTATTAACAGTTACCGGTTCCAATACTTGGACCTGGATACAGTTTGATTCAGGAGATATACTAGAGAAACAATGCATCAATAAACAATAATTTGATATAATTTTTTTTTTTAACAAAGTAAGGAGTAAGAGAACTGGCAACCAAATGAAATTACAAAAATTTGGTTACTTGCGTGGAAAGAAAAAAACGGGATGGTATAAGAAAGAAAACTGATTACTATGGCCATAGAACAGAATCTGCAACACCCAAAGCCAATGGATTCTGGGAAGATCTGTTGCTCCGTTGACTTACAAGGTTTAGTTCAGCTTAACTGGTAGAACAGACATCATTTTCTAAACAAAAATGCAATAGAAACCGAAAATGGGACTATTAACCGAAAATGAATGAAGGTGTTGCAGCTGTAAAGAATCAAGGCGTACCAACAGGAAATAACATTAAGTACATATACAAGTAAATTTAATTAAAGATAGTAGTTACCCTACTCTTAATAAGATCACTGAATATGACCACCCATAAAATTCTTAACTCACCAAAGGGATGGAAGCCATGACACGCACGATGACTCACAAAATCTTCAATCAATGAATAATAGTTACGATAAACCTTCATGAATTTTCTCTAACTCTATCATGGTAATTACTTATAAATACAAAATACGATGCCTGAAGAGGACCCAGTTATTCTTTTATCACAATACATGTGTCCATGTGCATGAACGTCTGAGAGGTGATATATATTTAACTGAATTAACACGATAAAAACAAAAAGTACAATGTTTCTCATTGCTACTACATAGCTTCTGATTCAGTTTTAATTTGAATACTTTCTTCACATTACAAATTTCCTAACTTGCCATGGCAACAAAAAAAAAACTGTTACACAATAACATTCCACATTCATGAACGGTTAGTTTATACACCAAAAATAGTTCTGTAATGCAATACGACCATCATAATTTGATTTTTAATCATGAAGAGAGAGAGAGAGAGAGAGAGAGAGAGATGAGAGAGAGAGAGAGAGAGAGAGAGAGAGAGAGAGAGAGAGAGAGAGAGAGAGAGAGAGAATTACTTTATACTAAAGTTAGAGAAAGTGATTTATTAATTTCAAGTTAACAGAGTGTGTGCATGTGTGAGAAAGCAAGCAAATCCAGTGCAAACGGATTTCGTAATATAACCAAGAAAATACATTCCGATACATGCCAATATAAATCGTAATTCATCAAATCCCCCTGAAAAATAAAAAGAAAAAGAAAAAAGGACCTACTCGAAAAGAAGTGCTATACAATTGATGAGTCTCCCTCGTCGTCATCCCATTTTCGAACGGGTGACGCTTTTCAGGGAGAACTAAGGTAATTTCCACTGAGCCGGCGACAGTTATTCAATGCGCTGGTGACAGGTCCATCGCCGAGCTGACAGGGGCCCCGTGACGCCCCTGTTTTACCAACCAGTTAAACCTTAATTGCGGATGGAATTGAGCTAATTATACGACGAAATGCTCTCTTTTGTTTCTGACTTCCCACGTGGAGGGATATTTTACCCTAATAAAGAAGGGGAAGACGACGCAGGCGTTTCCACGCATTGTTTTTTGTTGTTGTTTTTTCTTTGCCTTTTTTATATATTCGATTTTTCTCGATACTGTTAAAATCTTAAAAATACTAATACGCAAAAAAGGTACAAATATACAGAAGAACGATCAGAGATATCATTACCAAGTTCAAAAGCGTGTAAGACTGTACTATACTCTGTTTTTTTTTCATCTGTCCATCCGCCTGTGGTGTTTTTGTATGGGCTTTAGATAGTTACATTCAGCTTACATTCAACGATTATAATAATATCCTATTTCGAATATTAACGGTGTAATTCGCATACAGTAAATTATTAAAACACTTTACAGTTGCAAATGAACACCCGGATATCCTTTTATTTACCTAAGACTTACAAATGGCGTAACTATCAAAAGCCCGGGACGCAGTGTTACCATACAAAAACACCACAGGCGGATGGACAGATGAAAAAAAAAACAGAGTATAGTTGACGAAACTTTTTTTTCTTTTTTTTTGTTTTTTTTTTGTGGGGGGGGGGGGGGGGGCATTGTAGCAACTTGTACGAATGCGCCATTATTATCTAATCCCACAAAACACAGCCTACCATAAATATCTTTCAAGGCTCAACATACTTTCATTTTATGCTTATAAATGGTAAATATCTATGAATGGAAATATGTTAAATAACATTTTTGCAATTAAGTGACGACACACACGTGCACTGGATTCTATGCGAAACATGAATGAAATATTCTTTCAGACAAACTCCCAGATTCTGAGACTAAGTTGCCTCACCTGTAACACCCTAGTTTAGAGATGCAAAACTGCTACTCTTGTTATGGTACTAAAAAAAAGGATGAAGAATGTTATCTGAGATGGACGTTTAAAGCTAATTCTATGAATAATAAAAGAAAAATAAACGAAGGCACTGTATGCATAAGCCTGATTTAAAATACCATCATATTTTAACGGGGTTAGTGAAATCTTCAGCGTCTATAATAAGGTTTCAGAAGCAATCTTGATTACAACCAGCTTTACCTTACCGTAAACCAAATTACCTCGTAATAGGTACATAAATATACATAGGGAATGATGCTAAAAATATAAGTCCAAACAGAGAACTAGAATAAGTATCCCTAGTCCTTAATAATAATGGATATCTGAGTAAAGATATCAATCAACAGGGTTTACATCTATGACGAACCTACTATGAGATTCAGGGCCTCTGTACACGGTTTTTTCGCCAAATAAATAACTTTTATCTATGCTTTCATAAATATAACGCTTATTCAGAATACATATTATATCTACACATAAATTTTTGACTTGTATTCTGCATTGCGTTAGGTTGAATAAATGTGGTACTTATAATGTAAAAGTGACTTTTTTTGAAGACCGGACCAACTTACTCAGAAAAGAAAAAAGGAAATTTCGAACGCACTCGTTACGTAACTTATGACAGCATTTCTTCCCCTCTTTTCTCGATGGATGATTGGCTATACGGTAACGAAGGCTAAACCCTCTGGCAACAATGATATACAAATTTAAATACAAGCAAAGCAGTACACCTTTATGAACTCTGGAACCTCTCCAACTGATAATTATCCCATAAGATGATACAAACCAACAAAATATGTTAATAAATACAAAAACACTTCGATTATTCGTCTAACTCCCAAAAAATAGGTTTCCTAAGAAATTACAGTCCACTTTATAGGTCACAATCAGATTGACAAGATGTAGGGAATAGTTGGTAATTTTCAAAAACATAGTAGACAAGCTTGATTTGATAACTGCTTATATCCAATGTCACAATTTTTTATTTATTGGCTATCTACCTATTTACTGAAAAAAATAAGCCGTACCGTATATTGGCTTTAAAACCTTCACCAATAATTATCGTCAGACTGATGACTTTATGAGGCTCACCCACTTTCGCCTCGTTATAATTCAGGATAACACTGAAGGCTACCATGGGCATTTGTTGGATTAGAAAATTTAACTTCTGGCAATAAAAACTAATTTCTCGAGTAGTTGTAAGAAGTGCTAAATGATCCTCAAGGATCCCAGCAGTTGGCCTAAACGTTTTAATTCATGTGTATTTACTGCTATAGTGTTGCGGCACTACTGCTACAGTAGTATTACTACGCTAGCACTGATTCCCCACCCACATCTATGTATCGTTCCGCCATTCATAAAGTCTTTGGGTTTCAGAGCCGATGGAGTTTCTGTTCTAGTGGATGGGAGGGGCAACATTTCGTCAAAAGGTTTGTTTACCTTGCTTACGTAATGAATGTTTTTCGACTCTTGGCTAGTAATCATTGGCCATGGCGTCGGCTAAAATCATTTTACTCTATAAAAAATTAAAACTATCGGGTTTTAGGTTATTGATAATGCTGACAAAATTTGTGTGGTTGTAAAATATACATATGTCAACTTTCAGCTACATCCGATGCTTTGACAAGGAGCAAAGTCCAAAAACCGTGTTACAGAGACCCTGAATCTCATAGTAGGCTAGGTCTACACTCCTGAGGGCGAGGAGAGCATCAAGTTCTTCTTCAAGAACTCATGTACAGAAATTACCGCCAAGATGAGGAAAACCTTAAAGTATGACTGACAGGAAAAACATTCCTACAAGCCTTGGCCATCACATAGAGCTGGTTATTTCCTATTTTTAAAAGAAACATGGACAGAAACAAATTATACCTCAGTATATACCTCCCCATACGGAGCAACCCAACTCCCGTTACTGAGTGAAGACTTGAAGGAGAGCGTCATCTACTGATTCCTGTAACTTCACGTGAAACACCTAACTGTTTAAATAGGGAAGACCCTTACTCTTCTAAGTGGCTATAAAGCCACCTGCAGGAGGGTGCTATAAACAGGCATTGCAGACAAACATACAACGGGGCGCTACTTCAAAGCGATTAAACAAGGCGTGATCCGACCTCCAACTTACTCAGACAGCATGAGAAAATCTATGGTCAATTAGGACGTTGTTCCACCGACGAAAATTAATAATACTCAATATGTTGAAATATCTGTTCTGTACTGTTTAGCAAGCACATTTATTTTTTTATATTTTCATTCTAATACATAAGTCATAAATAGTCCATCCTTAAATTCCCATATCTCTATCTCAACGCGAAACACCCTTTTTCAGACCTTTTAGGCTTTCCATAGGGCTTTGCTACCCCCACAACAAGAACAACAACAGCACAGACAACAACAACAACAAAAGACCCCATCAAGAACAACTACAAAAGTAGATTGCATGTAGGCTTACTCCACGAGTAAGCAAAAAGCTGCTAAATTGATCACAGCAATCACCGACCGTCTCTGCCTATATAACAGCACTATCCATACCGCAACACTGTCAACTCATTAATTAATGTAATAACATACTGCAGGACCACAGCATCCTTCTTTCAACTTTGCAGAGGCGGCCAACACTGGACCTGCGCCACAGTCCCACCAATGGGCCCTCCATATGTCTACTAAACAGGTAAAGAAACCTGAGCTTTCCCAGCATCTCGTGCAATAACTTGGTCAACCAATAATGAAAGGGCAAATGAAAAATCAACCATTATATAAATATATATTTTATATATATATATATTTATATATCCTATATATATGGACATACAATATATATATATATATATATATATATATATATATAAATAAGAGCAGGTATCCAAGCCAGGAATAAACAAAACTTTCAACTAACATAGGAATCGATAAAACGGGTGAGAGGGTCCAGAGACTGCATTGATACACTTTACTAAGACACTGTGTATGAAATAAGTTTTTCACGAAGTTAAGACATCATTGTGGTTATTAAAAGAGCAATATATACGTGTATATACACGATTTATTTTAAATCAGAAGAGGCGCGAAAAGCCCTTTTGATATGAAGTATGCTGGACACAGATGGCTACCCACAGGCGATCCAAGGAATCTTAAGACCGGCAAGGTTTACAAATTACGGTTTAGGAAGTATGACAGCTTCTCATTTGAACTGCACTGGACACAACTGCAGGCCACTAGAAACGAAGGATTAGTGAAGACCCGTGAAATCTGTCCAGTTTTTCTCAACCATGACATCTGAGTTGAAATATTATCAAGAATTCGATTTTAATCGATATTCTGCCTGCAACGGCCTACATATTGCAGTGTATTTCCACTATTACAGCACATATTGTAGTGTATTTCCACTATTACAGCACATATTGTAGTGTATTTCCACTATTACAGCACATATTGTAGTGTATTTCCACTATTACAGCACATGTACCCTTGTATTGTATTTGTCCACTATTACAGCACATATTGTAGTGTATTTCCACTATTACAGCACATATTGTAGTGTATTTCCACTGTTACAGCCCCGATAATAGCCATGGCTTAATTCCTGAAACAGCCGTCAGATTATGAATAAATGAAAGTAACAGAGTAACGGTTTATGTTTGTTCCTTGAAGATACGAAGAAATACTGAAAATTACTAGCGTTTCTAGAGAGTATGGAAGGCCAGACACCGAAATCAGAATTCATTCCTTGATAACGGAAAATGAATAGTACCAGTTTAAGAAGTGTGTTCTTTCTCTTACCTAAATCAGTAAATTACTTACGTGGTTGTTAGACAGCTATTGTGGGAAGCAAACAAGGTCAAAAAAAAAAAAAAAAAAAAAAAAAAAAAAAAAAAAACTTTAAATCAGCATTACCACCACAAAGCACTCACTGAAAACCGTAAGGTTAACCTCCCTCTGCAGCCATACCCAATAACTTGAAAAAGGGTACAGCCGAGGGGGAAAAAAATACATATGTTTCTGCATGTAATGTCATACAGAATCCCCTCGCCTTCTCGAAATCAACAGCTTTTCATAAGGATTACGAAGTAATCCCTTGAGACACGTAAATCAATCAACATAATGGCTAAAAGTACGACTTGCAAGGATAAAACTGAGATTCTGGCAAAGAAATATGTATCAAAATGGAATATGTTTGTCATCATTAAAAAAGATTTAAAGCAATAATAATTACGATTAATAAAAACAAATCTAGTAAGGCACTAAAAACTTGTGAAGGTCGCCATTTTGAAACAAAGGGCAAAATAACAAAAGCATATTACATTCAGTCATTATCAACGACATATGTCGCGATTACCAAAAGAATACAGAAAAACATATGCCTTGCTGGCTTCAGAAGGTATGGAGCAAGTCTTTTTAGATGCGGCTGCTACCTAGTCCCAAGCCCTTTTCCACTCCTGTTGCTACTCACCACAGTTAACTAACCATCATATATAATTCACCTCTTTGGTAAACTGTGGTAGTTTTTTTTTTTTTTTTTTTTTTTTTTTTTTTTTTTTTTTACGAGCAGGTTCATGCGGCCGCCCTCGGTCAATATTTGATCAATATATGAAGTAAATGACATTTAACAATCAGACTGAAAAACCAAACACAAACATGGTTAATTCACAGAAAAATTATATAAATGAACTAAGTGCTAGCACACCGGTTTGATTCTGAAATCACGCGATGAGTTAAATCCCTTTAGAACATAAAATTACAATCCATTATTGTACCGGAATGTAAACATATGACTAAAGCCAAGTTTTAAAAACACTGGACCGAAATTTACACAAATAAATGAAAGCACAAATTTACGTGCCTAATTTAGCTTCAATAACTCACTAGACAAAATGTAAACAAATTACCATGCCTATTTTTTAAAATATATATGACCAGACCGAAACGTAAACAGATATATTACACCTAGAACCATCCGCCTTTTCTTTTTTAACTGTAAATTAAAATACGACCCTAACGGCCAACATGATTCCCGTTAAGGGTAAGGGCTAAATTTAGACCTTGGGTAAGGGAACATTGTTTTCAGAGCAGGCGTGTCAATATTTCCGGGCCAGGTGTACGTCAGAGAGAGATCTGCGAAGGACAGCGATGATCTGAAAATCGACCCAGGAGCACGTGTCCTGTCAGCCGCTGTAACCATAGGTGTCACCTTAACCTTTAAAGGCTGATATTAAAGGTTAAATGAACGGGCGACAAACAAACGCAGGAGCTCGATCACTACGGATGTTTTTCTATGACGAACACACGAAAGGAACTTTTTTTTTTCTTTTTTTTTAATGTGGAGCTTTCCCCTCGTGATAGGAACAATTTCTTCCTACGGCCACTAACTTTTTTTTAAAGGCTCTCCGTAACTCATGTAAAAGTTTTCCGAGTCCTATATAACAGCTACCGAACATACTGTTCCCACAGTGTACACATAAACATAACCGTACATCCGCTAAGAGATAAAAACCTTTCATTCATCTCCAACAAAACAAATACAAACTAAACTGTATATAAATACACGTTTTAAACTGAAACCTGTTTCTCATTACCTATACACTTACGAATTGAATGAATGCACACAAATATGGAAACAATTCTCCCTCTGAATTTGCCAAATCTTTGACCTCGTGAGTGAAAAAATGCCTACCCTCCAATGGCAAGCAAGTTCACAAGATTGAAAAATAAGGAAAGTGAAAGTTTCCCGATACAGAGGTACGTGGCCTTAGTATGAACTCAAGGTTTTCAGTTGTAAGGTTACATAGCATTTGAAAACATTTCACTTTAATTCATCACGTCAATGAGCAATGGAACCACCATTGAAAAAATCTGCAACATTAAAAATTGGAACGAGAAACAACCACGTTAGCATTAACTCGTGGTTTTCAATTGCTATGTTACATAGCAGTTGAAAACATTTCACTTTAATTCATTAAGCCAATGAGCAATGGAGCCTCCATTGAAAAAAATAAATCATAATAAGTCATGAAAAGTAGTAGCAATGTTGGTTGCTATCTTTTTAATTTCTTCACATGAAAATCGAATTTGTTGAGGTGGCTCAGGATGAAAGGCATTACGAGGATTATCACCAGAACGCATTTTTTAACTTTAAAAGAGCACATAAAGCAACTGTGCGTTATCCTTATGCTTGGTTAAAGAGTTTATGAAACATCCCAAGTTGATATGAAACTTAGAATGGCCTTGACTCCAAAGGAATTGGGATGTACCCTGAGAATAGTACAGTAGTTCTTGAGAAGTAACACATATTGAACTCTATTGTTCTTTAAAATCTGAAGGAAAAATAAAATATACAAGTGAATTTCCCTAAAGAATATAATGGGCACAAACCAATGTAAGTTACTGCAGGTAAGGGCAAATTTTCTAGTTATAGTAAAATCAATTCGTTGGATTTCTTGTCTGTCATTTGTATTGTCTCAGAATAGACGGCAAAATAAAAAAGTAGTTTTCCTTCAACCACTGTGCAACTCTCGTTAAAGAGCTGAATTCATGGTTCACATGAATTCACGTCAAACTATACATATATTTCATGGTTCCACTACGTGGGAGTGGTGTTAAAATAAAATTATCGTGGTTTCACTACGTGGTAGTGGCGTTAAAATTAAACTATGACGCTTGAAATTCACTTTTAGTATGGGACACTCCAGCATGAAAAACACATCCAAAACCATTTTTGGACACGTACTACCCTACAATCAATGCGATAAACCGCACTTTGCAACTCTTCTACAGATATTTCTAAACACTAAACAATACAACAAATATAACAATGAACTGTGAAAAGGAGTTGGCAATGTTTTTCCTACTGATATGTGGTGAAGAAACTTCAGCTTCAGGCCTTTGTTTGTTTGTATGGTATTTTTACGTTGCATGGAACCAGTGGTTATTCAGCAACGGGACCAACGGCTTCACGTGACTTCCGAACCACGTCGAGAGTGAACTTCTATCACCAAGCTTCAGGCCTTGACCTAACCTACATATTACATCCTTCTCACTTGAATGCCCCTACTCTACCTGTCTCCCATGTTGTTTTGACCACCGCTGTGCAACCAAGGGGGATTTCACGTCGTTATCATCGCTGAGTTAGCTTCTAACAATCGTCCCATATAAACTGCAAAGAGGACTAGCAACCATACTACTAATATATACTAACCAAGGAGACTTTTCAACTTCCGAGTCTTGACCGGGCCTACTCATTTCACACAGAAATCTCTACCTCATTTCTATTTTCCCTTATGTTTTTAAATTTCTATACAGCCTAGACGTGTTTCACAACTCCATCATCAGCAAGTTCGCTTCTAACTACCATTTACAAAAGACAATTATGAAAACTTGCTCCAGTAAGCTATGATTCATTTATGTTTCTTCTTTGGGAACTTTTCGCTTCACGTTCCCCCAAAGATTATATGCTGTCCTATTCAGTATGCTACTCTCCCATTTAATAATTATAAATACTAGCAAACATATGTATACAGAAATTATGTATGAACATTCGTAAAGTAACTAAGTCTAAGGGCGTAACCAGCCTCTTTTCACGGCCAGAACCAGCCCAGCTTCAGTGAATCCCTTCTCACCCCCACCCACCTCGGAGAGGGGGAGGGGGTTAGGATGAAACAATTATAAACCATTTCAGGGGTCCCCACCATAACCATGCCAAGTTTCATGCCCATTACACCAGCCGTTTGGCAGTGATTGAATGACAGACGCCCATTACAATAAGATATATATATATATACATATATATATATATATATATATATATATATATATATAAATATATATATATATATATATATATATTCTTTATCTTTCATACCCCTGAAACCACTGACTGGCATCTTGAGTCCAAAGCTTTCTGGTCTTCCTTCGATTAATGTGATTATGATATCTAATTGTCATCATTATCACATCTTGACTCATCCATTCTATTCTACCTTTTTCATATTTCTATCTTTACCCTAATCATTCTTATGCTTTTTCTCAATATATCACTCATACTAACAGCAACAACCAATTTTCTGTCTATCGACTTGTAAGTCCAAAAGCCACTGCACTCTCAGAATGTCAGCTTCATTTCAAAATCTGTTTCCTCTAACAAGGGGCTGGGGGGAGGAGGGGGGAGGGAGGGAGGGAGGGAGGGAGGGAGGGGCAACGGGAAGATAACCAACGGTCACTGTCACATTTATGCCTTAGCTGACTCAAATTCAAGGATGAACAGACCCTGCTCAGGCAACTTGCACAAAATAGGCCGCAACATATTACGTAAATCAACAATTGAAGCCTAACCTGGAGAACATGAAAACCCTTAAATTGTTTTTGTTTGTATGGTGTTTTTACGTTGCATGGAACCAGTGGTTATACAGCAACGGGACCAACGGCTTTACGTGACTTCCGAACCACGTCGAGAGTGCATGTCTCATCACCGAAACTACACATCTCTCATCCCTCAATGGATTGCCCGAGAATCGACCTCGCAGCCGCCGAGGTGGCAGGCCAAGACCATACCGACCACGCCACTGAACAGAAACATTTCCTGAGCTTCTTATCACTTTTTACTATATATATATATATATATATGATATATATATATATATATACATATATATATATATATATATATATATATATATATATATATATATATGGATATATTATATATATATACACACACACACAAATATATATATATATATATATATTATATATATATATATATATATATATATAATATATAAATGTGAGCATGTAAGTGTATAGAGGTGTTCTAGAATTACCTATGAGCACGTTCAGTTAACGAGAATAATTCCCAACCAGAAAAAATAAAATCAAAATATTTGTTATGTTTTAAAATCTGTTATGTTTTAAATCTGAAACATGTAATAAGATTCGTCATTCAACTACGCCAGTCTGTAACGACCGGAGCAAAACAATAATCTCCTGTGATATAAACAATATAAAAATATATGAAAAAGGTTCAGCACGAACAAATTACAGCATACAACGGCAATAAAATCCAATTTGCTTGAAAAAAAAATATCAGAAGGACCAAAGTGAACATTCTTGGCAGGATTTATTAATCTACAAACATGACATCACAACAAACACACATACAGCATGGTACAAAAACTAAATAAACTGACTTGTGGGGAAGCTGCCTTATGAAGAAAAAATAAATAAATAAATAAATAAATAAAACCAACGGGATGGTTTACCGTTATTTTAAAAGCCACGAAATCGTCTAAATAAAACAATTATTCGTGAATTGCAAACTTCACCTGATATGACGAAGAATGGCTACCAAAAGCCAAACATATAAAAAAAAAATTATTACGTTACGGAAAATTAATTACTATATAAATAAAAAAGCAAGACAAAAATATATATTATTCCCTATATATATCTATATTATATATATATATATTATATATATACTATATAGATATATATAGTATATTATATATTACTAGACATTTCGTAATATTGTGCAGTTTCCTTCTATATTTACATATGTCAAACTCCATGTTATGAATATACCTCTTACGGCGTTATTATCTCGTTAATTGCTATTGGGAAAAAGTTAATTGTTCATATGCCTGTCCTAACTACGTGCAAGCGCACTAAAGATGCAGAAACAATATGCAACCATAATTTGATGCATAAGAGATATATAAAGAATAACAATGCCACCCGAGTGCTCAACGAAGATAACTTCCTTCTCTTATCCCCCACTGTCAAAAGTTTAGTCTGCGTTTATATCCAGCTAGTCGAATCGATTCAATTCATGAAGAATCAACACGATTCGTGATTCGCCTTGACGCGCTGCACTCATTTCAATTTGTAACCGTTTGAACGAAGCGAATAGAGTCGATTCAAATCATGCCGATTCGCTCGGTTTAAACGGTTACATTGAAATTTGTGGCGAATCAAGACGAATCTTGAACATGTTGACTGATTGATTGATTTACAGGTTTTAGGCATAATGCCAAGCACTGGGGAAACTAAGGCCATTCACCGCTGAAACGGAAACTGACTGTGAAAAGGTTTGAATAGTGTATAAGGAGGAAAGCCTCGCAGTTGCACTATAAATCAATTGTTAGGAAAGGGTGGGAAGTAAGATGGAAGGATAATATGAAAGGAGGTATAGTAAAAGGAATGAAAAGTAGTTGCAGTTAGGGGCTGAAGGGACGCTGCAACGAACCTTAATACGTAATGCCTACACTGCACCGCATGAGGTGCACTGACGGCACTATCCCCCACGGGGTTGATCATGTTGATTCTTCATGAATTGAATCTTTTCTATTCGCTTGATGTAAACGCAGCCTTACACGAATAGATGCTTGTGAGTTAAGGCAGTCCAGCAAGGTAAAACAAATTAAGTTAAAATCAACCATTCCGCGTGTTTGTACGAATTAACAAGGAGTAACAAGTAGCCTCCCGTCGTCAAATTCCCATATTCTTCACTAAATTATTATTATTATTAATTATTATTATTATTATTACAGAAGACCCGCTTTTAAACAAATTCTGTAGAATAAAATGGCAGAATTCAGCGAATTAATCTTATATATTATCTTTTTTATTTTTTCCTATTTTTCTTTATGTTTATTAAGATTCCCTGAATTCTGCTTCCATTATTATTATTATTATTATTATTATTATTATTATTATTATTATTATTATTATTTCAGTAGAAGCAAAAGGATGTGTCACAAAGATTCTAAATAGTTAATTAAAGCAAATATTTTATTTGCTTTAAATTAAGAAATATTTGGATACCTTAGCAAGATATTTTTTTTACCATAAAATTAATATTAATCACGTTCAATACCTTAATCTGGAACGAATCAATTAACTATTCACTTTAAGAAATATTCACTACAAACAAGAAAATATCATTAAGCTTGCAGATGAATTTACCAGTCAAAGCCATATGTCAACTACTGTATAAACCAATATTGAAGTTTCTCTAAAGAAATCACACTGGAAACCCTAAATATGGCAGATATGCCATTCTTACCCTACGGTATGCTCTATAATTAAGAATGCCACGCCTTCTAACAATTTTCTCTCCTCAAATTAAAAACGTATATAACAAGAAATCAATACCAGCAACACAGCAGTGGAGGTCTTCATCTCCTGTCAAGACACCCCTTAAAATAACTGGCGTACTCTTTCAACAATGCAAAATTAGCACTCAAAGAAAACGTACTTGGAACCAATCCAAACCTAACCATAACCACTGAAGAATTTTTCTTCGCATAGTCTCAGGCTGAATTTAGGCTTTATCAATTACAGAAGGCATAATTTGTCTACGGAATGTACGATGACATAACATTGGTTTTAAAACTTTTATGTAAATTTTGCACAGTCAACAACAATCCGTATTGGAAGGATATAAAAGCGTTGGAAGGCCTTTACCCTAGCGCAAATTTTCCTTAAACCTCAACGTATTTTATCCATTGAATACAATGGTACCCAAATTATAATCTCCTGCACAGATTTAATTGTTATCCATGTAAGTGGTATACTGGACCATCGTGGGTAGAACCTGTCACCAGGAAACTACTGACTGCATGTGTAACATACCTGCTTTGTTAACGTAAATTCAATGTAAGGAATTATAAGAAAAAATATATAATTGATAAAATGAGATTAACATTAACTTCAGCGCCATATTTTGTAGACAGGTAAGTAACCTATGTAGTTAGTTCCGGAGAGAGAGAGAGAGAGAGAGAGAGAGAGAGAGAGAGAGAGAGAGAGAGAGAGAGAGAGAGAGAGAGAGAGAGAGAGAGATCAAGCGTTCAGAACGCACCTACGGTAATCGAGGAGCAAGCTATTCCTGTTAGTTTTAAGACTGGTCAATTTCTTCGTGCACCAAGGTTCAATTGACAGCGAGGGTTATGCGCAAGCGCTGTATGTTATCCCTCGGAAATAATTTCTGGTGTTATGTGCCAGTGGAACTATTTGGGCCTCGAGTGTTGGTTTCGTAATGTTGATGGTTTTGTCAATCTTCAGGCTGGATTTTTTTTTTTTTATTTTTTTTGATACTTTGTAAATATCTTAAATTTGATTACGAGTACGTGTTTTAAACCCTTCCTGCTTTTGAGAATCCAAACACGTCAATGTCTGGTTCGAGTTGACTATTAAAAAGAACCTTTCTTGACACATACTAACTAGCCTATACTATATAGCTATACCGGTAATTCATTATCCTACATGGCTGAAACTAGTTCATCCACCCAGTACGTGAAAAATAAAAAACCATTTTTCCTTGTATTCCTTCAAGATTATACTTTAGTATTATACCTTCCTTTAGGCACGGTGAGTAATTCTGCACATGTGGAATGACCTCAAGAAGTAGGATAAGAGTAGCATTTCCATTTACATTTTTCTTCTGCTTCTTTAGCCAATCATTATTATTATCATCATCATTACCGGTAGTCATGGAAGCGGTGAAGATAATAATACGGTTTCTTGCAACAGCTTCACAATCCCATGTGGTCTAGTGGCTAGGATACCTGGCTTTCACCCAGGAGGCCCGGGTTCGATTCCCGGCATGGGAATTAATTTTAGCAAGAATTGATGGTGCTAAATCTTTCCTTCAAGCGCGTTCACCTCATTTAGCTAGAATATTTTTACCTTTATTTAAAAAAAAAAATGGAAGCACGCATCACTTCCGCCGAGTTGGCAACAGGCTGCAAGGACAGGGCAGGCATCTCCGTTCAAACTCATAATGTGCGGATTAATTCTTTGGCGTTTGTTTGCTTGCCAATTTACTTGACACTACTTTATTGACAATTTACTTATCACTACTTTATTTATCCCTTTTCATCATTATACAGATTAAATTTCAATTTATAACGAAAATAAACCAAAAATAAGGATAACAAAATTTGGCGTACGTGCATGCATATATATACGTATATATAAAGTGTGTATACCTGATCTTTGATCATTTTTTTAAATTTACCATTCATTTTACTGTTACTACATATTTCAAATTTAGATTTCTATTGTGAATAAACCAATCTAATATGCAAGCAAGATATTAAAGCAATAGGAAATTCTTTCCCCTCAATGTCTACCCACAAAAAAAGAAAATCTTATTTGCGTAACACTGGCGTCAAGATTACAATAGGCCGACATACTATATGCTACACACACACCACACACACACACACATATATATATATATAATATATATATATATATATAGGGTATATATATATATATATAGATTTAATCACGTTTAGCAGGTCTGTGATATTATATATATATATATTATATATATAGATATATTATCTAATATATTATAATCTATCATATTATATATATCTAATATGATTATAATCACGTTAGCATGGTCTGTGATATATATATATATATATATATTAAATATATATATATATATATATATATATATAATATATATATATCTATATAATTTTTACAACAGTATGTTCACAATGAAAGGCATCACTGTTCATGATCATTTACTAATTAAGGTAACATATAATCAACATGATCAAAAGGGTTATTCACTGATCAAAATATCAGTCTAAAACCAAAAGTTGTGTGTACTCTAAACAACCATTTTTAAAGTAATTTGCGCTTTTCCTAGGAAAACATACCAGCGCCTTTTGTGTAAGAGTATACCTCAGGCGAGCTGGAATCGATAGTTATACACAGGCGGTAATTGGGTGAGCGAAGGAAACCAACCCTCATCACCTGCCACCATCAAGCACTTTTTCCTTTGGATTCTGGAACTATATGGGATGGTTGAGTTTGGATAGGATAAAAGGTTCTGATTTATATACCTAGGAAAAATAAAAACTTGAAAAATTATTATTCGTTCTTACGGAAATGCAAACCATCTTCTTTTCTGTAGGAGACTCCTTAGGTAGGAGGATGTTCTCTAAACTGACTAGCAACATGAAACTTTTATGGCATAAAATTTGGCATTGCTAAACATCTGGTGAAGTTTTTTATTTCTATGTACAATGCACAGGCTCATCCTAATGCAATCCTGTTTGTTGGCGACAAAGGTCGTATTATTGTCATTTATTTGTCTCCAAATATAACTGCTTCACTGAGCGACTGTACTAAGGTGTTACTGTTGCAACAAAACAGCTACACATGGGGGAAGTTCCTGGAAAAGTTGATGGTAGTGTTCAAAGAAAAGAAGGAAAAGGAGCAAGGCTAGGTTACACAGGGAAGATGGACACTGGAGAATGTTCGTGTATTCATTGAAGTCTGTCATCTACAACGTCACAGATGCTTGGAAGAAAGTTACCATACAAACCCTTGACCACACTTGGTACTGTATCCTGAAAGGAGAAGAGGGCATGATGGACTTCCAGGGCTTATTATACGTTTACTTCACTGTCCAACTTGCGAAGGGAGGTGACGACATTCCCAAGGATGACATAAGCTTGCTAGTATGTTTTAACGTTGCATGGAACCAGTGGTTATTCAGCAACGGGACCAACGGCTTTACGTGACTTCCGAACCACGTCGAGAGTGAACTTCTATCACCAGAAACACACATCTCTAACGTCTCAGTGGAATGCCCGAGAATCGAACTCGCAGCCACCGAGGTGGCAGGCCAAGACCATACTGATCACGCCACTGAGGCGCCTATGATGACATATGGGTGTGGCTGGATGGTGATGGTGGCAACCATGGCTTCCAATTTATGTCTGGCAGCAAGATAACTGCTGCTATCGCTGCAGGTCACAAGGAAGTCCCTGAAAATGACACAATGGAGAAATGGCTGTTTCAACGAGAGCCTTCATACAACCATATGCACATGGTCTTCAATTTGTTTCTCGAGATCTTGGATAACCCCAATATCACCCCTGACGACTACCAGAAGCCTTGGACGTGGCTACACATGTTTGAGCTTCAGCAAAATATCACAATATCACTGTTAAGCAGAGTTGTAGTTTGAATCAACAAAGTATCCTTGACAGTTTCTTGAGATCCCCAACTGCAGTGCACTAGAACCCATCATAATCTACTTTTTTGGCAACTTGTTACTTTGGCTTTGAAACGCTAGCAAGCACAACTTCACCCTTTGCTCATATGCAGGTTCCTTCAGCCAAGATAATCACCTCAACACCTCTTCCTGACAACTTCACTGTTCAATATCTCCTGGAAGTCGCAGGAGGCACAGAAAGCAGATGATACCAGCCCTAACAACAAAGTTGAGCTGATGGAGGGGTAGGAGGTGGAAAAGACTAGTTAACCTCGTCATGGAGTTTTTGGAATCCTGGCCATCGTAAGCATTATGGGAAGTACAAACAGGTAAGTGGCGAAATTTTCTCGGGGGATATGTACCAGACGCCGGCCCCCTCCCCCGCGAATAGCTAAATTCCCCGAATACTTAAAACTCCTCTAAAAACGCTTAGAACTGCCCTCTAAAAATGCTTATAACTGAATATTTTAACAATTTATCACAAAATGTGCCTTTAGTCATAAAACTGATATGAAAATACAGTAATTAGTGAATATTTCTCAGTGAAAAATACAGCGAATAGGTGAATTTCCAGCAAATAATGGGTAGATATGATCCACAGACACGCCCGCGAATAACCGAGTTCACGAATCTTGAAAACGCAAATACAGGGGGGGTTGACTGTAGTTTCTAATTTCAATGTCAGCTTTGTTTTTGGTGCAGGTTAACTGCCCTGTCCACACCTGGGGAAGAATAGTTACAAAGTGGCTAATGAGCTCAGTTCGTTCATGCTCTATGTCCATACATGGGGAGGAGGGAGGGCTCCTATTAAGTAATTACTTGGTAAGTACTTTATTTCCTGGCGTATTTTGTCCGTTAATGGTGTCGGTTCGTCATATTCAATACTAGTCGCTATTTGGTTCTGTTAATGACTTCTGAATGGGGTCGACTTGTGTCATTAATGGTGGGAGCCAAACCGTTCAAAGACACCAGAACACACCTAGAAAGGTGCATCGTAACAAGTCCGTTAGTGGCGTCTGTGCTGACCGAGGAAAGGAACTTTCTGAGACCTAGACCATGTATTGCCATGTGGTTCCGTTAAAGGTTCTCTGAAGTTAAGCAGCCATAGTGAGTCCGTTAATGGCAGGGCCAAAACTGCTGTGTTTGCTGTCCAATCCGGGAGGTCACTCATTGTGAGGGCAAGAGAAACAGGTATCTGGGTACTGAAGCTTTATTGCCCGAGCGTGGGGTATACAATGACAGGTGCAAACGGACATGTAGTACCTGGGTCGGGTCGACAAAGGTCAGAGCTCAGAGATTGGCAACTTGTGTTTCTTTACATATATATAAATGATAATATACACAGACATAGTCTGTGTATAAATTATATTTAAATGGGCAGAAAGGCCAGAGAATTCTACATTAAAAGATATACATTGGGACTTAGCAAGTCATTGTAATGGAAATAAAACATTGAAACACATTGTCTTTACAGTATTTAAAGGAAATAAATCTGGTATTACAGCTCTTGCTGCAATACCGACTACTAGACGCACTAGCATCAGACATAATAAGCCAAAAGATAATTATCTCTAAGCTTAACTAAGCTAAATACAACAATATATTGCAGAGATTACCAAATAACAGAATGCATCACCAAATCCTTTCAGCAAAACCATCCGGTGAGCTATCTTGCCTAATAAGAATCAAAGCTGCTTAAACAACCATAGTCGAAGAGCAGCAAAAACGAACTGAGCTCACTAGCTATGTTGTACTTATTCTTCCCCAGATGTGGGCGGGGCACCCTGCACCAAAATCAATAGAGCGCTACCATGAATTTTTAAACTAATGCTGCTGTTAAAAGCAGAAACTAATGCTGCTGTTAAAAGCAGAAACTAAAGCTATTTAATTACGTGGTAAGTTACTTATATAAAATGTTGAGTTAGTACCAAAGACATCAAGTTTCTCCAAGGTTACACTACCACCTGACAACTTCACCTAATTTCCCTGACAAGAAACTTGGCTTACCTTAGACTACATTTCCAGACATCCTAAAAACCACCAATTCTCAATACTCCATGTTTACCTCAGCAAACATTTTCTTACACTGATACCTTTTGACAACAATCCCAGGTACAATATACTCTATGAGATGTTTTCATTCTTAGGCAGTCACACTGCACATAGCATGGTTCGCCCCAGACAAATATTAGGAGTCCCGCACTATTCGCAGATTAGGGATCAGACTCGATTTCTCCATAAGCCTGACTGAGAACATCGCCCTCTGGTCCTGTACTCTACTTCAGAACTTGTTGCCTGATTGATTAACTAGGCCAGCAAAAGGGGACTGGTCTGCCTTTTATAACAACATCAAGAAGTATAAAAGCAATTATGGTCATAAAATACAAAGGCTACTGCACCAACATATATACTGACAACAACTGATGTCTGGCCAGGAGATAATGCTTGCAAACACTTTCCAAGCTGTTTGCAAACTGTAATTTTACTCAAAGTAAAGGAAAATATCCACCAACATAACATGTGGTTAGGCCTATTTCTTCAGTGAAGAATACAATAACATGCACTGTCTTCCCCAGTGACTTCACAAAGACAACCAAATATGTGCTAAAGACCAAAGGGTACTAAACATGGCAATTTTCTGAAAGATTCCAGTCAGCCATTGTGGAAGACTCCAGCTAGCCTAGCCATTTTTGCATGCAAAACCATTTTGGGTTTTATGTTCAAAAATAGCTCGGAAATAACAGCTTGTCGAAAATCATATTTTTCCTAACTATACAAACCTGAGGTCCTTTAACAATAGGAATGTAACTTGTGGCAGCTGGAACCGGTCGTAAGCTTCGAACAAGGGAGTTCGGTAGTTAACTGCTTGTCCGACAGTCAGCCCACCGCGTGACTGGGGAGGTGAAGATTCACTTTGCTTTAGGCCCAGGAAAAACACAGAGTGAGGGGTGGCATGAGGTGGGACTATGTGTAAAGGACCTCAGGTTTGTATAGTTAGGAAAAATACAATTTTCGACAAATTGTTATTTGTTCCAATACGAATACAAACCATCGGTCCTTTAACAATAGGAAGACTCACTTCTTGGTAGGAGGAATCCGAGTCAATGAACAGACTGGTGTTTGTCCACCTTGGTTCCCTCCCTGGTCATAAGAGCAGGGAGCGATCCTAGCCTCTGCCCAATGATTGGGGTATGTACCGCAGGATCAATGGTCAGACCTCTGGACCCAAGTAATAAGAAGGAGGCAAGCGTACCTCTTAAAACTAGCAAGCAAGAACTTGTTCCTATTGCAAGAGGCAATATGAAGTCATGGGTTTGTCTCTTGTTGGCTTCCACTTCCCCCCCCCCCCCTTGTTGGGGAAAGTGGTGAATAATCGCTCTTATCCCTAATGAAAGGGGTAGGATGGGGCTCGGTTGAGTAGCTCACCTGCATCGGTCTCCTGTTCCAGCGTAGTGACGACCGCGTCCCTCTGCCCACAGGTAGAGGGGAAGAAAAAGATGGGGAAGAGAAGCCAGTCACACTCTCATTCACTCATCCATTCATGCAGTCACACAAGGATGCGATGCTGTTCTGTCCGCTCGGGTGCTGGGTAAGCTACACAACTTATTGAGCAGCCACCACGGGTCCCAAGGAAAAAGTATCCAAGGACCTGTGGGCTATATCCTGAAGGTAGAAGGAGGTGAAGGTGGTCTGGTTGGTCCAGACCCCTGCCTTTAGGACCTGCACCTGGGCTCTCGGACAAAGGGTACAGATGTCGTTGCTACAATCAGCTTCATACGCCCTCCTGATTACCTCACGCAGCCAGAAAGAAAGTGTTCTTGGATACTTCTTTCTTGGTCACCCCGGTGCTAACAAAGAGGCGTTGACACTCAGGCCTGAGGTGCCGAGTTCTCTTCAGATAGCACTGTAGCGCCCTCACAGGACAAAGCAGCATCTCATCCACATCGTTGTCGGTGAAGTCCAATAGGGAGGGGACTGTGAAAGACTCGAACCGGTCGTCAGGGACCGAAGGATTCTGAGTCTTCGCTACGAAGTTCAGGACGAAATCGAGCGTCACAGATCCCCATCCCCTGGTATGCTTGACGTCGAAGGATAAGCCATGAAGTTCCCCTACTCTCTTCGCCGATGCCAGGGCCAGCAAGAAGAGGGTCTTGAGGGTCAGATCCCTGTCTGACGACTCTTGGAGTGGCTCGAAGGGACTTAGAGTCAAACTCCTAAGCACGAAAGTCACATCCCACCCCAGGGGCCTGAGTTCCCTGGGTGGGCAAGACCTCTCGAAGCTCCTCATTAGCAGGGAGATCTCGAACGAGTTCAAGATATCCACTCCCTTCAGTTTCAGGACTAGAGCCAGGGCGGCCCTGTATCCTTTGACTGTGGGGACAGAGAGGAGCTTCTCTCGGCGAAGGAAAAAGAGGAAATCCGCTACCTGCTGAAGAGTGGCTCTGACAGGAGATAGACCCCGTCTACGACACCAACCACAGAAGACGGCCCACTTTCCCTAGTACACAGCTGCAGAGGACTGTCTGATGTACCCAGCCATCTCTATGCTGCTCGGCAAGAAAAGCCTCGCGCTCGCAAGAGATGGTGGATAACAGCAAGCCTTGAAGATGAAGGGACTGGACTGACTGGTGGTACAGTTCCACGTGTGGCTGGACGAGAAGGTTGTGCCAAGGGGGAATCTCTCGCAGTGCTCCTGCGAGAAGAGCCAGCAGGTCTGGATACCAAATGGCCGCACCAGGATCATCCGGAGATTCGGGGTGGCCATCACCCGGCTGATCACCTTGCGAATCAGACAGAACGGGGGAAAGGCGTAGACGAAGAGGTTGTCCCACGGGTGTTGAAGAGCGTCCTCTGCAGCCGCCCATGGGTCCAGCCAAGCCGAGTAGAAGACCTGAAGTTTCCTATTGTGCCAGGTGGCGAACAGATCAACGACTGAACGCCCCCGAACAGATCAACGACTGAACGCCCCCACAGGTTGAAGAGCCTTTCCGCCACGTCTGGGTGTAGGGACCATTCGGTCCCTATCACCTGATCCCCACGATTGAACTTGTCTGCTACTACATTCCTCTTGCTTGGAATGTAGCGGGCTGACAGCTCTACCGAGTGAGCCACAGCCCACTCGTGCACCTGCAACGTCAACTGGTGCAATGGGAGGGACACTAGGCCCCCCTGTTTGTTGACATATGCCACTACTGTGGTGTTGTCATACATCAACACCACTGAGTGTCCCATCAGATGGTCCTGGAACTCTTGGAGAGCGAGGAATGCGGCCTTGAGCTCCAGGACGTTGATGTGAAGGTGCTTGTCGTGATGATCCCACGCTCCTGCAGCCAGCAACTCCTCTAGGTGTGCGCCCCATCCCTCGGCTGACGTGTCTGAAAACAGCAACATCTCTGGGGGGGGTTGCAGAGAGGCACTCCTCTTGCGAGGTTCCTGTTGTCCAGCCACCAGGCTAGGTCCTGCCTCACCTCCTCCGTGAGGGACACGGGGAAGTATGGCAGGTCTCTTGCGTGTGACCAACTCTCCTTTAGTCTCCACTGGAGAGACCGCAGGTGAAGACGCCCGTGAAGGACTAACTTCTCGAGTGACAACAGGTGACCGATCACGACTTGCCACTGCTGAGCTGACTGTTCCTGCCGAGACAGGAACTGGTAGGCTGCCTCCCTGAATCTGCTGATCCGCGAGTCTGTGGGGAAGACTCGTCCTGCTACCGTATCGATCAGCATACCGAGGTACTTCATCCTCTGCTTGGGCTCGAGATCTAACTTCTCGACATTCACCACGATCCCCAGATCGCAGCAGAACTCGAGGAGTCTATCCCTGTCCTGCAGCAACTGCGAGCAGGAGCTCGCAAGGACCAGCCAATCATCGAGATACTTCATCAGACGTATCCTGACAAAATGGGCCCAAGTCGACACCAGAGTGAACACTTGTGTGAACACCTGTGGGGCGGTTGAGGGACTGAAGCAAAGTGCCCTGAATTGGTACACCGTCCCGTCGAGGATGAAGCAGAGGTATTTCCTGGAGGATTGATGGATGGATATTTGGAAATATGCATCCTTCAGGTCCACCGAAAGCATGAAGTCGTTCTCCCTGATGGAATCGAGCACTGAGCGTGCTGTTTCCATCGTGAACTGAATCTGGCAAACAAATCGGTTCAAGGGAGAGAGATCTATCACCGGTCTCCAGCCCCCCAAAGACTTCTCCACTGTAGAAACCCGGCGACTGATCTCGTAAGATCTCCACAGCTCGTTTGCTAAGCATGGTCTTGACTTTTTGAAGTGCTACGTCCCTAGCAGAACCGGGAACGTACATCTGAAGATGGACCGGGTGCGAAGTGATGGGTGGCTGCGACTCGAAGGGTAGTAGGTATCCCTACCGAAGAACATCCACTACCCAAGTCTCGGCTCCGTAGCGCTGCCAAGTTGCCCAATGGCTCACCAGGCTACCCCCCCCCACTTCCGGCAGCAGGTGAGGGGGAATGCCGTCCCTAGAATTTCCCTCTCTTCAGCTTCCGCTTGGCAGGTCTCCCACGGGAATAGGAGGCTTGGGAGGAAGGCTGACAATCACTCCTCAAAGCAGAAGACGAAGGCTGGGTCTTTCCTCACGGCCTCAACGAAGCTAGTGTCTTGGAAGCAGAGGAAGAGCTAGCCAAGCTCCGAGGCTTGGCCGCAGTTGCTTGAGACTGCCTGGTCCACCGCAGTGTCCACCATCTCTCTGGGGAAGAGAGAGGAGGAACCCAGCAATGGTCCGTTTCGTAGACCCAGCCTTACCTCTCGACCGGCCGCCCTGGTCACCCGAGCCAGGACAGTCCCGATGTCTCAGGACCAGGTTGGCCCACAGGTTGGCCAGCTGGGGCGTGGTCAAAGCATGGAGGCCCTCACCTCCACGACTGGCCACAAGTTTCCCCCAAACAAACACTCGAGTCCTTCCTCGGAATTCGATTAGCTCCCAACGGAGGCTTGAAATACTTCTGGAACACTGTGAAGGGATCACGGCCCAGCCAGGAGACTGCTTGGGAAGGCTGCCATGGCAGTCTCGCCTTCCCCGGGCCGCGCCGATCCAAATGCCCTTGCTCGTTTGAAAAATTTATTTTTCATTTCGTTAATAATACAATTAAAGGTTTTTGTTCATTACTTTACCTGGCAGATTATTATCATACTAGCTGTATTTTCTGAAAAAGTCCCGACAGAATTTAAAAAATTCGGCGGCATTCCTGGCGGGAAACCCACGCAGTGGGCCGGCCGCCAGGTGGTAGTTTACCCATTTCCCGCCGCTGGGAGGCGGATTATCAGGCAACTATTCCCATTTTCTTCCTATTCATATTTTTAACTCACAGTTGCCACTCGTCTCCTGAGGGAGGTGGGGGGCTTGGGCTTCTTTAAATTCTATATATCTGCTGCGGTTTAAGGTATGAAGACAAACTTAATTGTTTAGTTATCAAACAATAACATTTTTGTTCATCGAAACTTAAACCTCTGCCAGCAGATTTTATATAATATAGCTTGAATCCCACCTTCGGCGATGGTGGGAAAGATTTAACAGAAATAGGATTTTTGGGAAACTAAATTTAAGTAGACTGGATTATACATCCTTGGTTTCCTGACCTGTTTAGCATACGCCGACTTCGTGCAATTACTGTCACCTAAACGTTCTGCTTCTGGCTTACTAGAGTTGCCAGGCGAGGTAGAGACCTGTAATGCTGGTGAGCTCTAGATGATCTTCGTCAACCGGGGGCGCGTGACCACAATTGTGTATAGACCCATCATGAACCAATACTTTTCTGCGGGCACCGAAGCTAAAACCACCTAGCCACCTGACCTAATCCCGTATCAAAGTTTACGTTCCATTAACCTTCTAGGTCCTAAAGAAAAGGGAAGCGAACGCCGCTTCTCAAGCGAGCCAAATTCCCTTCAAAGTTAAAGCTACACCTATCCCTTTTCTAATAGGCGTAACGGATCGTGTTGCTTGTTCTTCGCACCCAATAATATATCTATGGATTATGTAATTGGGTTCCTAGCGACTTACCGGTGGAATCTGAAATGAAATTCGGTCTTCACATCCCGCTCCGGGCGGAGTGGTTCGAAGACCGAACACCAGAGTTGGCTTCGCTAAATCGCGTGGCACCTCAGGATGTTAACTGGTGTGATGCCTGGCCTTTGAAAATTGCTGCTTTCCGAGGCCGCGCCCTGCTACCCTTCTGAGCATTATCATATTAAGAAAAAACAATCTCAAATCTTTTAATGGCAAACCAATAAATGAATGAGACCCTCTTAAAAAGAACTCCTTGGCTATAATGTCCAGGGCGGTCGTTCTTTGGACATGAAACCGCAGGTTCTGGACTTCCTTTTTCTACGGAACACCGCAGAATTGTTCGGTCGGGAGTTGTGAAGCGATACCCAGAGTTTGCCTTTCGCAAAAAGCGTGGGCGACTCAGGATGTTTACTTGAGTGTCCATGCTTCTGTTTTGAAATGCTTCCGCAGGGCCTTCGCCCTACCTCTTGAGCATTCTGGATATTAAGGAAAAACAAAATCTCAAATCTTTATTGCAAAACATAATGAAATGAGACCTTCTTAAAAACAAAGAAAAAAACACTTTTTCCCTTGGCTATCATTGGCCAGGGTGTTCTTTGGAACCATGAAAACTAGTCTGGTTCTTTTTGGTAACGGAAGCACCGGCCGCAGTATTTCGTCTGTTGACCCTTCGGACTTTCTATAGCTTTATTTAATTCAATAATTAAAACTTGAGAGACCCTCTACCAGGGCATCCACGGTCCTCCTAATGCCCTGCCCAATAATTTTGTTTGCCAATTACCCTTGGTCTCCCAAGCCTTTCGGGTCAATGGTCCTGAGGACAGGTTTTTCGTTCTTATCAAAACGAACGGAAGGCTTAGCCGGATCAGACCGCATTTCATGTCCTTTAAAGCCAAAAACCTCCTGGAATGATTTGGCTTAAAACCTCAAACTAACCCTCCGCTTGCCGATGGCTAGGAGCGGTTTAAGAATATTAGCCTTTCTGGTCACGTGTATTAAGTTTCGCAGAAAGGATAGGTTCGAAATGCTTTTGGTTGGCAATCAGCAAACTCAGATCTAACGTCCTAAGTTCCATGCCGGGAACCTTTGATCCAGAGGTAATACAAGATCGATCCCACAGAACCGTCAAAAGATCGTGAAAGCTTTTGCTTGTTTTGACAGAACCGAACTCTCTGAGCCTAGAGGCCGTACAAAACATATTTGCATTTCTTCAACAAACAAGTTAGGAACTTGCTATTCTTATTCTCATACGTTTCATAACGGAAAAGAATAGAACCATAACGCAAATTCACAGAGGTCGAGGGGTGAGGCGAACAGTCATTTCCCCTTCACTTATCTCCAGCAAACGGCCCCCCTCCGATTTTGAAAACTGAAAATAGGCAGCCACTGGCTTTCTTGCCTTGGCCAAGAAAGACTTGCCATAAATCTTGAAGATCTTATTCCGGCTTCTCGATTAGTCTCGAACGCTTTTCAGACTCAGACGAGGCGAGAGATATTAGATTACTTTCACTAAGTGACGGATGTTTTGATTACAACCCGACTTCTCATTCCGGGAAGGGTCTTTTGGCACAATTTCTCATGAATTACCTCTGACCTCTGCTGAACTCCTAACCTTCTTAGATGGTCCAAAACCATGTGGGCCGACTAAGCTAATCCTCTAGGAATCGATGAAATTAAAGGGAACAACTTAAGAGGCGTAAAGCCCTCTCTCCGTCTTCCAAATTATTTAAACGGAAAAACAACTTAACGAAACGGACTCCCCTCGTGCCCCTTCTCCTCACGTTTCGTACATACTTCTAACGTGAGGATTTACTCAGTACGTCAGTAGTCTGTTTTTGCCCTTTCGATCGCATGAAGACCCGCCGCCGGAACGTGACTAGACTTAAACGAAGCCGTAAGTTGAGGATCGTTACGTTCCGTGCCCAAGCCCAGCCCATAACCTAATTTCTCTCTTCTCGAGCTTGATGAGGTAGCTGAGAAATTTAACCTTGATTCCCGATGGATTGATTTGGGCCACCTGCGATTCCAACCCTCACCCTTCGAGGAACTTGGAAAAGACCGATCTTAATTTTCTTGGCTTCCCAATTCTTTCTTCAGGACCAATGGTGCCCAAAGAAACATCTTTGTTCTCTGTTCGGATGTCTGGCACCCAACCCTCCTCGCTACTCCTCCTGAGGTGATCCTCCAGCCGTGTGAATAGAAAATTAGAATACAAAAGATTTCTTTGATTGTTATTTCCAATTTCTTCGGGTGAGGAAAATTTGTTAGTAGGGTCTGAATTGCCTGTTTATTCAGGGAAAACAAAGCTTCTCCCAGCGAGGAAAATGGTCCCCGCAGCCAAACTTCATCCATTCCCTCAACCTCAGCCTGCTTCCTTTCCCTAAATAAGGCGTCGCCTTCTTTGCATAAGCAGGAAGATTCTTCTTTATAGTGCTATTGCCGCGGCTAAGATTCGTACAAGAATGGTTACCGTGGCGGTAAACCCAACCACCGCCACCTAACAAGTAAATAAGGATATTCTTTGTTTGAAATTTTCTAACAGTAAAACGGCAGGTTATGAATCAATTCCAAGATTACTAGAAATTTCCGTTCAACCCGAGGCTAAAATCCATTGATTGTTAGGGCCAAAGAGACGGTTTATTAAGCCTTCATTCCCGCCAAGGGAGAGAGGACGTAACCAACCCGCGCCATCTCGACACCCGAGCTTAGCCGGTACTCGCAGCTCAGATCACAGTAAGACCAGCAAGCCTTGACATGCCGTCTCGCACTATATGGCCTTGAGTTACCAGCTACTCCCTTTTCTTTACGAAGGGAATAAGGTATGAAATTATCCGAGCCAAAGGGAAAGCGAAACCTCTCAAGCAGGGACGCATATTTAAAACGAAACAAAAGAAATTTCGCTAAATAACAGAAGCTGAGTTGATGTTCTGCACGATTCAACCTTAAGAATATTCTCGTCTTCGTCAAGTCCCCAATCCCGTAGAATAATCTTAGGATGACTGCGACCTACCCCTGGCGGACAATTTCTCAACTGCTTTTAGCTATGAATACAATGTTCGCGAGGTTAATACTACGTAGTATCATTTATTAGTATGTTCTTGAACAAACGATCTCCATTCTAAAATTCTTTCCTTAAAGAAAACAAAATAAGGATTGGAGAATCGACCCACCTTCGTAATCTCTATCTAAAAAGGGAAAGGTGAGGAAGAAGTACTTTCCTTCGAACGGAAAGCTTCAACAAATGGAAGAACAGGAATACTATCTGGCCTGAAGTTTGCCAAAGCTACTCCCTTTACTAAGGTGAATTAGGGTATCGAATTTATTCGATCAGGAGCCAAAAGGAAACTGCTCAAGCAGGCCCATTTAAATTTAACGGAAAGCAGAAATTTCGCTTAAATACAGAAGCTGGAGTTGGTGTTGTCCGTAAACAAATACCTGAAGAGTTGTTCTTACTCCGAAAACTCCTTGGAAGGTTGAACGGGAAGTGTCAAATTAAACATTACATTAGAAACAAACAGTTCTTTCGGCTTCTACTCCGCAGAGGTAAACAACTACGATTATGCGGCTATTAGACTGCGACCCATTGCGTTAGCCTAAAATGAACGCAAAAAAATAGATAAACCTACGTAAAGTTTTGTTCGTTAAGTAAATTTGAAACAGTTACGAATTTTCTCTACTACAATCTTTCCTTCGGACTGGAGGTCGAAGGAAGGAGGAAGAAAGCCAAGGAAAACGACTGTCCACGTTCGGTTTCTGAAAATGAATTGGAGCAGCTCTTCCGAAATTTTATTTACTTATCCGCTTAAAGCCGATAAAAATGTTTATCGAAATGATCTTTTGTCAAGATCGAGAACTAAACCCCATTTACATTGACAGAAACAGTAATCCAGGCAATTCGAGCCATATACGTTTTGTCCCGATTTCCCGCCAGAAACCTCGAGGAAGGGGCGCAGGATTCCTGAATTAACGAGACTTGGGCCTCTAACGACACGGAAAGGAACCCTTAAGATGCTTCCCCTTCGCACGCGCAATCCCGAAACAAGCAGACGAGGCGCTTTTTACATGACAACCGAAAATCTGCTTTACAGTTTTCCTGGAAATTCATTCAAAGTGAATGGAATTCTACTTGAACGCTCCCTTCGAATAGAAAGCGAAGTAGACCATCGTTGACGAGACCAAACTTCCTTTCCTCTACTTCGACGACGCCCTCTTGAAGAGCGTTCTTGCAGGAATCCCTGATCCGAACGATTCTTGATGCGTATGGACGCCTATTCGTTTCTGAAGAACGGTCCTGGCAACGTGCTCTTAACCGAGCGTCAATCGACGTTGGTAAATGGATGCTCCTGAGCGTCGTTCTGAAACTGGTCCCTCGCTACGCCCGTCCTGGCGAGCCGTTCCTCGCTAGCGTCCTGGGCGAGCGTTCCTCGCTAGCGGTCCTGCCGAGCCCTTCCACCCCGAAGCGTCCCTGGCGAATGTCCCACAAAACAGCGTCCCCTGCCTGGAGCGTCCTCAAAAGCGTTGCTGGAAAAGTCGTCCCTGCTCGAGCCGTAACCACCCTTCAAAAGCTTCCTGCCCAACGAGCCGTCCTCAAAAGGCGTCCTTGGAAAGCGTCCAGACCCTACAGAGAGTGCTCTGAGCAAACACGAAGAACACCAAGTTCTTCTGAAACGACGTTTCAGAGAGGTAACTCCGGTTGAAGCGACCTTGCATGCATGCAAGGCCCCGCCAAGAGGCCGCGTCCCTGGCGCGAGCGACCTTGCCAACATCTTCAATGTTAATGACGAAACCGCGTTTTGCGTATGATATTGAATTATGAAATTTTTAAGGGACTCCTCCTCAATGCGAGTCTCACGCTGCCCTCCTGAATGAGTGTGAACACTTAAAGGAAGACGTATGGCTTTCGTCCTTCCGCAAGGTGGCTGTGCCGCAAAGCGTCCTGGAGAATTGCTCTCTATCTTATAGGATCGCTCGAGGGCACCTCCAAAAAGCTTCCTCACGTCTTAAAATTGCCCTTCTTATGCCGACCCAAGAACATAAGTTCTGGTTTTAGACTGTTGCCAAAAGCAGACCTTTTGTCCCGGTGCCGTCAAAAACTTATTTCATGCTTGGCTTTATCGAATAGTAAAGCGAACGTTACATAACGTATACGGAGCGCAAATGAGGAAGGAGGAGAACGAATACCTGAGTTTTGCTTCCTCCAAAAAGGTGGAATCAAGAAATGTCCCTTGATTTGCCCAAATTTATCTTTTTGGCAATGCCTTAGCGGGGGGAGGGGGGGGATTGTTGAAATCAGCTCTAAACTTCATGAGCGTTTCACTCGCAGGCGAGGCTACCAAATCACTTCCTTCTGGCAAGATGAAAAGTGAACCTCCTTAATAATGTTGATTAAGTGATATAATACATGAAATGGCGTTCACTATATCGCAAGGAGGCTCAAATCTCTTCTTTGGAGCAAGATGAATGAGCCTCCTTAATAATGTATACATGCTTGTACTTACATTGAAGCGGTTCAACCATCCGCAGGAGGCTCCAAATCACTCTTCTGGCAAGGAATGAATGAGCCTCCGGTTAATAATGCTTATAAACATGACTATAGTACATTGAGCCGTTCTCGCAGGAGGCTTCAAAATTCACTCTTCTGGCAAGATGAAAATGGAGCCTTCCTTAAATTGTCCCTTAGGAAAAGAGCCAGCTGCATTCTTTGCTAAAACAGGGAAAAGAATGTTTTGGTTGGTCCTCTTTAACTCTCCTTCATCCTCCTCGTGACGAGGTGCAAGGACGTCGGTAAGACAGTCCTCCTTGCTCTTAAAGCTTTCTTTAGGGGTGCGCGAGTCCTTTCCGAGAAGCTCCAAACCCCCTGTGGGGGCTGGGGAGGACGCCTCGGAGGAACTCGAGAAAGCAATCTTTCCAAAGATTCGCGCCACGTGGCCACGATCTTTTTAGCAGCCGCTGGGAAGCAGTCAATACAGGTTCTGCCGAAACAAGGGACGCCCAGATCGGGTGGGGAGCCCCCGTAAACCCTCTTTGCGGCTTTCCGACATGCCCTTCCTTCCCTTGGAGTCCCTGGGAGATCCCGCACCAGAGGTTCCAGGCCCTAGAGGCATTCAATGGGGCCGGATCTGACGCCCCCCCCCTCCCAACAACTAGGAAGGGGCCCATACCACTTCCACAACACTGGTTGGAGCAGCGAGCCACTTTCAGCGTCTAAGATTACTTGATGTAATCCCTTTAGCAGACAACTTATTTCTAGGCTACGTAAGCCTATACCAAAGGGGTTAGGCAAAATAAAATCTACAGGAGGGTTTTAGGAATTAGGTTCATTACTTTTCTAACTTCTGTTTAAACTGTGGAGGAAAAATAGACTCCTGATTCCTAACACGCTCTTAAAAATGCCGTTAATTGAAATCGCCTCCTTCCTTCCGTAATCAGTTCACAACATTACACTAATTACCTTTGTAATGCAAAGAAAAGAACTATGTTAAAACGTTCAATATAGTACTAAGCGAGTTGTCTTACCGGAAAGTTACGGGTAGCCTCACCTTACCCGATGCAAGAACAACAAATAGTCTGGAAACTAAGGCTAACTAAGCTTTCAGAACATTCAAATGCAATGAAAAAAATTTGACCCAATAGCGTTATAGCCTAAGCCACAAATCCAAAGTTTAATAATCGAAAGAATAATTGTAGGAATACTTAAGATTGGCTAATGAAGTTTTCAAAATTCCCTAGGCGGAGGTGTCTTGTAAACAGTTTTGTTTACCGATTCCGGCCGACAGTAAAAAATAATGATGAATAGAAAATGGGGAATAGTTCCTGATATCCGCCTCCCAGCCAGGCTGGCGGGAATGGGTACTTACCACCGTGGGCCCGCCCACTTGCGTGGTGCCCTGGCGAATTTTTTTAAATTCTGTCGGACTTTCAGAAAATTACAATGCTATAATATAATCGGTTCGGTGCAGGAGGTGTTAAGTTTCATGAACAAACCAAGAGTTTTCAGGCCACAGCTACCGGGTGAAACTGGAAGAACCCTATTCTCCTCTGGCCTGCCGCACCCCCGGCAGTTGAGCCTAGCGTATCTCCAGGTTGTCTAATCCTAACCAGCTTCTGGATGCAGGCAACGGGTCCCGATGATGGCAACGTAGAAATTGCCCGCTTGGGGGCGAGCAGGAGGGGGAAAGGGGGAAACTGCTTGTCCGAGCCTTGCTGGACCTAAGCGAACCCCTCCTGTCCGGGAGACGAGAGCTGTCGACCTGGCCCAGGCAACCATCCGTATGGCCAAGGGTAAATACCCCATCGCCTCTGGGTTTCCTTTTTGGTCCCCAGAACAACTCCAACCTCGATGGATGGTTCAAATAAGGGAGGCAAAACCACCAATTCTTCCCCAGAGGTTCGTTTGTGCTGACGAATTCAGCCCGATGACCTCTCTAGCAAAGGACCCTCTGGTATCTCGGGGGTGAAATAGGTGTCCTGATCCACAGGTCAATCCATGCCAGGACCGATCACCTCTCGAGACACTCTTCCTTCAGAAGGAAAAAACCTCGCCAGACCCATCGTTCGTCTTCCCCCTCCAACCACTTGGGCGCTACGACCTGCTTAGGTCCAAACAGGACCGAAGCCAGGGGTCATAGAACTCTCATGGGGGTGGGGACCGTGAGGAGGGCGCTCCTCGATGGTCCACCCCTGCTTGCCTCGCCCTCCCTCCCGGTTAAATAGCCCCGAGGCAGGTTGCAAGGGGAAACAGGTGAGGTATTATCCTTGATGCTTCCTAACCGCTGCCCTACCAGCCGAAGCCGGTGGGCGTGGGAGGCGACTGCAGGCGAATCACCAACCCCAGTGGTGGCGAATCTAAGCTGTCAGGTCTGGACTAGCTGGTCTCCGTGACGGAGAAGCGCGTGGACCGCAGAAACGGTAGCGACTGGTCTCGTGTGTCCTGTCAGGAGAACTTGCTTACCAGTCGTGCGGAGCCCGTACGGGGTTCCCAGTGGGAGCGACGGTCAACGTGGACCTTGGGTAGCAATCCACTTGATGCGGGTTGAAGAGCGAGCCACGTCCTCTCAACACGCCACAAGGTATCCTGGTGTCCATTCAAGGCTGGGAATCCTCCTGGTGAAACCGGGGGTGGGGACCTCTTCCTAGCCTCGCAACATGGATTGGTCTGGCGTCGGATCGTCACGGTCAACCCTGAGAATACCGGGGAATCGCCATAACGGAAGAGCCGATTTTGCTGGCCCTAGCTTTAAGAGTCACCTGAGCGACTCGTTTGCCAGTCTTCTGCTTCCATGCCTGGGTCCTGACGGTGGACCAAGGCTTCAACCGGTCTGGAACCTTGGGCTAGCCATGGGTCACTGGCGTAGGTGACCTGTACACTTGGTGGTGACGGTGCCCGAGACCAGTTCCTGGTCCGGAGTTTTTTTGGAACCTCTGGGAACCAGGAGCAGACGGTCAGTAGTAGCTGGCACCCCTACGGTCCCCGCAATCGTCTTCTTTCCCTGGGGAAGGAGAGATGGGGCCCCATTGTCCCCGAAAGGTGAACGGGAGGACCAGCGGATAGCGCCATTCTGTCCCCACCGGAGTGGGAAACAAACCCCTTAGAAGTCTCTGTGCAAGACCTTCTAAGGGGGGACAAGGCCACCTTCTTCCTTGGCTGTGGGGCCTTGGAAGTCGAATCGGGGAAGAGGCAGCAGGAAGGACCGATGACTAAGAAAGAACTGACGACTAAGAATAACGGCATGATACCTTCCTCTTCTTTGTTCCTGGACTTGTTCTTTTCGTCAGCTTCCTAAGGACAACCGACAGGTCCTCCATCCAGGATGGAACTGGGGCAGTTGCGGTGTAGCAACCCGCCCCTCCCCAAACTTGCACCTGTCCGGGAGGAACCTTCTGCAGAAGGAGCAGCCCAACCAACGGGCCAGAGGCAGGAACAGGCAACAGGAAACTGGAGTTGATGCGGTCAATAGGGCGGGGAGCTCTTCGGGCACTCAAAAGAAAGTCAAGGGCCCGGGGCGAGGACAGCAAAACCTAGGCGGACAGAGGAACCATCTCCCTTCCGCGGGCCGCAAAACCGTCAGTTGGGGCTTGTTAATCAGTGGCTAAAAGGGGATCACCCGAGGTCACCATGCTGTGTGTTAAAGCCAGGGTGCGGGTCAGTCCGCAGCATATCCCTGGTGGTTGAAAGGGTGGTAGGTTGGTCATCATCGCTGTCCCAATGGGTCACGGGTGGGTGCCCAGGCCAGATGTAGCAAGACAGCCCCTGGATACTGGGAAGTGGCCCAGAAGACTCAACGTAAGCGCCCGAAACCTGCTAGAGGTCGTCCACCCACGGAGGCAAACACTACCTGGGGAAGTAACCAAGTTCGGGTTAATGGGGGGGGGGGGGGGGCGGGGAGTCCTGTTCGCTAAGAACTGGGAGAGATCCCACCCTTGAAAACCAGGACCGAAGACCCCGAGTACATGTTCTAGGTTGAAGGTCGTCGCGCTCCTTCCTCTGCGCTCAATAGATCGAACAAAGAGGCGGAACAGGACACGTCCCCCAAAGGGCAGAGCCATACTCGGGAGCTGGCTAGGAGGGAGGAAGGAAGACAACGTGTCAGTCACGAGACCTCGGCACCGTGTACACAATACATGAGGATTCACAGAGTCAGTGGACCGAAAGGCCCCACACTTACGGCCCTCCACACCAGGGCACAAACTCCGGCTGGATGGGGGGCGAGGGGGCTTCTCGTCTTCGTGGGCTTGCATGACACAATCTCCGGTTGTCGATGCAAAAAAAAAAAAATAAATAAGCACTTACAGGTGTCACACTACACAAGGAAAAGCGTTGAAAATAATAGTTTCGTTGTTGATACAATGAAAATCCCATGACAATGGCAGGCAGAGAGGCAAACACACGTCTACATCCAACAGCGGCCGAAAGCAGTGATATGTTTACCTCCAGTCAGGCGGGACTCCCGACCATTGGACAAGCATTTACTACCAAACTACCTTGTTAGAAATCTTACGACCAGTCCAGCTGGCGCTGAATAGTAATTCTTTATGCAAAGGACCGAGGGTTTGTATTACGTGTCGGAACAAATATAAATTACCACCCCAGTATATAGGGTAAAAGGTAGATTTAAGCCCATATACCGCGACGAACTCGACTGTGGCAGTTGATGTTTGTCTATAGAATTTTACCTTCTGATCAAGAGTTTAAAGTAATATTTTTTTGGCCAGCTATAATTAGCCTGTAATTTACCTTTGAACTCTACAGTAAGGGGGACTGATGGGAATGCAGGGTTTTGGGTGGGGTACCACACTTGGGGGAAGGTTCTGCCATGTTATTGTGTTATTGTCTCTAATTTATGAAATTTGAAACACGAAATACCAGCTGAAATAAAGCAATAAATAAACCGATAATGGAGGCGTTAAATAGCCAAAATCCACCTATTACTACTGCTAATACAATGCTGAATCCTACTATGGATGCACCAATCCTAATGCACAAGCGCCATGCTATAGGGGAGCTTTTTTTTCAGATTGCCTTCCTTTAAGGGGGGGTACAGGGGCTTGGCCCCCCCAGTCAGGTAACACATTCTACTAAGTTAGGTTAGAGGTTGGTTACGTTAGTATCACAACCTATATGTTACACTTCTAAGATTACCTTTAAAGGGGGGTACAGGGGTCAGAGCCCCCCGGGTCAGGTAACACGTTACTAAGTCGTACCTGTGCCTTCCCCTCCCAGTACCCCATCCCATCCTCCCCTTACCGGACATATAGCTCCCTGGTGGCTACATATCCCGCACCCCCTACCAGAATTCAAATGTGGCGGTTTGTTTAAGTTTCTTGGCCCCGAATCAAATTGAAGATTGTTCAGTCGAAGTAGACTATAGCAGTTGACATTTTCCTATGTTATTTTACTTACTTTACAAGAGTTTAAGGTAATATCTTGCTGGTCGCCTGTAACTAATCTGTTATTTACCCTTGGTAAATCTAAATAATAACTCTGTGTCGGGTATTTCTTTGGAAATTACAGTTTCCTATAGTATTCGGGTTGCTTATTAATTAAATATTTACCATTATTTTTGGGCGGTCGACTGTAACTAACCACCTGGGGCCAGTACTAAACACGGCAAAATACATTGGACGCCCCAATCCCTAGTGGATGTCGTATTCGCTATTACTTTCCTTGCAGTCCGTGTGGAGTTATTCTTTAGAATTACCTTACCTTTGAACTCTGTACATCGGTACATCGCACCCCTTGTACCATCATTTCGTCTTCAAAGGTAAATTACGGTTTAATTACAGTCGGCTGAATAAATATTATATACTTTAAATTCTTGTTCAGCAAGTAAAATAACATAGGAAAACATCAACTGCCATAGTCTACTTTACCACGGACTGGGGCTTAGAATTACCGGGTAACAAACCAAATGGCCGTTTAGGAGAGGACCGCATCAGTTTTTTAAGGGTAAACGACGAAAAACGGCAGGAAACCACCAGATTGGTGTTGCAAAATGCATAGAAACATGAGGAAACTCTATAAAAACAAGAAAGTCTTACACACATACTCTACCCCTAAACCTACTAGCTATACTACAATTATAGGGGACCCCAGTGTGAACCAGGTTTTTGGGTGGGGGAAGCAAGAAGAAAGGGATTTGCGCAGTACTACCTAACCTAACACAACTGCCTAACCTAACCTAGGGCACCATACCCCTACGGCTAGCGGGGGGGACCCTGCTTACGGGCACTACTTAACCTAACACAACCACTGAACCTAATCTAGGGCGCAGTACCCTTACCTAGGTTTAGCAAAGGGGGGGGGGGGGCTATGCTCTGCTGCAAACTAGCCCTTAAGGCCACTAGGTATTTAACACGACCGTCAAACATAGCCTACTAATCTAAAGTGATGCTGCTGCTACTGCTGCTGTATGTATACTTATACTACCACCACTATAATGATAGTATACTAAATCAAGCTTACCTTACAGTGTAGGTTGATAAAAGATGTGGTGCTGCTTTGTGGAAAACGTAAAGGAGCCGTTGTGCAGGTTCTTGGACATACAGCTGGATGTAGGAAGTGGCCAGGTATACAATGAGGTGTTCCTTTCCCCTGTCAAATTTAGGCATTAAATTCTTGACATCCCGCCACTTCCTCTACACAAGTATTGGTATGAGCCTGTCTGGGGATCAACAAAGTTAACGATGTGGTTATCAATAAAGTGTTTAACGCCTTCCTCTACCAGACAGTCATATGCCAGCCGACAATCAAAAATAGAGTTCGTACTGGGCTCAATCCTGTCTTGAATCACATCCCGGGTTTCCAGCTTTATTCCATTCAAGTTCGAAATGGCTAGGTAGCTAGATATACCTATCATACCAAACCCTTTTGGATCCAAAGAAATATAAATTTTTTATTTGTTCCAATGTCCAGATTCACTTTTAAAAAACCAGTACCAACAAATAACACTTTACATGAACACCAGTTTCGTCTTCGTATGACAATTCAGACAAATTTTCTCTCTTAAAATTAAATTGTCTAGCACAAATCCACTAATTTTTTTGTATTTCCAGAATACACTTGACAAAATTCACCATAACTTGAATAACAGTCACTACAAGATGCTGGAATTTCGTCAACAGGATTAGGAATATTATCCCAAAATGCTGCTCAGATGTGATGGCTATCGGGTCCATGTCCAAGAAGATTTGATGTACCGTTGGTAGGATAATGTATTCTTGCGCCGAGAAATTTTTCGAACAACCGCGCCATTGGGCAATGTTACTGAGGTATCAAAAAATGAAACTGATTGGCCAAACATATAAGATATAAGCCGTCATAGTGTAATCGTTTCTCTGCGGATTTTAGTAGTTATACGGCTCATTTGAGCTAAAAAGACCGTACACAAAAACAAAAGACGTAGAAAAGATCTTGGAGGAAGACAAGTGTAGCATGAGTTTGATCGCCGATATTTCGAGTTTTAATGAATTTCACTACATTATCTCACTCATATACCACTATTTACATACATTCTAGCTATGTGTCTGAGTATACGTGAATCAGGAGCTTAGCCTTTCTCATCTTAAATATAGGCCTAGGCCTAGGTTAGGCTGAAATTTATGGCTCTCCTAATTTCAAACATTTTCCCATTTAGTCACCCCCAAATTCAACGGCTCTTTAATTTCAAACATTTTCCCACTCACTCAAAATTCTATCTTATGTCACATAGTCGATATAATAGTACCTCAAAAGTGGACAATTGACAAATGCGTAAAGAAAAAAAAGCACATACACCGACTTACCAGTTACCACATGCATGGCGTCTGGAGGTACCATTGCCTGCCTTTTGGGTCAGCATCCCGTTAAAAATCATGTGCACGCCAAAAATTATCTTTCTCTATCACTTGATGGCAAATAGAACACTAAAAAAACACCAAATCCCATTTATACAACCACAAATGTACCACAGGCGAGCTCCCGAGAAATGCATACTCGAATCTAGAGATCATGAAAGCATCGACTCAAATTCTTAATTTGGAATATCAAAAAACACATTTATATTGCAAACTCTATTTTTCAGATACAAAATATGAAGGTATGTTCCCATGTATAATGAGGATGAGGTTTCATCCTACCCTTGGAGTTTGGGGCACTTTGGGCTTATTCAGTTACATTGCCAAAAACGTCCCTCGGGAACCTCAATTACGTGGATATTCGAAGAATCGTACGTTACCCTATGCTTCATATGAATTTCCAAGTCAACGCTAACGCTATTAATATCAGAAAAAATGAAAGATTTTTACTTTAAAAAAAAACATTCTCATTGTTCTACTTTACAGCGTTGCTATAGGACTGATGAATGATGATGGTCCCAACAGCCCGTCTTGTCTGAGGCAACCGTCTACGGTCTATAATTTGCTATCAGTTTTGACAGTTTGATGGACCAAAACATATTTTAATCATTATTCTAGCTTAGGCAGGTAAGGCAGCTTAATACTAGTATAATCTTGCCTCTCTATTTAGTAGCATCTCTTGCAGGTTCCTAAGGGGTTGCAGAACTCCACTCTAATCATCATCTAATTATCATCGAAGTCAAATGACTCAAATACCATCGATGATATTCCGCTACTCATGATGTCTTTCCTGCCAAGTAATAATATAGTCTATAGGTGCAGATGTTCCTTATTTTTCTTCACCACTTACCTGAATTCTCTGTTATTTCTACTTACCTTCAGTTGCTTAGATGCCATCCATTTCTTAACATTAGTAAGTACCTTGTTGAGTTTTTCACTTGTAATCTTAGCGTCGATGGAGAAATAAAACTGGGTGTCATCCACAAATAGTCAGAAATTCGCCCCCAAACCTCTGTAGTGGAATTTTATGGTGGATATGAGAAAGGAAAAAGAAAAAAAAATGGATTCTGGATTGTTTTCTTTTTTATTTATTTCTATTTTATTTTTATTAGGTAGTAGAGCGGCAGCCCGGAACGTTGAGATACAACGAACGAGATACCGACTGTAACCCCTATACCGGTATTTAGGAGTAGACTTGTAAACTGTGAAACTGACCGTCTGCCGAAAATATATGGGTGGCTTACTTAACAAGCAACACTAATTGCTCGTCAGATTTTGGTCTAGATCCAATATATGAGATACCAGATGAAACTAATATATAATATATCTGCAGACTCTACTGATTATAGAATGACCAGTGACAGACATTTTGGAGGGTGGTTTCCCCCTGACAGACACACTAAAAAAAAGGGGGGGGGGTTGTTTAATTGGATCTAGATCCAACTTAGGAGATACCGAGTGAAATTTACACTATAATAGCACTGCACATCCTAGAATACTGTGGTGGTAATGACAGACGTTTTAGTGGGTGGTTACCCCCTGACAGACGCCCCACAACGAGTGGGGAGGGGGAGACAGGATCTGCATTCAACATTGGAGATACCAAGTAAAATTTGCACTGCACATCCTAGAATGCTGTGATGGTAATGCCAGACATTTTAGTGGGTGGTTACCCCGTGACAGACACCCCACAACGAGTGGGGAGGGGGAGGGGAAGACAGGATCTGCATCTAACATGGAGATACCAAGTAAAATCTGTACTACAATAGTTCTGCACATCCTAGAATACTGCGGTGGTAATACCAGACATTTTAGTGGGTAGTTACCCCCTGAAGACACCCCACACGAGCGGGGGGGAGGGAGGAGACAGGATATCCCTCCAACATCATAGCACAAAGTAAAATTTGTACTGCACTTCCTAGAGTACTGCAGTGGTAATGACAGATATTTTAGTGGGTAGATACCCCCTAACAGACACCCCTCAACGAGTGGGGGGGAGGGGGAGCCAGGAACTGCATCTAACATTGGTGATACCAAGTAAAATTTGTACTACAAGAGCACTGCACATCCTAGAGTACTGTGATGGTAATGACAGACATTTTGTGGGTGGTTACCCTCTGGCAGACACCCCACAAAGAGTGGGGAGGGAGAGAGGGAGGGGGAGAGAGGATCTGCATCCAACATTGGATATACCAATTAAAATTTGTACTACAATAGCACTGCACATCCTAGAAAGCTGTGATGGTAATGCCAGCCATTTTAGTGGGTGGTTAGCCTTTCACAGACATAACCTACGATTGGAAGGAGAGATGGGACACCTTGAAATATTTCAAAATCTATCATAGGCAATATTAATATTAGAAATATGGTATAAGTATCTGAAAATCGTGAGCCTGATAAAATGTAAAAGGCAAAAAATTCAAGAAATATTGTGATGTTTCAGGATAAGAATTACTGCCGGAGTTATTTTTTAAAATTCCTATTGAAGTATGGAATATTTCACTTCATTAATTCCATCACATCTATATAAATACTATGTGCGAGACTTACTATGTGTGGGACTTGCTAATATATATATATATATATATATATATATATATATATATATATATATATATATATATATATAAATTATTAGCACTATCCTTTGGTTTGGGAGTTATTACTTCACACAAAGTATTTTATCTGAATGGGAGGGGGTCACAATTGGCAACAGCTACAAGTATGGTGTGCTGAGCCATTTTTGAATAATTAAAACCAGTCATATGGTGCCACTCTCAATTCCTCTAAAAAAAGAAATGTAAGATAAGTATTCTCGTTTTAATAGCGTCTTTCTTGCCTATAATTAGGACACTGCAAACCATGTCGAGGTTCGTAGCCCAACGTGTCTTACCATAACTGAATTATTGTTCTTTAGTTGCTGTTGGTTCGTGTGGATGAAATAAAATTTTTATCGGATATGGGAGTTCGATTGATATTAAGATCAAAGTCCCATCATAGAGAGCCGTTTTAACACCCGTACATTCACAAAGAGATGATGTATCACAACAAATAAAAAATTACTGGAAACGGAAATGTGAATGAATTGTTCAGGATAAGCTAACTATAAAGATTAAACATTTTCCCCCATTTTATTCCCCCTCCCGAAGTTGATCATACAACTTGGAGCTCCTGACTCCCAAATTAAGTTGGCCTATAATATCATGTCAATTATCTAATAGTCAGTCCTCTTATTTTCGGCTGCTTCACTCAAATTGATCTGTACACTATCACCAAGTATCAGGTACCATATATATTCAGGGAAGGCCAGCTGAGTGCGTTTGTCTCTTAACTTCCCGCCGGCACGCACCACAGGCAGCCTATGTAATGTGTTTCAATACATTCTATCGATGCTGGCTTTGACGACCATTATTCGGCTAATTTTCTCCCTAGTAATATTTTTTTCTTTATTTGTTCATTATATCCAGTAGACAGGCACTAACATCATATTATATCCTCACGTCTGTTCAGTGTATTTACCATTGTTAATATGATTTATAATGCGTCTCCAACAGTCATAAAAATCGGACAACCGAATGTGCAAATATGTCAGCTGTGTGCAAGGCATAGGGCGTCAATCACTGGAGTAGCGATCTCCCTGCCGAGAGTGACTTCGGAAGGCCATATTAAAAGGTCTCGGTCCAGCTCTTAGTACTATATTTTATTACTATTACTTTTTAAGTCTTTATTATTATTATTATTATTATTATTATTATTATTATTATTATTATTATTATTATTATTATTATTATTATTATTCGACCCAATTTCACAGAAAAATTACCTTACGAAAACACACCTAAGCACTCCAACCATTGTGGTCAGGCCTAAGAATCTGCTCTTGGATTTAAGCAGTGTCAAGCATAAATGGTTTGTGTAAATACAGGACTTTCTTTGCATATGGTAGCGAAGCACTAAATAAACAGTAATGTAGTACAATCACTAAACACCAACACTCACATTGCACTTACTCAGTAAGCACTCACACTTGCATACATTCACTATATACACACACACACCACACACACACTTAACATACACTCACACACACTCTCAATAACACAAAACACTCTGAATACCCAACACTCTCTAGGCACTCACTATACATTAAATGCTCCCTAAACACTTAAAACACTAAATTTACTAAATACTCATTATACCCCAAACACCCGGTAAACATTCACTAAACACTCACTTAATCCTAATCATTAATTAGGCACTAAACATTCACTAAACCCTAAGCACTCATTAAATACTAAATGCTTACCAAACCCTAAATACTTATTAAATACTAAACAGTGAATGAACATCCACTCATTAAAAACTTGATAAACACTTGCATACTAAACATTTGCTAAACACTAACATTCACAAGACATTCACTAAACGCTCCCTAAAAATTCGCAAAACTTTCACTAAAACCCTAAACACTCACTGAATACTTACACACTAAATATTCACTAAACACTACCATTCACAAGACATTCACTAAACGTTCACTTAACATTCACAAATCATTTACTAAAACCCTAAAGACAAAACATTCACTGAATACTTACACAATAAACATTCAATAACATTCACAAAACATTCACTAAACCCTAAAGACTCAGTAAACATTCACTGAATGCTGACACATTAAACAGTCACTAAACCCTAAACATTCATCAAACACTTGCGCATAAAACTTCACTAAACGCTTACTCACTAAACCCTAACAATTCGCTAAACACTGACTCCTAAACATTAACGATAGAAAAAATTGACAATCGCACTAATTTTTAATTTCTCTTGTTTTCTTTACATTAATGCTAGGTGATTATTATTTTTTTTTGGGTCTAGTTTGCTCTTGTATTTATTCATAATCTTCTTGAGAGAATGGAAATGTTCGAAATAACTTGGTGTGTAGAGAGATTGTTTAAAAAACAGAGATTCTCTGTGTCCTTCCTCAGCCAGGTGTATTATATCTGACGAATTTTACACCAGCCGAAAAAAAATCGACTATAGTAACAACAATATTCATTCAAAAAACTGATAATACAAAAAGGTGTCCATGATTTCATTAGCTTGAAAGTCAGTTGAAACCAAAAGAAGGTAATCCTGCTTCGATAAAACAAACCGAGTTGGCTGTAGCGCAATTATTATGATCTGTACCCTGACTATAGCGTATATATTACATATGTATTACTATCTATTTAATGGGTGCGTATTACTCTATTTAACAAATGTTATGTACATAGACATTTTACAGCAATAACTCTAATAATGATAAGAACTTATATGCTACTTTATAGTGCCAGTCTTCCAACCACCGCTACATAAATTTTCATCTCGTAAACAAAGCTAAAGCGAGTAGGGGAGACCGGGGCTAGTTGGCACACTTTTTACAATTTTGGTTATTGCGAATATAAAACAAACATTTTTGCAAAATTCTTACCACCATTGAAAAATATTAACATTTGTCTTTATCATAGAGCAAAATAATTGTTGTTTGCTTTCAACATAAGATAACAATAAGCTTTAGAAAAAAATAACTTTTCGTGCCAACTGGCCCCACGGGGTAAGTTGTCACACATTATGGGGTAAGTTGGCACATTGATAATCAAAAGAAAATTACTACATTGCATTTAAATCAAATAGCAAAAATACCCTCTGAATTTCCAAAATACAAAATATAAGGCATTAGTATTACTTCAGATCATCATCTAGTTGTAATTGTGGCAGGTGTGAGATAAACCCTCGTCATAGTCTTCATGCTCCCACATGTTACATGCCCTGCACTGGACCAACACTTCTCCTGGCTTACCAAACACAGGCTCTCTTCAGCTGAGCTTTCTTCTGGATCAACAGGAGCAGTTCTTAAACTCTGTTTCACGCTGATGACTGATCCGAAGCCCATGTGTCTTTTCGGACATCTCTCAATCTGTTACATAACCACCCGTAAAATCAAAATCTTGAAATAGTCTGTAATTCAAAGTTGAAATTCCATCAATCCTAAACCAATTGAAAATATCAGAATAAGACAGCTAGAGGTAAAGCCGAGGAAACCTTACCAGGAATGTCACAAATGGGCATACTTGATCCTGGATTACCAGTCATCCACGAATCACATGCCCCGTTAACACATTTCTTCAGATGTCTATAAACACTAAAATCCAGGGGCTGCAACTTCTTGTGAGAACAATGTGGAGGAAATGATAGGACACTAATCTCATTATCCTTCCAAAAATCCAGAAACAAAACGTAAATTATATAAATAAATAGGCTTACTATCGTTATCAAATAAAGTGTGCCAACTTGCCCCATCCCTACCATTTGGTACAAAAACGCTTACCAGTCCACACCAAGAAGACTTGAATTAATAATTTTAATGGTATATAATCTTTAAACCATAAGGAAAACTATGCTATAATTGAAAAATAATCTTTATGAATGTATAGATGTTATAGCAAATAACAGAAAGATTAAAATATTTACTCACTACCATCAAAATAGAAAATTGTCTCATAAATTCGAGCTCCTACCTTCTATCTCTATAGAATTTTGCTGGTAATTGAGGAACCACGTGACAATTACACAGTATATGTATTAGAGTCATCTATTGGTAAACTTTAAAGTCATTTTGAATATGCCAACTTACTCCTGTTGCCAACTAGGCCCGGGCTCCCCTACTATAATTGAAGTCAGTTGCTTGCTTGACAAAATAATAATATGACTGAATTATTATGGGCCTACAGATGACTGTTATTTATATGAAACAAATAAATAATTTTTGTGTTAGATCAGCCATTGTCAACCGGGGTTCCGCGGAACCCCGTGAACGATCTCCAGGTGTTCCGTAAGAATTCATGTTTTATTTAATTATTTGTTATTTATAAGTATATATTTTTCGTTAAACATGGCGTGAGAAATCGTAGCCGTATAATTCATTTTATCGTAACATATCGTGCGAGATTTTTCCCCTCTGTTTTATTAAAGGCAATTAATACAAATTCTTATATATATAGTATATATCTATATATATATATATATATATATATATATTATATAATATATATATGTGTGTGTGTGTGTGTGTGTGTGTGTGTGTGTGTGTGTGTGTGTGTATTGGGGTTCCTTGGGATGAGGAAAATTGTCTTGGGTTCCTCGTCAAAGGTTGGGAAACACTGTTAGATAAATACAAAGGATATAGAAAGGATAAAAATATTCATTAAATATATCACGATAATGTATAATACGGGTCAATAGTAGCCCACTATACTAATCTAGACATTCATTATCAGGGCTTGCCCTTCCCCCTGCCCACATGTTAGGGAGTGTCTGTCAGGGGGAAACCACCCACTAAAATGTCTGTCATTACCATCACAGCATTCTAGGATATGAAGTTCTATTGTAGTACAAATTTTACTTGGTATCACCAATGTTGGATGCAGATCCTGTCTCCCCCTCCCCACTCGTTGTGGGGCGTCTGTCAGGGGGTAACCACCCACTAAAACGTCTGTCATTACCACCACAGTATTCTAGGATGTGCAGTGCTATTGTAGTGTAAATTTTACTCGGTATCTCCTAAGTTGGATCTAGATCCAATTAACCCCCCCTTTTCAGTGTGTCTGTCCCTCCAAAATGTCTATCACTGGTCATTCTATAATCAGTAGAAATCTAACGAGCAATTAATGGTGCTTGTTAAGTAAGCCACCCATATATTTTCGGCAGACGGTCAGTTTCACAGTTTACATGTCTACTCCTAAATACCGGTAGGGGTTACAGTCGGTATCTCGTTCGTTGCATCTCAACGGTCCGGGCTGCGGGTCTATAGATATGTGTTTTATAAGTGAAGTCTAACTTGGCAAGATATTGCATATCTACTCTAATATAATAGATGATCAGACATACGTATTTGACAAATAGAATTATATTTATTTTTCATTACACAGATCAATCTTGGGATTCTTAGTTGCAGATTAATAGGCCATAACGCAGACCTAATTAGCAAAAGCTAATTTATATTACCAACAGATGAGGAGCAACCAGAGATGTCAGTATTTATAATTCCTTTTTGCAAAATTCAAGACCAATAAAGATAGAAAAAAAAGTTCCATTTCTACGACCGTCTTCCTATTTCAATATCCCAGAGTTTTTTTTTATGGGAGGGAGGGGGGTCGTTTTTCCCAAGACGGGACTTCCTTCTAAAAATGTCATTGCATACTATATATGTATATAGGTAGGTATACACGTACAAGATGAAATACTTAAAAATGTTATTTTAGTTAATATTAAGAAGAAAAATTGGGTATGTGGTCTCTGCACTTCTACCCGATTAGATGCTATTCAAAGTACTGACTTTGGTTAATAGAAAATATGGACTTCCAGAAATTTAGGGGAGGGTCGTTCGATCCACCCCCACCGCCCTCCCCCTCGAAACAGGCCTGGCACAGAAGGAAGGATAGAGATCGAAGGGAGTTGGTTATATCAAGTTTTAAGGAAGGAAACGACTAATCAGCCCGCATGACGATACATGTATTTGTAAAAAAAAAGAAAAAATAAATAAATAAATAAATAAATAAATAAATAAATAAATAAATAAATAAATAAAAAATAAATAAATAAATAAATAGATAAATGCATAAATAAGTAAATCATAAAATAAAATTAATAAAAAATTTAAGAAAGTGATGCACTATAATCGTTAGTCATATGTAATACCTAAACCTTTTCTATTTCGTAGAACATAGTGTCTTCAAAATCACAGCTCTAGAATGGAGCTTGCGATATATATAGCAACACAGGAAAAACAGAAAGTTCGACCAAGTGAGTCACTTTACTGACAATGGGAAAACGTTGTTGTTGTTTTTCTAAAGGGGATTTTGCTAACAGCAGCATAAGCAACGAAGTGAGAAATCGCTAGCTCTATATGATTCTAATTGGACAGGAGCCTTCAAAAGACGGTGACGGAACACAGGAATGGCGTCCCTGCCTTGTAATATAAAATGTACAAAAGTTTTCAGCAGACTTTAACTTTCTGTTGCTAGTGGCAATGAGTCATAAAGAGACTCGAACGTCAAAAATATGAGCATTCTAGATTTACTATTTAACTTTAGAATGGTGGACCGTTTGAAAGCTCGATTTTCAGAATACTTTCTTACGGGCTGCTCTAGGTGCAAGAGGCCTTGCTGGCATAAGGCCAGCTAAATCTGAAACAACAACAACAGAATACTTGGTGTATATCTTATCTGTAATTTTCAGGACAGTTTGGGTCGTGACAGATAAAGACTAACGTTTCTTAGCCACCTCTTCATCCAGGATGCAGTTATCAAAGATCGTGGTGTGTCGTTATTTCAAGGAATTCTATTCAGAGTGCATGACCTTCGATGTAAGAACTTCTATTTATAGCATACTTTCAATCTCACTCACTCTCCTGGCTTTCTGGGCCTCACTGTGACCCATTACCAAAGGCATTCAGGCCTTAATCTGTTGTACTTTTCTTTAGATTTTTGTTTTATTTTCTTTTTTTTTATCAGCTTTTCGGCTATATATGAAGAAGAATGAAGGGCTTAGATTGTCACGAGATTTTTTTTTTTTTTTTTTTTTTTTTTTTTGCAGTGACGTCTTGTAATAATTGATGGTCATACATTCAAATGACCAAATTAGTTGTTCTTTCATTTTCTTTGATCGAAGGAATGGCAGTTTAGCGAAATTGTTTGCTGATGTCATCTTTTTGCAGATTTGAATTTTCATCTCCGTTATGATTAGGTCCATCATTTCAGCAATACACACACACACACACACACACACACACACACACACACACACACACACACACACACATTACACTGACTGTCTTTAGACTTCCGTTGCATCCACAAGAATCTCTTATACTTTTAAAATGTCAATCAAATTTAAAGTTGGAGAACTTTCCCAACTTTCAGGACCAATGTTTTTTCATTCTCATTTCGGTTGCCATTAATTTTAACTATACCAAGTTATTTGAAGTTTATTTGACCTTAATTTCAACTGCAAAATAATAAGTTTTCCGCAAAATCTTTCTTTATAGCTTTCTCTAACTATCATGAATACAACCACATAATTAGCTATATTGTTTTTTCTTTTATAAATACATTACCCAGAGATATTTTCTACCCCTTTTTAATAATAGATTATATTGTTGAGTCAGACATCCCTTTTAAGTTGAATCAGGTTGGTTATGTTGGCTCATTCTCATGACAAATGGCCGACGTCAGTTTCTTTGCATGTGAGTGCACTGTTATGCTGAGGTCGCCCATGACATTACGAAATCCCATTTCAAAATCACCCACTCCACTAGCACTGACTGTTATCCACTGCGTCCCACACGTTACTCCTCCACAACGTTTTTTTTTTGAGCAGTGCCATCTCACCGGGTCATCGTGCGTAGCTTCAATAAATAGTGAAGGTAAAATCTCCAGGGAATTGTCTTTTTATCGTCTCGTCAGGGATCTACCTAGTGGTCATCATTTTTCCACTGTATATTCCTTTACCAACTATTGCATTCTCCCATCCTCCATGTGTGACATGTCTGTTTTCATATTTACAGCGTGATCTCTTGAATATTTTATTCATTGCAAACTCAGGTCCAAATATTTTCAATAGTATGACTAAAATAAAATGAGGTATAGCAGAGGGGCCTTAGTAACAGTCCAAGTTTAGCGGCTATGCATTATTACTAGTTTTTCAATATTGTTACTGACTCTTCATTCATATTTTTCGTGATATTTAGTACCTTGTTTTTCACGATTGGGAGCAAGCTGCACTGTAACTATTTCATTGGAGATTTTAGTGTGAATCTTTCTTTTCGTCTCCTTTTCACTTATTAAATACTTAAGGTTATCTAAATTCATTTATTTGCAGCAGAAAAAATTTTGTCGTCTCTCATTTCATGCTGTCATCTTCCTCACATTATCATTATCCTTTCTTGATCTAATTGTTGATAAATAATCCCCAGAAGCCGATCACCTTTTTCAAGAATTTTGGAGATCCTCTGTATAGAAAATTGGCAGTCATCACGTTCTTTCATTGCGTAGAATTGTTAATAAATCCTCAAAACAAATAGAATTCTATCTTTGAACTGTAATGTTGTACTCTTAATAGGTTTTTGTATTTTGATACAAATTTTCACGCATTTGAATGAGGAGCTGAACATAGGCATTACCACCCTAATACAAAAAAAAGTGCTATAATATCAGCAAACTACTATTAGATAAATGATGAAGTGTCATGTATCCATGACAAGACAATGAATAAATAGTTTAATCTTTTCCAACATCATAGCACATTCCAAATGTTAATCACGAGTAACCTGAATTTGATGGTTAAATACAATGCGAAATATCAGATGGCTAAGCGAAAGTTGCTAATGCGCTATCCTACTGACATCAGGTGGATCTGGCAACATTGAAGAGTAAGGTAAATATGTGTAGCAATCCATCCGTCCCCAAACAAAAACAGCTCACAAATATCTGATTTATAAGAATATACCGTGTAAGTAACCAATTTAGGCATATTTTCAGTTATATTAAGCAATGCTATTTCAAAGTGTCAAGAGTCATTATTATCAAGCTGCTTAGGTATTGTTTTAACCGTAAGGACTTAAGTGGACAAACCAGGATGATTCATTACCAAGGTCAGTCTACGAGCTTGTTATGGTTGACGATGACCTGTTGTGACCTTACATTAGCCAAGCACTGTTGTAAGTAACGTTGGATTTATATTTATAATGGCAGATTAGGCAGCCTCTGGAAAACCATATAGCTAGTAGTATGAGCCTGAATACCTACAGTAGCTTTGTCCAGCCTTCACTTGCATGCTTGAAGAAGTTAGCCTACTGGGATACTAGGGGGTTGTCAGGGGTAGCTACCTAGGTAATGCGTAGGCTAGCTACCTTTTAGATACTTAAATTTTTCACGAAATCCACAAACCTCTATAAATTTATGATGACCTGTCTTGCATTGCATGCATTAAGGCCTAAATACTAGGTAGCCTATTACCTACCTAGTGCAGAGCTTGTTTTCCTGTTTCTGTATCCCAATTCCCTATTCGTACATAAAAACTAGCTACCTATGAGGAAGGGTCTCAAGGGAATATATATATATTTTTTTATACTGGTAGAGGAGTGGGAGAATGTTTTATCAACCTGAGTGATCTAAAGTTTAATAAACTTTAGGTCACTCAGGTTGATGTAGCTAGGCTAGGCATTAGATTTTTCTGACTGCTTGCCTTTTGTCTTTATTTTTGAGTGCATTTATTGGTAAAAAATAAAGGAGTTGCATCATATACCTTGGTAGTAATGTATTTCTTGACTAAACGATATAGAAATTGTTATATAGGTAGGCTACAATACAATACAAATGATGTAATTTCAGAGATTTATTGAGATAATGGGAAATGTACCATTTATTTTTTTACATTTTGGCTGTGGATATTTTGCCATGTCATGGCAGGCTGTACGAAGTGGATATTTTGCAGTGTCACAGCAGGCTACATATTTGACTCTATATTTAATTGGTGAAACAACAAGAAAATTAATCCTTTAAGTAGACCTTTAAAAAGATTGAAGTTTCATCAACAAAATGAGATATAGGAAAATGCCATACCAACTGCAAACATGTGAAGTCTTTGTAAAATTGTTCAAGGCAGTTTTTAATCCAATGTGGCATCCCACCAAATAATGATGCACCCTTCACCGCGTTTGGACACTTCCTTCCCACAGCTCATTTAACGGTGTACTGAACACTGATTGTGTATATGTAATATTTATCGATGTCACCCAAGATTTTAATTGGGAGCGCCTACAGTTTAGTTGGCCAAGAGTATCGTCTGCTAGATAATTGGCGGACGAATAAAAACAAGATGGCGCGCGTATGTTTTGGCGCGATTTTTGAAAACATGCAGTAATAGATTATAGAAAGGCGTATAAAAACGGTAAGGGGGACCATGTTGGAAAACGGGGTTTTTGGGTGGGGGGGAACCAAGTGAACCAACCTAACCTGACTTAGGGCGTGTGCCCTAACCTGGCCGTGGGGCTTCGCCCCCCTGGACCTCCCAGTATGGTAACAGTGATTGTGACCCTACCAAACAAACCAACCTAACCTGACTTAGGCACGTGCCCTGACCTGGCTGGGGGGCTTTGCCCCCTGGACCCCCCATTATAGTAACAAAGGTTGTGACCTAACCAAACGAACCACACTAACCTGACTTAGGGCACGAAACTGTCTTCCTCTTTCGTGAGGCTCATTGTTCCCTCTTTGCAGTGTTCATATTGATCACTAAAATCTCCTAAAAGGCCACTTTTAAAAAGGAACGAATATAACATGTCAATATCGTCACAGAACTTGGTCAAGTCTGAAAACGTAACCGGGTTAGTAGCGGCAAAAGCAATGTGCAACGGACGGGGTGAGGATTAGACGGCGACGTCATGTTGACTTTTGAATGGTCTAGTAGGTCTTCCAGGTCGAAGGGACTACTTACCTTGGCATAGGGATTATGGGCCGGGCAAAAGGTGTTGCGCTGCCTGGCCAACTAAACTGTAAATCAGCACAATAAAACAACATTTTGTGGCTTATATAAAACTAGTGAAAGTATGAGACATGGAATTAGAGGGTCAAGTGGTTGACCTGAAATTCATTCTTACCTTGTAATCCATAGTTTTATCCTTACTGACATCACAACTGAAACTCCACAGTGCTTATTTGATTGAAATTATACATATTTTTTCTTAATTCACTCAAAACACCACTTAAAGAAGTGAGAATGGTTTTTACAGCACTCAACTCCATCAAAGTAGTGAAACTGGTGGGAACAACTTTCCACCCTTATTATACATCTGGCTGCAAAATGTGAAGTAATAAAAATATTATGCGGGCATTAAGATTTTAACAATTACTTGAATAACTGGTAAACTTCTCAGCCATTAAATGTGTACATATGGGTGTTACCTTTTTTTGTAAGAAAGTTGAGTATGACAATTTATCTGGAATTGATACAACAGTCAAGTTGTCATGACATCATAATACAGGACTGAAATAAAGGTCTTTATAAAACTTATACTATGTATATAGTAGTACATATTACACTGTATGTAATGTATATTAGTAAATAAAAAAACTATACGAAAATGCGAAAAATACATTTTAATTATTCTCAGCAAAGGTGTTGAAATTTGTCTCATGGCAAAATCTCCACTTAGTTATATTTTTATTTTCATTCCCATTTATATTTTTATTTTCATTCCCAAAGAGCTGGTACTAAACAGGGCACCCTGCAGAGCATTTGGTATGTGTAGTACCAGCCCCTTGAGGATGAATGTAAAAACATTAACAAAAATATTGTACTGTGTTCCCCCCGTATTCGCGGGGGATGTGTACCAGACACCCCCGTGAATAGTTAAAACCCGCGAATAGTTAAAACCACCACTAAAAATGCTTATAACTGCCTATCTTGAAAGTTCAGGTACCAAATGTAGTATACCTTGAATAACATCCTACTTCAAATATACCTAAAATTACTAACCTATTACTGCATTAATTTTTGAGGTTATATTATTAATATAATTTCAAAGTCATCTTAAACATTTTACCATTAAAAATATACGTATACCTACAGCCAATAAGAGAGAGAGAGAGAGAGAGAGAGAGAGAGAGAGAGAGAGAGAGAGCATTGAATGGCAACATCATGTATATGACCGTCAAGAGTGAAATTATGAATTATTTCTGAGACATAGAGAATTGTCAGAGAATAATAATGGATAGAGAGAGAGAGAGAGAGAGAGAGAGAGAGAGAGAGAGAGAGAGAGAGAGAGAGAGAGAGAATAACTGCGACTCCTTTCCCTCCGCCAATTCGTATATCGAACTGTCATTTACTCCCCTGATCACCTTCCTCCAAGTGGATAAAAAGGCTGGGAACCGTGATTTTGTACATGAACTTTCCTGTCAGTATATACTTAGCTATACGTCTCTGACGTCACGACAGAATCAAAACAAAAACTCGCGGCACACGCGACAGGTAGGTCAGGTGATCTACCTTACCCGCCGCTGGGTGGCGGCTGTAAGAACCAATCTCCCTTTCCAGCCAGAATTTTTCTGTCGCCGGTGACGACTACACCTGTGGTTGTTACCTCCTGACAGCTTTATTCATTTCTCGTTGCCGTGGATTTATTTGGACTGACTTTCGGTGAAGTACCTGATCTTGTTGGCTTGGCATACGCATTTGTGGATTGTTTTTGGATATTGATTTGGATTTTTCTTTGATTTCGAGATGTCTGAGTTAGAGGTTAAGAAATCTTCTATGTTTAGGGTGTGCTCTATGGATGAATGCAAGGTGAGACTACCGAAAGCTACGGTAGATCCTCACACAGTTTGCTTTAAATGTAGAGGGAAAGAATGTTCTTTTGTTAACCCGTGTAATGAGTGTGAGAAGTTGGATGAGGGTGAATGGAAGGCTCTTTCTTCCTACTTGAGGAAGTTAGAGAAAGACAGGGTGAGAAAGGCTTCGTCTAGGAGTTCTAGCAAGTCTCGTATTAGCGAAGGGAGGTAAGAAGGAAATCCTGTTGTAGCATTAGAACCTTCTCCAGTTTCAGCTCCTGCGCCCTGCATCGACCTAAGGATACGACTACGGAAGTGGCAACCATGAGAGCCACGATCCTTAGCATGGAAAAGAAGATTCGTTCGTTGCAAGGTAAGAGTAGTGAAGGTGAATTGTGCAGTGACCCAGTGCAGTGGAGGGTGCGTCTGATCGGCTCCTTAATGCTTCCAGGCCTAGACCTCTTCCAGACTCCCAGTCCCAGTGAGGAGGAAAGTCAACAGCCGCAGGAAGGTTAGGGAGAACTCCCACCGATCAGGCGTCCCCTCGGTAGATCCTGATGCTCATACCCAGGCTGCCCTTGTTCGCGCGAAGAAGGAGGTATTGCGCCAATGCTTCTCTTCTTCTTCCTCACCTTCGCCTAGAAGAGGATGGAGCGCCTCGGATTCTTCGCGACCGCTGAAGAGAGCCTGGAAGCGCCTGGCTCCTTTCCTTCCAGCCCGGAAGTTTTTCCAGAAGAGCCGGAAGTAGAGATCAAGAAACCCAGGAGGGAGCTGGAGTTCTCGCCTCATAGTAGGCTTCGAGCCTCTTCTCCGGTGGAGGATTTTGCAAGATCTCCAGCTCGAATTCTTGCTGGACTGCAAGCGCAGATTTCGGCGCTGGCGGGCTCCTTGGCAGGAGGAAACGCGTCGGAAAGACGTCCTCTCTCCCTGTCAAAGAAGTCTAGGATTCCTTCGCCTGTGTTACCGTCTCAGTCAGAGTCGGTTCTCTCTCCTTTATCAGCGGATGGAAGGAGGCGCTCTTCCCTCGGCAGGCGCTTGTCGTCTTCCAGGCGTCAATCGCCCAAGAAGCTTTCTCCTGGTGACTACATCTCTCCAGTAGGAAGGGATTCTAGCGCCTAGTAGGTGTGCGTTCGTCTAAAGACAGGCGTTTACAGCCTCGTCTTCTCGCGCATTTCCGAAGATCCTTCATTCTCCGGATAAGAGAGCCTACTCTTTGATGGATTCGTCAAGAGACAGGATCTCGCCTTTTTGTTAGGTGCCTTGAGGCCTAGTAGGCGCTACTCCCCAAGTAGACGCTCTCCCGCTCCCAAGCCTGGTGCGGAGGATAGGCGCTTTTTATTTTCTCCTGATAGGTCGCGGCTCTCCTTTTAGCCGCTCGGTTCAGGACAGGCGTGTAGAGCCTTGAAAGATATGTCTCTTCTGGGAGACTACCTTTTTGAAGAGACACACAAGTCGGGAGCGAAGTTTGTGGAGCATGGTAGACGCGGTCTCCTAGTAGGCGACCTTCTCCAGGGTCTTCGCTCTCCTGTTAAGTAGGCTCCAAGAGCCTAGTAGGCGTTCGCCTCATGGTAGGCGCAGCTCGCCTGGCAGCCGCTCTCCTTTGAACAGGCGCATGGATCCTGAGAAGCGCCTTGAGCATAGTAGGCTCTCCTCTCCTAGCAGGCGCTCCCCTTTGGAAGCCCGGAATTCTAGGAGTAGGATTAAGGAGCAAAGAGCACGCACTCATCAGAGTAGGAAGGACTCTTTCGAGAGGAGCTCTCCAGAAACTTTGGCTTCCCCTGATAGGCGCCAGTCTGCTACTAGACACTCTCTGGACAGGCGCATTTCTTTAGAGAAGGCTAACTGCCCTCGTAAAGAAGGCGGAGGGTTCTTCAGTGGATGAAGTTTGAACCTTCAGAAGAGGATTTGTGAAGGACTCGTCAGTGTCGTCCTATAAGATCCTTACAGATCTCCTTCTTCAAGAGTTTGGAGACTCCCTTACTCCCGTCGCTCCTCCGTCTCCTCTCTCTTTATTCTCGACTTCGAAGAAGACGAAAGTTTCCTCTTGTGTGAGGATGAAGCCAACCATCTCAATGAAGAAGGCTTTGAGAGGTTTTGGTGATTGGCTGCTTTCTAAGGAAGAGAAAGGGAAGACTGTGTTTTCTTGTTTTCCCTCCTTCCAAGCTTTACGGGCAGACTTGGATTTTGGTACGAGTCTGGAGAACCCCTAGGTCTGGGTCTTCCTTCATCGGCGGATGCGGACTTCTCTTCTCTGGTAGATGCAGCACGACGCTCGGACTTCTTTTGTCTGCTAAAGACTACCTGGGCTATGAGAACGAGGCTTGACCACCTGCTGTAAGGGAATGTTTAGAGTCTTGGAAGTCCTTCAACTTCCTTGCTGGTCTTTGGGGTCTTGGCTAAGAAGACTCAGAAACCCGGATGCTATTTCGCCAGAAGATCTCAACAGTGTTCTAACGTGCATTGACAAAGCAGTTAGAGATGGATCGAGCGAAATAGCCTCCCTTTTTGGAGCAGGGATCCTTAAGAAGAAGATCAGTCTTCTGCTCTTTTCTGACTAAGTCTGTTTCGGCATGCCCAAAGAGCCTCTCTCCGTATTCGCAGCTCTCGCCTCTGCTATTTCCGAAGAAGATAATCCAGGACATCTCAGGATCTATCTCTGCGAAGGCGACTCAGGTACATGCTTCGCGGCAGTCTGGCAGCAGGGTGAAGCCTAGGACCCTCCTTCCCAAGACGAAGACGAATAGAAAGGATACTCCAGCTAGAACCAGGACTCAGGGAGCCCTTTTCGAGGGGGCCCCCCTTCTAGAGCCTCTAACCCCTCGAGGTAATAGACCTTTCAAGAAGAGGTAGCAAACCCTTCATCAACGCTCTTGTCAGAGCTGAAGAATAAGGGGAAGTTAGTTCCCTTCCAAACAAACCCAGTAGGTGCCATAAAAAAACTTTCCTAAGAGATTCTCGAAAGCCTGGGCCAAAGCGAGGAGCTGGACAACTGGTTCCCTCTAACGATTTAAATACAGGAAAGGATATCTGATTCCTTTTAACTGGAAGACCACCGTTGACAACGACTTCCTCCGAGGGAGTTTGGTGGGCCAGGTAGTGGGAATCCCTCCATCAATGAGGCCTTGCTTTAACACAAGCAGTGGAAACAAATGGTTCTAGAAACAAAGCAGGCTATAGTAGCTAGTGAAGCGACCCCTTGCTCAGTCGGGCTTTTTACCAAAACCGCCTTTTTCTAGTTCCAAAAACAGCCTCAGGAGGATTCGAGACCCGGTTTCGTGGATGTAAAGCGCCCTGAATTTTCTTTTGTAGAAAGAGGAAGTTCGCCATGGAGACGACATCCTCATGTTGGCGGCCCGTTACGGACCAGGGGTGACTGGATGGTGTCCCTATATCTTCTTCAGGACGCTTACTACCTTCCATGTGCCCTATATCCATCCTTCCTTCGAAGGAAATACCTCAGGTTCCAAATGATGGTATGGAAAGGATATTCCAGTTCAGGGCTTTGTGCTTATTCGGCCGTTTCACAACGCCCCTCATGGTCTTTAACAGGCCTAAATTGAAAAATGGGGTATGTCCAACGGATGGCTACATTTGGAGGGAGGTCAGAGTGTCCCCTTTACTTGGACGACTGGCTGATCAGAGCCAAGTTCGCAGAAAAGCTGTTTGGAGGACCTACAAAAAGACCCTTTTCATTCTGGGCAAGTTCTCTGGGACTTTTGGTGAACTTTCAAAAGAGTCTCAGTTGAAATCCCCAGTCCCCAAGATCGTATCTATCTGGGGTGATTCCGGATGGCTTCTCTGGATTTTTCGGGGCTTTTTTCCCGTCTCCAGAAAGGATAGCCCCGAGGGTTCAGAGAAAAGTCAAAGCCTTCCTAGAGAAAGACGTATGCACAGCGAGGGGAGTGGATGAGTTTTGTTCGGGGTGACACTCTCCCTCGTTGGAGTCAATTCCTTTCTCTAGGAAGGTTTTGCACCTCAGACCTCTCCAGTTCTTTCTACATCGCAAACTGGAGGGGGTTGGGGGGGGGGTCGTTCGCAAAAACTAGAGTTTCTCCTTCGCGATCTCAATAGAAAATCCAAAGAAGGACCTCTGCTTGGTGGGCCACCCACCTCTTCAGGTTTGCAGAAGGGATGTCCCTTTCACATTCCGAACCCCAACCTAAGTGTTGTATTCCGACCCGCCTCGGAAAAGGTTGGTTTTGGGGAGCGACGCTCGGCTCAAAAAAGAGAAGTTGTCTGGCATACCTGGAACAAGGAACAGGTGACCTGGCACATCAACCAAGAAGGAGAGCTGATGGCGGTTTTGGCTAGCTTTGAAAGCTTTCGAGCCCGCCACGTCCTAGGCTTCAACAGTACAAGATCAACTTGGACAACCCACCACTGGCCCTGGTGCTTACATCAGGAAGCAGGGGGGGACCTCGACCTCTTTCTCCCTGCCTTTACGCGACCAGCAAAAGAACTTCTGCTTTGGGCAGAGCAAAGGGAAGATTTTTTGTCTCCTTACCAGGTTCGTACATGGATTAAAAGAACGTCAGAGCAGACCCTCCTAAGCATGGAAAATATCAAGTTCCTGCCTGCAGAGTTGGACTCTTCACGAAGGAGGATGTTTGCCAGGACCTGTGGAAGCTTTTGGGGCAAGCCGCTCATATAGACCTTCTTCGAACACCAGCCAAGAATGCGAGGATAGCCAACTACTGCTCTCCGCGATATCGGACCCGAGGGCAGTGTTCCGATAGAACTGCGTTTCTACTATATTTGGAATGGGTCTAGAACATGTAGCCTGCTTTTCCTCCATTCGAAGATGACTGGGGAGGTAAGACTCTAAAGAAAATTTTGCAGAACTCGGAGGTAGGCAGCAAGGATGACGCTGGTAGCCCCCGCCGTTCTGGCCCGCCGCTCAAGTAGGGTTTCACAGAGGTACTGGAACTGGTTAGGTAGATCTTTCCGAGAACATTATACCTGCTGCACAGGGAAAAGCGATCGATCTGCTCAAGAACCCCAACTGACTTCGATAGGTATCAAAAAACCCAAAAACCTCCCCGCTCTAGATCTTGACTGGCTTCAAGTACTTGTCAAACGTTTTGGTCCAGAAACGAGATGGCTTTTCCTGCAAGAGTTTGCAACCGGCTTGATCGCAGCGCAAGAAGGCCTTCTAATTCCCTAGATTCTAGTCTACCAATCGAAGTGGGACGTCTTTTCGGCGATGGGTAAGTAACGGACCATGCACTTTTCCTCTTCCAGTACCTCTGTGACCCGCAAATAGCAGACTTTCTTACTTTTCCTTCTTAGGGTGAATAAAGTGGTATTGGCGGTATCACCCATTAAAGGCCTATCGTAGCATGCATATCTTGCAGTGTTTTAGGCACAGAAACTTAAACATTTCAGAAAGATAGGACCTTCATGGATCTATTAAGATCGTTTGAAACATCCAAGAAACGGTTTTCTCCAGGCGTTTTCCAAGTTTGGAATCTGGATGTAGTGCCTTACGTTACCTGGGTAGGTCCAATAAGGTTTCGAACCGCCTCAGTCTGCATCCGTTTAGGAGGAGACCTCTAACGAAGAAGACCAATTTTTCTCATTGGCAATTGGCTTCCGCAAAGAGGGTTAGTGACCTCCATGCACCTATAAGGAAATTGTGGGATTCAGAGGAGATGAACTTAGCTTCTGTTCGTTATCCTTCCTTCGTTTCTTAGCCAAAAAGAACGAGAACCCCTCAAATCCTTGGCCTAGGAGCTTTGAAGTACAAGGATTGTCCCTGGCATTAGTTAGGCGAGGAAGCAGAGAGGTTCGCTTTTGCCCAGTAATAAGTTTTGAAATTGTCCTATCTACAGAGAAAGAAAAAACTTAAACTTAAGGGGCAATGAATTGTTCAAACCTTTGGTGCTTCTGTAAGAAAGAAAAATCCAAGGAAAAAAAGGAGGACTCTTTTCGCAAGAATGCGTTTCTTTCTTTCTTTTCAGAAAGCCTGGTGAAAAGAAGCGCCATTAGGCGATATGGTGATGAAAACGTCATTGTCAAAGTCCTTAAGGTCAAACAGCTCATGAGGTAAGAGGGCGTAGTTGATTGCACGTTCCATTGACTTTTAAACAAAAACATATTCCCTGAGTAATATTATGAAGGCAACTTCTTGTTCTGGCGTTTGCCAAACTCAGTTCTTTTGTTGCAAACCCTATCTGAGAGACGTCAAAGTTATACGTATGAAACGTGCTTCGGGAGGTTAGGCCCGTTACGTATCGGCGGATTCGGTGCTGGGGCAGGGTGACTGGAGACATATCCTTAGTAGTATATTTTTTTATTTTTTTCCCCCCTTGTTTAGGTTGTAAGTTTTTGGTTTTTGTGTGAAAGAAAATGGCGGGTAGGCATTGTTTTTTCATTTCGTAGTCTAAACCATGCATTAGATTGGTTTAGGTTGATCGGTTTTATGTTGAGCTCCTTGCAATGATAGTGGTGAGGTTTCTGTCATATAAGTGGGGGGGCGAATCCCCGCGTTGGCAGATCCTGCTTCGGATTCCTATCAACGTAAGCGGATAACCAAATCCCTTTCGATAGAACCCAAAGGAGTCTGTCAGCTTGTAGTTCAACGCCCGCGCTCCGAGCTGAAGCTCTTAAGGCACGCAGACTCATAGACAGTAACTAACGAAGTCTTCTGCCTAAAACAGGTAACGAACCAATGGCTGTATTTACATCCACTTAACAACTAGTGTTGTTTTCCCCCCTTTTTTCTATATTTTATTTGCTGTCATCTTTTCCCTCCACCAAGGATGTCAATCAGCTAAGTATATATCTGACAGGAAAGTTTCAATGCTATCAAAATGTTATTGTTAGTATACAATAATGGTTTTCATACAATCAACTTACCTGTCCAGATTCTATAACATAGCTCCAAGCCTACTCCGTCGTCCCCGAACAGAAATTCAAATTTCGCGGCCACTCAGCTTAACAGGTCTGGTCAGGTGATCTACCCGGCCCTGCCCCTGGGCGGGCAGGGACTAGGTAAACCATCCCCACGTTTTCTATCATCATTTTATTTTCTCTGTCCGCCGGTGGTTATTACCGCCAACATTGTTTGCTATTACCTCCTTGCTTCTCTTCATATTTCATCCTTTGATCATCGTTTATTTTTTCGTTTTTTTTTTCGGCTTTTTGGTTGACGAATATCTGGGATCGTGTTTTGTTTTGACATTCGCTACTGGTGGACTGTTTTTGGAAATAACTCTTTTTTGGTGGATTTTTCGTCAGTATGTCCTGATTCAAATGTTTGAGTAGTGAAGAATGTGTGGTGGAAATGTAGGCTGTGCAGGTGTGAGGATAACCGAAATAAGCCTTCAGGTTGATCCTCACCCACTGTAATGCCGTAAATGTAGGGGGTTTTCAGTGGTTTTCTGCTATTTAATACTTGTTAAGGAATGCGAGGGATTTTGAATGCAGAAGAGTTGGAAGAAACTTTTGAACTTCTTATTTGAAAAGAAGTTAGAGCGGGGATCAGAGTTAGAACCGGCTGAAAAGGTGTGAGTTTTCAAACAGGTCCTATTGAGCCTTTTCAACGGATAACTTCTAATCCTAAACTGCTGTAGATTCTCCCGCTATGTATCTCATTTCTCAGAGTGCTTTTTTTCAGATTCCGGCATCGGAAATTCGCCAATCTGAAAGCTACAAATTAGAGACATGAAGTCCTAAGATGGCTGGACTTCAAACGGTAAGGCTAGGTGAAAGTGAGCATTTCAGTGAAGTGAGTTTTCTCCCCAGTGTTGTGGAGGGGGCGTTTTGATCGTCCCTGGGCGACGCTCCCAGGGCCTAGACCTCTTCCAAGCTCCCTTGCCCAGAGGAGAAGGGAAACGTCGAAAGCCTTAAGGAGGGTCGTGGGGAATCCCCAACGGTCAGGACGTACCCTTCAGCTAGCTCTGCTTGCCTTGTGGCAGGCGGTCCTCAAGGGCGCTATGAAAAGAAAAAGCGTCCCTTTCGCGGTGTTTTGTTTCCTCGTCCTCGGTCCCTTTCCCTCTCCCTCTCCCTAAACCGATGGGTGGAAGGAGTCGAACTTGTTTACTTGTCGAGACCAGCTGAAGCGTCAATATGAAGCCTGACATAGCTTTCCTAGCCCACGACGCCGTATTCTCGAGATGACGCTCCGTCTTCTATTAAGAAAGCGCAATGGGTGGCGTCAGCGTCACCTGACGTTTGTACTGCGGAAGTACCCACCTTTCATTCTTCCTCCCCCGAGTTGAATGACGAAAGGCGCTCATGCACTGGGACGTGGGAGAATCGTCAAGAAAGAATCAAGTTCTGGGCAGTTCAAGAGCAACATGTCCATCTCTAGTGGGAGTTTTTTAGCGCCCCGTCGGTAAGGACGTTGACGCTTCCCAACTTAAAAGAAGTCTCGTCTCTCTGCCACCTGCTCAACGAGAAGCGTCAGACAGACTGAAGCTGCTAAACGTCTTGCATCGCTTTCGAGTTCGGAGAGCGAGAACGGGGTCTTACGAGAAAGTTTCGCTAAGACGCCAGAGAGACGTTAAGGACGTTCTTTTTAGAAGACCGTGGAAGCGTCATTTGAAAGCTGGGATCTTAAGACGTGGACGCTCCGTTCCAATCTTGTGACCGCCAAGTAGGACGCCTTTGGAGAGGCGGAGCGTCTTCCCAGGCGCGAAAGTGCGTCCATCAAGACGTCAGCAATGAGACTTCAGCCAGGAAACGCTTGGCGAACGGGAAGCGGTCATAAAACAAGCGGGAAGCGTCTTCCTAAAATTTTCAAGAGAATCGGGAGCTTGTGACTCCCCTTTCCAAGTCTATTAGAGCGGGAAAGAGGAAGGATTTATCATTCCCTTAGCCCCTCCTCCTATTAGGAGCTTTGTCTACCCGTCCCCGTAAGAGGAACGTTCGGAAAGGAAGAGCGGAAGACTCATGTAGATCCCGAGAGTTGGAGGAAAACTCGGATTGATTGAATATCATGGAAGAGAGGGTCTGTCTAACTATAAGGTTTTTGACTACCCCTGCTTCTTGGGGAGGAGTATGGGGGGGAGGACGAGTTGAACCTCCCTGACCGCTTCCTCCTTCTCCGCTCTGCCACGCTCCTTTTTCCAGTGCTAATACGAATGAAGCCTTCGTCTTTTCCTCAAAATGAAACCCACCATTTCCTATTTTCGAAGAAAGGGCATTACAATCCTTAGAACTCATGGAATGAAGTCTAATAAGAAAGACTTAGTGAGAACAGTCTTCTGCATGCCTCCCATCAAGTTTTAGCTGGGAAAAGAGGCCAATTTGGGTATCAAGTGACGGGAGAGAATATGGGGTATTGCTCTCCCTTCTACAACGGAAGCAGATTTTCGTACCTTAGTTGACGCTTCACGTTCGGACAAAGTTCTCAATTCAGCACGAATTACGTGGGGAATTTCGGAACTGGATCAATCTCCTCAAGGGACTCTTTCATGTCTTGGGAAGTCTTTTCAACTTCTTAGATTGGTGTCCCTTGGGGTGATGTCCGCAAGAAAGCCCATGATTCGGTAAGGGAATCGGGGGGGGGGGGGGGGGGAACCTTGAAGCCCTGTTATGCATATTGTCTTGTATTGACAAGCGGTAACAGGATGGATCTTTTGAAAATCTCCTCATTGTTTGGAGCAAGGTCTTTTTAAAGAAAGGACCTGTATTGGTGGCCTTCCTTCTTAACAAAAGGCAGTCTCTCATGCTCAGAGGGCAGCTCTACTGTATTTCGCCTCTCTTATCCTGACTTTTTTGTTTCCCTTCTCCAGTTAGTAAAGGACATTGCGCATTCTTGTAAAACTGAGAAGGCGACTCAGGATCTTCTGACGCAGTCAGCAAAAAGAAGAAAGAAACCTGTTTCTTCTTGCCCCACCTTGCATCGGACAAGAAAAAGGACCTAGTACATCCTGTGCAGCCCTTTCGAGGTGGTCCGTCCTCCAGAACCTCCCATCCCCAAGAAGGAAGGCTCCGACGGAACGAGAGGTAATCGATGCTGCCTTTATTCGTCCCTTTCGTTTTAAAAAGGGGAAAATGAAGATTCTCTCCATCCAAGCACCAGTAGGTGCCCAGGCATCCTGGGTGATTTGGTGGAAGCCTGGACACTGATAAACAAACGCCAGACGCCGTCCGTCCGTTGGCGATCTTGAAGGAAGGGATAGTCGTATCCCTTTCCTGAACACCTCCTCCCCTAACGTCAATACCAAGGGAACTATCAGCCAAGTTAACAAGGATCCTGTGCTGATTGGGATACTCTTCCGCTCGATGGTGGAACAAATTTGGGTGGGACAAGAAGAGCGATAGAAACTAGTACGGGATACAAAACTCCCCGGGGGTTTTGTTTTACAATCGCCACTTTTTCTGGTTTGCGAAAGCCTTCGGGTGAAGGCTGGAGACCACCAAGTTACTAGGACGTCGCTCCTCTGAACAAAATTTGTTCAGAAGGAGAATTTCTTCCCTCCATGGAGACTTCTGCTTCAGTCCTAGCGTCATTTACGACAAGGAGATTGGATGGTGTCTCTAGATCTACCAGGACCCGCTACTTTTGTTTCCAACGTCCCTATCCACCCTTCATCGAAGAAGTACCTCCGTTTTCATGAACGGGGGGAAGGATCTTTCAGTTGTTTCAGAGCCTTGTGTTTTCTGGCCTGTCCACAGCTCCTCAGGTCTTCACAAGACCTGAATGGAAGAATGTGGCTCGGTTTTTCTTCCCAACCTCAAAGGGATAAATGTCTCTCTGTATCTGGAACGACTGGCTTCATCAGGGCGCAGAATCAAGAGAGACAGTGGCTTTGAGGACCTAAAGTTTAACTCTAGAATTTTGATCAAAGCGTTGGGATTGCTTTGTGAACCTCAGAGAAGTCTCAGCTGAACCCCCCAGACAGGACCTAGTCTTCTCGGTGGGATTTCGGCTGGGATTCTCGGGGTTTTGGTTTTCTCGAGGTATTTCCTTCGCAAGAGAGAAGATCGCAAAAGGAAAGGTTTGCGGATTGTCTCTCCTCTTCTTAGGGAAGCAACATTTACGTCGGTAACGAGGGAATATGGTTGGAGCCCTTCCTAGGGACGCTTTTCCTCGCTAGAACAAGTTTCTTCCCAACTAGGAAGACTTCATTTTACGTCCGCTTCAATTCTTCCTCAAGAAGTTCTTGGAGCTGGAAAACCGGACAACTTTCGGACGTTTTTTCCCCATTCCAGTGGAGATAAAGTCCGCACCTAAGAGTGGTGGTTTGCCCCCTCTGGGAGAGAACAAGGGGATCTCTCCTCAAAAAAACAGAACCCAGACCTAGTTGTTGGTACTCCGGCGACGCGTCGGTAGGAAAGGTTGGGGTAGCGACATTAGGCTCAGAAGAGGTTTGTCCAGGCACCTTGGGAACCTGGCACAGGTGACTTTGGCACCAATAAACTGCAAAAGAGCTCTTCGGCCGTAACCATCTGGGGCTTTGGAAGATCCCTAGAACCCTCTGGTTGTCAAACAAATGGTAGTGCAACAGTAAACCGTGGACAAACCCACCCTCCCACCGCACTTGGCCTACCATTCGGAAACAGGGAGGGACGCACTCCCTCGTTCCTTTTACGCGCTGGACAGGAGACCCCTATTACTTTGGACGTCTCACAGGAACATCTCCCTATTGACAATAGTTTCGGGTACAGGGCGTAAAGAATGTGATGGGCGGACAGGCTCAGGCAGGACGAACCCAGGTCCTTCATACAGAATGGACAGCTACAACGAGGAAGTGTTGTCCTCGCTCTCTGGTCCTCTGGTGGGGGACTCCCTCATGGTAGATCTCTTCGCAACATTCATTTCAAAAAGGCTCCCAGTTTTTTTGCTTCGGCTATCGTTGGGAAGATCCAAGAGCCACTTATTGGTATATACGCCTTCCTGCTAAAGTTGGTCTCGAGTAAAGACGTTTATGCTTTTCCCCCCATTCAAAATCCTGGGGTTAGTAATGAAAAAGTTTGTGGCGTCAAAAGGAGACGAGGATGGACGTTAATAGCCCCCTTTTTGGCCGGCCCGGAAGGAATGGTTTCTTCGGGGAGGTGGTAGAGTGGCATCGTAAGACTTTCCAAAGATCTCCCCCTACCAAGGACGGACGGATCTTCTCAGACAACCGAAACACTTCAAGAGGTACCATCAAAACCTCCCCGTCTCCGCTCCTGACTGCCTTTCGACGTTATTCGGGGGAAAAACTTGTCCAGAGCTAAGGAGGCTTTTCCTCTGTGAAGTGGCAAGCGCTGATTCGGCGCGAGCACGCAGGCAACCTCCACTACGAAAGTAATCGACCAATCGAAGTGGTGAGGCTTATTTTTAGAAGGTGTTGTAGAATCCAATAGGAAGTTGTCCCTCCTCCACTACCTCTAATAGCGGAAATTGCTGATTTCCTGCCTATTCCTTGAGAGAAAAAAAAATCTCATCTAGCCTAGCCAGGTATCCACAATAAAGGGATACAGAAAGTATGCCTCTCCGGCTGTATTCAGGAACAGAGGATTTAGATTCTTGGCAAATAATTAAAGATCTCCACGATCTCATAAGGTCTTTTGCGACTTCAAAGTCTAAGGAACCAGTTACCTCCGAATTGGAACCTAGACGTAGTCCCCTCAAGTAATCTGTCATCGGAAAGATTCCGAACCTTCCTCATCTGGCATCCGTTTAGAAGACATAACCAGAAAAATGGCCTATTCCTATTATCTTTAGCTACGGCAAAGAAAGCATTAGTGAATTAAATCCATGCTCTGCAGGATAAAGTAGGATTCAAGGGAAGACTCGGCTATTTGCTCCGTTTAGAAGACCCGGGTTTTGTTTTTTAGCGAAAAACGAGAATCCCCAACGAATCCCTGGCCTAAAAGGTTTTCCCCCCCCCCCCATTCGAAGTCAAATGAATGTCGAGTCCCGTCGGCAAGAGAACAGGAGAGGTTCCTCTATCCGCCTGTTAGAGCTCTGAAGTTCTAACCTTCAAGAAGAAAGCATCAGATGGGAGGCCCTCTATACCAAGGGTCTTTTTTTTTTTTTGGTGCGCGGTAAAAGACCCCACAAGTACTGATTGTCCGGCAAGAATGCGCTGGCATTCTTTGTAAGAAACCGTCCATTACATAAAACGGCTCCATAACTTGGTCTGTTCCTGAACGAAGACGTTTACAACTAAAAGATTGAAAGAGTAAAAAGTCTCATGAAGTAAGAGCTGTGCGACGTCCTCTCTCGTTTTATAAGAATATGATCTCCTTAAAAATCATCATAGATACGACATTTTGGAGATGCAACTCAGTATTTGCATCTCATTACTTAAAGAAAAGGACCGTTCGTGGTGAACATCTGGAGAAGGTGTTTTTTTCCTCTAGGGTTCCTTTCGTAATCGGCGGATACGATTCTGGGTTACTGGGAGCCGACAACCAATCCTTAAATGTAATTACTTTTTCTTCTTTTTTGGATATGGTCTGGAGTCCTCCTTCGCAAACAATTGGAGGACTTGGTTTTAGCACGGGCGGGCCGGCCGTCTATGTTGTTCAGTAAATAAGACGCTTGTCGTAAATCCACTTAGATGAGTAAAATTTTTTTTTTAATTTTTTTTTGAAAATTATGTGTGTTGTGTTGGTTAGTGGTTTTGAGTTTACGGTTTGTTGGTGACGAGTTTCGGGGATAAACTCGGAAAACAATTCCTTTAGTTCTAACATATGGTTAGGATGCAGGTGGTCGGGATTGGTTGGTGTGCTCCTTCATAAGGTGTAGGTTGTCATATAAGGGGATGTGCACTTCCCACCCTTGACAAAGTCCTTTTTAGGCTCTGCCGAGTAATCGGATAAGACCCCCGCATCGGCAGACCCCACAAGGAAACTCCTTAAGGCCATAGATCATAATATCTCGCTAAAGTTTTTCTTGAGGTGATGCAGACTCACTGGGCAAAAACACCCCCAAGAACCCACGAAGTCTACCACCTTATCATGGTTAGGAACCAACGGTTTTTTTTTTATACCTACAACAATATGTTGTTTACCTAGTCTATTGTCCCATATAGAAGCTGGTCTCTTACCCAATCCACCGAAGGGTGCCAATCAGCTATGTAATATATCTGACCAGGTAAGTTGATTGGTATGAAAATGATATTTCGTTATGTTACAATAAAGGTTTCATACATACTTAGCCTGGCATATATATACAATTAAAGGCCCCCCCACACCCAGCCTCCCCCGCAGGAGACAGGTGGAAGAGAGAAAATCTGAATAGAAAAAACCTGGGGATGGTTCCGCTAGTCCTGCCGCCCCAGGGCAAGGCCGGTATATTCCCACCTTGACCCTACCTGTAGCGGAGTTGGCGCGAAATTTGGAATTTTCTGTCTGGGGACGACGGAGTTCCTTAGCTATTGTTCTATATCTGCCAGGTAAGTTATGTATGAAACTTTATTGTAACCATAACAATAATCATTTTTGTACGTACTTTACCTGGCAGATTATATATGATTGATGGCCCCCGCCCAGCCTCCCCTCAGGAAGACCGGTGGAAAGGAAATATTCTGGCTGGAAAGGGAGATTGGTTCTTACAGCCGCCACCCAGCGGCGGGTAGGTAGATCACCTGACCTACCTGTCGCGTGTGCCGCGAGTTTTGAATTCTGTCGTGACGTCAGAGACGTATAGCTAAGTATATATCTGCCAGGTAAGTATGTACAAAACCTTATTGTATACTAACAATAACATTTTTTAATTAATCTTATTAATATTTGAAAATTAGTTATAAGGTAAATCATTTATTTACACTACAAAACAAATAAATAGACATAAGAGAGAGAGAGAGAGAGAGAGAGAGAGAGAGAGAGAGAGAGAGAGAGAGAGAGAGAGAGAGAGGAATGTTATGTTACTGTTTAATCTCATTAAACTTAATATTATTTGTAAACTAGTACTGTATATTATTATTTTACCATAAAATGTAGTAATGTCCTTAAAGATATACTTATACATACATTTCCAGCTCAAACAGAGGGCGAGTGTTACCACTAGGACATACTAGTATCTCGTGTGGCAAGAGAGAGAGAGAGAGAGAGAGAGAGAGAGAGAGAGAGAGAGAGAGAGAGAGAGAGAGAGAGAGAGACCTGGAGTTCGAAAGAAAGATGTGTGAAGACTGGGATTTCCTTCATTCTTATATAATACATCTTTGTAAGAGAGAGAGAATTATTATTATTATGAGATATCATTTAATCTTACTAATACAGATTTGATCAATATTAATATTTTAAAATTAGTAAATCATTTTTGTATCATAAAAATGTATTTAGGCATGAAAATAACATCAAAATACACTAATTAGTGATTATTTATCGTCGGAAAATCCAGCGAATAGGCGAAATCACCGCAAATAATGGGTAGATATGGTCCAGAGAAAAATCTGCGAATCCGGAGAACGCGAATATGGGGGCCCACTGTAAATTAATCATTATCTCTAAGATTCCTCAAATGATCTCTCCTACACTGCATTAGCCCTATATACACTCTTTTCTAGGTTGTTTAGTTAAAAAAATTATGTACACAACTTATATCTTCATGTGTCTGTCTCCTTAATATTTATTGGATTATTTTTGGTTCTGTCCCCCCATTTAACAACGAGAAATGCCTGATTCATGTCTATAACCAGTGTTTATCTTAGAAGGACATTATATAGGGCAGAGGTGCCACAGAACAATTACAGGAATATATCCTAACCAGGGTGACCACACGTCCTGTATTTGACGGGATTTTCCCATATTTATGACATTTGTCCTATGTTCCACATCGACCCTCCCCGGGACGCCTTTTGTTCCGTATTTTCAATATTTAAAAAAAAAAAATACAATATATATTCAATATTTGAAAAAAAATACAATATACTAGTGAAATTTTGCAAAATACAGGGCAAAGGCAGCCGCCGTAATGAGAAGTGGAACAATGGAACAAGATATTCACTGAATGCGAGGATCTTAAGAACCTCTCCACCCTGGTGTCATTTGTACTGGGCATTCACCCTTCAAACGCTCAATTGGAGCGATGGTTCACTCTGATGGGCCAACGATGGGGTGGGTCTACTAACTGATGCAGTGTAGAGCTGATCAAGTCAGAGCTACAGATAAAGTGCAATTTCACACTGTCCTGTTCTGAGTTCTTCACATATGATCAAACCAAACACCATCTCTTGAGAGCAGTTGGATCCAGTGCAAAATATGACAAATGAAAAATAACATACTAACAACAATGAGGAAAATCATTTTAAAATGATTATGGAAAGGTTTTCATCATATTATTTTATTGTCTGCAATTTATTCAATATATCATGGCGAGTCACTTTAGTTGTAATATCCTTTAAAGATGCAAAACATGTTTGATTGCAATATTGTAATGCTTTGACACATGTAATGAACAGCTGTTTGTAACAAAATCTACAATGAAGGCACTTTAAAACAAATGAAAAGTCAGTGAAGTAGGTCCTGGACAATCTGGACCCAGCTTTGAAGGATTTCGCACTGCATCAATGCGTATTTAACTTCACGTAAGTTGTGTGTCTTTATTGTTCAACTACCTTTTGAATTTAGGTGTCCCTTATTTCAATTTTCAAAATCTAGTCACCCTGATCCTAACCTTACTGTCTCTAGCATAATCTAGCTTAGTGTACACGTTGTTTACTTGACTGGGGAACTCCACACACACACACACACACACACACACACACACACACACACACACACACACACACACACACACACACTATTAATTCATAGAGTAGAATACAGGCAGTCACCAGGTTACATCAGGTTCAGGTTACATCATTCTGGACTTATGGCGCTTGCCTCATGGCACTGGTAACCACAATTTTTCAACTCTGTGGATTTATGGCGCTGTTACCTGCTTTATAGCACTGTAACCCACACTTATGGCGTTTACAGCTTTGTAACAGCACTGTAAGTGCTATTTATTCCCGTTATATATACTTATGCTGATTCAGGTTAAGGTGATTTCCAGTTTACAGTGCCTGCTGGGAACAGAACCCCCTCCGTAACCCTTCCCTAACCGAACCTCAGTTGGTGCAGGATCCTCACCTGGCCCAGATGACACACACGCCATCCTAACTAGAGTGCCACAGTTGATAAAGTGAAATAACTGAAATTCATTTTAACCTAGCCTTCTCCTCTGGGTTATAACTGGAAAGGATGGCACTTACTGTTACCTTGCTAGCATTGCATGCAGTTTAACTTAAGGCTGTGAGGTACAGCTTGTATCCCCTTCCTCCTCCCACATACACACTTAGGTAACGGTAGGGGTGGCAATAGTTAGATGGTCCTGGGACTATTGTATGTACTTAAAAATTATATTAAGTTATCCTTAGAACACAAGATAAGCAGCCAAAACATATGGTATGGTCTGTATTTGGTTAAAAATGAGTATATCATATAATTTGCATGCTAAATTAGTCTAGAATTAATCTAGATTAGATGTCAGTTATATTGAATTCAATTCAGTTTCTGTATATGGAGGGGGCAACTGCATTTATTTGTTAGGTTAAGGCTATTGGATTAGTTGCATTTGAATGTGAGGCTAGGCAAGACTAGGCTAAATACCAAACCAGCCACAAAAATTTGTGGCTTTGCTAACCTGGCCTGCTGTAACTTGTAACTGATCCAACTTTTAAGAATGGTTGTTGCTATGAAGCAGCAGGGCATATAGGCTAACTTGCTGATTGAATCGGTTAAGAAATGAGACTCATGGATGCTAGACTGGGTATTATAAACCTGTGTTAATGGTGAGTTAGGTGTGAATGTTTTGCCTCTGCTTGTCAACTGCTCCATGTGCAGTTGCTGCTCCTGCTGGGAACTAAATGCTGAGCATTCATTCTTCCTGTGTGGAATGCCCACAGCATCAGCTACAGCTACTGCACCTGCAAGAGTAGAATAAGACATGGCTGTGGAGTAAGGGGAAGCACGTTTAGTTTCTTATACAGTGGAACCTCGACATACGAAAGTCCCTACTTACGAAAAATCCAAGTTACGAATGCAAAGATGAAGATTTTTTTGCTTCTGTATATGAAGATAATTCAGGTTGCGAAAGGGTAAAGTCCAAGATTCGCTCGGACTGCCGAGAAGAATTTTAAAACTCGCGCCCCGCCAGCTGAGTAGACTCGCCACCATCCTCCCGCTCTCCCATTGGTTCCTGATGCTAGTCACCGCCATAAGTCCTGCTGTCCTATTGGTCAGCATCATGCCTCTGTGTAAAGGTGTTCCTTGACCATTTTTTGCGGCACCATTATTGTAAACACTGGAATTCGTTCGTTCACATATATTTAGTTTGTTAGCGTAAATTCGTGTTAGTGATTTCGCTTTCGTTGTACTGTAAGTTACTTTATCGTGTTGTGTGTTAACTGAATTACTTACGTTATGAGCCATGGGTCCCAAGAATGTTGCTGAAGTTCATGGAAAGAAGAGGATGCTTTCTGTGGAGAATGAAGATGGAGATAATCAAGAAATGTTAATGTTTTCTGCCATTTGTTAATGTGTTTCGTACAGTTTAGTGTTGATGTTTTCTGCCATTTTTTTAACGTGTTTCGTAAAGTTAAGTTCATGTTTTCTGCCATTTGTCCTCCTCCTCTGTCGCCACTTTTGGAGATCACCTCACTCGAAAGGTAAGGTTCCACATTTTACTACATATGTACGTACGGTATTTCTTGTACCATGTACACTAATACACTTTATTTACAGGTACATACTACAATAAGGATTATGTTAGGTATTGAATGGTCCAAATTGTTGTACTTCATTGTTATTGGTCAATTTAGCTTTATTATAAAATTTACTGGGATGTTTTTGTTGGGCTTGGAACAAATTAGGCAATTTACATGTAAAACGTAGTTCGAGACACGAAAAAATCAGGTTACGAAGGCCGCTTTGGAATGGATTAATTTCGTATCCTGAGGCACTACTGTAAATACTTCTCATCATTAAGCTTTCTTTTTTCTTCTCTTTCCTCTTCCTCTTGCTGAAGCAGTGGTAGCCAAGGAGACCTCTCCTAAGAAGTCCTGTAGGGCTTCAAGTAAGAATACTTCTTTAGCTATGAGGCATTCTAGCATTGATGAAGGTTTACATAACTTTTGGGCTTTGATAAAAGTATACACAGTACTGTATTTCAGTCTTATAACTTGTGTTGCATAAAAGCTGTTAACAGTACACAGCGTATTTTTTGTAAATTACTGTACTTCATCTTTTCCCATTATCTGATTTTCAGACTTCACAACCATGTTTCTAGAATCATGAAGGAGGGAATCGATGAGAACCTCATTGCAGATTCTCAGGTAAGTTGTTTATGATCATGTTTGTCTTCTATTCTTTTCTTACTCTTTGCTCATCTTTACTTTAGGAAGTGCTTGCAGTATTGTGTGAACTAATGTGTTATTAATTTTCAACATGACTTAAAGTCTGAATCATTCTTGGACAGGATAGAAAATGTGGTAGTGTTGTAATATTACTGTAGGTTTTATGAAATTTATATAATATTGTAGGTTTGCCTTACAGATTTTTGAGATACTGTACCTGTACTTCTAATTGACTGATAGACGATGATAGTGCTATTGCAAGAAATTCTGCAGATGCCCACCAAATTTTGGATGCATGTGATAGCTTGAGTGCATTAGTGTTAAAAATCATTGCCACATTTCTGTTAAAATACTCTCATATAGAAGTTAAAAGGAGTAATGATACAAAAAGTTCTTTGTAACATCACATGAGCCCTAGGTGCCTTGCTTTCGTCAGTTTAATTTTCATCTATTCCCTTTGATCTTTTTGCATTTTGCTACCCAACTTCTTTGACTTTATCTTGCGCCAATATATACTCTTCCTTGAAGAACCCACTGAGCCAGAAATATGACTCATTGAAATAATAGTAATTTGCTTTGGCAGTTGTAAAAAACTAAATTTGTTGAATGTCATATTATGACAATGCTAAAATGGCTTTATTTTTCTCCTTTGCCACCATCAGTCCAGTCTCTTGACTTGACTAAAGCTAGATATTGTATACAGTACTTAGGGAAAGCATAGCAGTATTTTTTTTCTCCAATGTCCTTGCCTTTTGAGTAATACTTATAAGAACTAATGATACTGAGTAACTTTGCTAGGTATTGATTTATTGCCACTACCTAGTTAATGATGGGTTTTTTCAGGCTATCAGGATGTGCGTATATGTTGAGTATTATAGACTTGTTATAAGAGAGTTTTTTCTCTTACCATCAATGAAGTTGAGAAGCTTGTGCTTCTCTCTCGCTCTTCGCGTTTTCTTTTCTTTTAACTTTATTGCATTTCCAAAATTTTTTACTTTTCATTCAATAGTTATGGTGCATTTGTCCTTTGACTTGGCAACTTCTAAAAATTACATGACATTTCTTACTGGTACTAGATGCAAAATGGAGAGGAAAATGTATAATTTTAAGGGAGTTGTTCAGAATTGTTTGTAAAATATCAGAGAAATACCAGACTCATAAAGTTGTTATGGCTTGTTATATGGTAGTTGAATATGCTGTTGTATTTTGGAGATTTAGTTTTGTGACTTTGGTGTGAATTGAGTGCTTTACTGGCTTATTTTTCACTTTTTCCTTGGTTGTAGTACCTTTTGTTTCTTGACATGTTTTGAATGTCAGAAAATGGCTTGAGACATTAAAGCTATCCTTTTCATTTTGAAGTGCAGCTACGGAGGTTTTTACTTTGTATGGTTGTACAGTATACAGTACTGGTCCACTTGTGATTTTACCTTTACTTACAGCATGAGGTAGTGGAGCGAGTCAAGGCTCGGCTTCAGGAGGAAGGAAGAGAAGCTCGTAACCTTGTGGCATACTCCCTGCCTCTCCAAGATCCACCACCTTCAGAGAATGGTTGGTGTTGTGAACTTGTGGTCTGCTAAAGGAATTGAGCCACTTATCCTTTTCAGATACTTTTCAGGCATATTCTATTATCTTAATCTTTGATTTCTTTTTTTTTCTCCTGGGTTATTTTTGTGAATTTCAACCGGGTACAGTGGTCAGTTTACATGCCCACTAGTTGCTATGAGGATATAAGTTGAAAACTAAACAAATCCATATGTAACCTGAACAAGGCCATATAATTTTTTAAGACTTAAATTTTACCACTAAAGTTCAGCTTAGTTATAATGTGTTGACTGGATATTTTAATTATACTGGTGCATTAAACCTGTCGTATGTAAGCTTGTTGCTACATTAAACAGATGCTAGAAAATCCACAACTGTAAGAAACCTCTGATGCTCTTTCATTATTGTCTGTGAAATCAGATTTTCTTTTAAAGCCTTTGGCTTAAAATATAAGCTGATTTCTAATGGGTTATGTAGATTGCAAAGTTATTATGGCAGGCCATTTGATTAGTCAGGGGGTAATGAACATTTTAATAATTTTATCCTTCAATATTAAGATTATAACAGGAGAGAAGGATAATTACATATGTATGCCAGTATTTACCCGCAACAAATACAGTATATGGTTAAACATTCTTTGTTGTTACTTTGCATGATGCACCCTGTACCATGGCATACTTTAGACATTAGTACTAAAATGTTTTAAGATTCTTTGGTCAAAGCATCCTTGCTTTTTTTCTTTGTACTCTTCATTTGTTCCTTAGGTTCCTCTCTTACCTACTTTAACTACAGTATCTTGCTCCAAATTTCTTTTTTAAGAACAAATCCTTTTGATAAATCCCATCTGTGACAGTCTAGAATTGTGACTCAGTGATTGCATTAAAATACTCAGTAAAAATTATACTGTAAAGTGCATGGTGAGGAAATTTGGTGTAATATAATAGGTAATTATTGATAATAATGTAGTATGTATCTTTAGTAGAGTACTATATGAACTGCTTTGTTTGTGAGGTTGGAAATGCCATGTGAATGTTAGAACTAATAAAATTACTTATGAAAGCTTTTATTATTAGAATCTTAGTAAATGTTCCTTAATTGATTTATGCCACTTATTGCCAGAGGATAAATCAATCTATTTATCATGTCAGATTGTCATAGATAAAATTTTTCCAGTGTTTCGTCATCGTGAAGTGAAACGAGTAGTAGACATGGCTCCACGAAGAGGAACAAAATCAGAAAAGCGTCCGAGATCAGCTTCTGCCGGCAGGGATCCAAAGCTTTGTAAATATTCTATAAGTTTTCTTCTGCAATCTCTACAGTAGAGTTCTATTTATATGTTGCTTTTGAGAGAAAATCAATGGATAAACAGACATTCGCTTTTTACATTATTAGGTATAAAGAAATTAAGAAAAAGGAAAGGAAGGGAGAAAAGTGAAGCTTAACCATAAAGGGGGGAATAGAACTGCTTCTTGAAATGAGAATGGTTAATTATCAGGGAACAAAGAAGCAGAAAAGAAGTTGAAAGCTTTTCAGTGATCTGTGAAGCTCTTAAATAACTTTGTTCAAGGTGGTTTTTATATGATTTATAGGTTAATAGATCATTACATTTACTGATAAAGATACAAAGGGATTTGATATGGGATAGTCCTGTTGAATTGTGTAAAATTACCAAGTGATTAGCTTCTATTTCAGTTACTGAAGTTTTTAAAAATCCTTTAAAGAATTCTACCCGTTGTCTGTCATATATTTGGAGAAATTTGTTCACAATTACTTCTGTCGAGTTGTATAAGTTGGATTTTGAATGATTTAGGGGTTTATTTGGTGATTTGTTTTTTATACTCTTAATTATCAAGATCCTAAGGAACTGGCAATTGAATAATTATGACAATAACTCTGCAGGTTTAAGAGCTCGCCATTGGGGTTTTCTTTTTCGAAACCTTCAGCAAGCTGTCGATGAGATTTACCAGACATGTGAAGATGATGAGAGTGTTGTCGAGTGTAAGGTACGTAATTGTGGAGCATGTATAAGTTATATAGTTTTTAGCCACTAATCTGATAAGTTATAAGTATAATGATATGGCATAGTTTGTAATGTATGTCTCTGGAACTCATCATTAAAGAAAGTTAGATTGAAGATAAAAGAGAAATCCGATGAATTCAACATTCTTACTAATTATTATCCTCCTCCACATATTGAGCTGAGGCCACTAGTGATAGTACGGTATACCCTGAGTAATGTTAATGTACTTTAAAGTTAAATTATGTTTGTTATCTTATCAGTGAAACTTTTCCAGCTACAACTTAGTCTTTCTTAAGGATTTAGTGCTTCTAACAATGAAAGTAAGTTCATATACTTAAACTTTCTAATTTTGTTCATGAATACTGTCCTTGATGAAGATTTTAATTTTTGCATTACAATATGCAATTTTCTTCCTTTTATAAGTACTGTATTCTTATTTGCTATGGTTTAAATTTGAAAGCTCTTATGATACAGAACATGAGGCTGCATTTTAGTTATTCTTACCAAGGGAGGAGCCAGTGCTTTAGAACAGTTGTTAATGAGAAATTAAAGTGACTAAAATTATTTTTTGCTTCGAAATTAAAGTGACTAAGATTATTTTTGCTTCCAATTGATAAGTAAAAAGATACAATTACATATGAAGGCTTTATAGATTATGTTATACTGAATGTGCCAGTGTTAAATTTCTGGAAGACTGTAACTCCATTGTTCACATATTGTATTGATCACTTAGAAAATTGACAAAACCCGTCAATTACACCAAAAAATTGTTTATGGTTAACTCAAAAGTACAGTTTGTATATAGAAGAGTTTCAGTGAATGCAGCTTGTTCAGCTTGTTGATATGCTGCTGGAATGAATGATGCTACCATTTTGAAAGCAAACTCAAGAAAAATCAAGGTAACAGTTTCTGTTGGTGATTATATAGGACTTGATTATACTTGACATAGGTGGTCAAACCTGCTTAACATAAGGTGGTTATTTATTATTTTTAACTGTGTTGACTGAAAAGATTGAAGTAGCTCAGTTTGCAATTAGTTTTATGGTAATAGAGCTAACGACAGTGGTTTTGCTTGGGGGATAGTATGCAAAAGCCACCCTCTTGTTTAACAAACACTGAAGATTGCTAGGATGGTGTAAATTGGGAATTCCTATATTGATAAATGTTTCACTGTTATGATAAAAGTATGGATTTAGCAGAGCCTACTGAAGGAAACATTTCTAAAGTATAGCCATAGTTTAAAACGACATTAAAAATACATATGATTTTAGATATTTTCTTCAAAACCCAAATTTTTTCATAAAAAACAAAGAGATATGGCATAATTTTTTTACTTGTGCTGATAAACTTCATAGGTTCATTTGCGGAACAAACCCTTGGTCTTCACAATAGGATAAATCTTCTCGCGCCAGCTGGAAACTGGTTAAAACAATCAAAAATTGTACAGCAAGCAATCTGTTAGATAAGGCTTTGCTGCTAAACCTCAGTAGTTGGTTGGTTAATCTTAACCAACCATCGACTTAAATATCAATTATGCTCAAACTACCATTGTGATAGGGCAGTATGGAAAGCCTAAGCATAAACAGTTTTCCTCTCCATCAGCACCTCTACTGTCAGGCCAAGGAAATAGTGTACATAGTTTTAAAATACTTAATTTAGAGAAGCAAGAAGGATGTCCTATAACTATTGTTGCAAAGGCCATTGCTCTCACAGTTGAAATGTCAGTTCATCAGATTTCTAAATGTAAAAAAATAAAAAGGAATTGAGATAATGTAATCCTCAAAACAATAAATAACTGCTAAAGAGGATAAAATAATGAATTGCTTGAATAAAGTATTCCTGATCACAGTACCACTAAAACTTTGTTTTTGTACATGCAACTTACCCAGCAGATATATACTTAGCTATAGACTCCGTCGTCCCCGACAGAATTCAAAACTCGCGGCACACGCAACAGGTAGGTCAGGTGATCTACCATTCCCAGCGGCGGGATCCGGAACCATTCCCGTTTTCTAATCAGATTTTCTCTGTCGCCGGTACCGACAACAACTGTTGTTGGTTCCTCCTGCTTGGATTTCTACTCGTTTGCCGAGAATTAATTTTAGATTGACCTTTGGTGAAGTATTGTTTTTCTTTGGCTTGGCATATGCTTTTCGTGGACAGTTTTAGATTTTGGATAGGTTTTTTTCTCTCAGGATGTCTGAAGCTAACGTAACACCTTTGTTTAGAGTGTGTGTAAGGGATGATTGTAAGGTTAGACTGCCGAAACCATCGATAGACCCTCATACAGTATGTATGAAATGTAGAGGTTCTGAATGTTCTTTTAACAACACTTGTGTAGAATGTGAAGGACTGACAGAGCAAGAGTGGAAGAATTTAACTTCTTACATTAGAAAACTAGAGAAAGATAGAGCTAGGAAGGCTTCTGCAAGGAGCTCAAGTAGGTCTTGCTCTTTTGAACCTGAAGTAGAAGCTAACATCGTAGGTTCTAATATTTCACCTGTAACCTCAGCCCCTTCTCCCTGTATTGAATCCAAGGATTCGTCTTCCGAGATGGAGATTATGAAGTCCTCCATCAGGAAGCTACAGGAGCAACTTAAGGCTTTGGAATCGAAAGGTAAGAGTGAAAGTGACATGTGCAGTGATCCCAGTTCAGTGGAGGGGGCGTCTGATCGGCTCCGCATTGCTCCCAGGCCTAGACCTCTTTCAAACTCCTAGGAACAGGGGAGGAGGAATGTCGACAGCCGCAAGGAGGATGTGGAGCATCCCCAACGGTCAGGCGTCCCTTCGGTAGATCCTGAAGAAGCGACCCAGGCTACCTTGGATAGCCAAAGAAAAGGCATCCTGAGAGAGTATTTTTCGGTGTCGGATTCGTCTTCGCCTAAGCGTGGCTGGAGTTCGGCCTCAGAGTCACGCCCCTTGAAGAGATCTTGGATTTCGCCTAAAGGAGACGCTTTTGACTCGAGCCCTGAGCGCTTATCCGAGGATTTTCCTTCAGGCAGTAAGAAGGTTAGACGACCTTCTCCCGCTCCTCAAGATGCGACCAAGCTTATCCTGATAAGCCTTCAAGAGCAATTGTCCTCCCTGGTAGGCTCCTTCTCTAAGGATTCTGCACATAGGAAAGACGCCTCTCTGCCAGTGAAGAGCTCCAAGAGACTTCCCGCTAGTAGCAAGCGCTCCTCTCCTTTTAGAAGAGATCTCTCTGATTCTTCCAGGCGCTCTTCTCCACATAGGAGAGCCCCTTCTAGCAGGTGCACTTCGCCCGAGAGGCGCTCTCGTTCGCCCTACAGGCGCTCTTCTCCTCCTGACAGATGTTCTCCACGCTGTAAACCTCTTGAGCCTCTCAGGAGCTCATCTGTACGTAGCAAGTTTCCCAGCAGTAGCCGCTCTCCGAGAAGGCGCACAGTACCAGATTCGTGTAGGGATCAGGAGTCGGATTCTTCTGTTGAACGCCAAGAACTCGGGAGGCGCCAGGATCACGGCAGGCGCCAAGAGCCTAACAAGCGCCAGGATCTCGTTAGGCGCTAAGAGCCTAGTAAGCGCCAGGAGTCGAGTAAGCACCAGGATCTCATCGGGCACCAGGAGCCTTGCAGGCGCCAGGAGCCTAGCAAGTGCCAGGATCCCATCAGGCGCCAGGATCCTAGCAAGCACCAGGATCTCGTCAGGCGCCAGGAGTCCAGCAGGTGCCAGGAGCCTCTCAGGCGCCAGGAACTTAACAGGACCCCTTCGCACGTAAGGAGCTCTCCAGTGATTAGGAGCCCTTCTCCTCGCGAGACACAGGAGCCTTCCAATATCTCTTCTCCATTTAAGAGCCCCCTTGCAGCTAGCAGCAACAAGCATAGATCTCATGGAAGGCGCACTCCTTCGCGTGACAGGAGTCCTTCTCCTTCTCAGAACCGCTCCCCTTCGAAGTGCTCTTCTACAGCTGGAGTGTTCGAGGAGATCTCGGATGAGGAGTTGCCAGTGGATGCAGTAGTTTTCGACTATAAGAGGCTTTCTTCTCTCTTACTTAAGGAGTTTGGGGATACCCTTCAGCCAGCTGATCCTCCCTCACCAGGATCTTTGCTTTCGAGCACTAAGTCTCCAAAAGCCTCCTCCTTTGTGAAGATGCATCTGACCCTTTGTATGAAGAAGGCCTTCAAAGGCTTTGGAGAATGGCTTCAATCAAAGAGAGAAGCGGGCAAGATGGTGTTTTCATGCCCTCCTTTCAAGCTGACGGGCAAACCTGGAAGATGGTATGACACCAAGGAGCCCATGGGCTTAGGACTTCCCTCGTCAGCAGATGCAGACTATGCCTCTCTTGTGGACTCTTCCAGGAGGCGCTCCCTCCTTTCAGCAAAGGCTACTTGGGGGATGTGTGAGCTCGACCATCTCCTCAAGGGCCTCTTCAGGACACTTGAAGTGTTCAATTTCATGGACTGGTCCCTGGGAGCTCTTGCTAAGAGAGCGCAGGACCCGGACTTCGTAAGCATGGAGGAGCTGTCGAGTGTCTTGGCCTGCCTTGATAGAGCTGTGATGGATGGTTCGGTAGAGGTTGCTTCCCACTTTGGCTCCGGAATCTTGAAGAAGAGGTCTGTCTACAGCTCCTTCCTGACTAAGTCAGTCTCGCCTCTACAGAGGTCGGCTTTATTGTATTCGCCTCTTTCGAGCCACCTCTTTCCCCAGGATACAGTTAAAGATATAGCCAAGTCTTTAGCTGGAAAAGCCACACAGGACCTCCTAACCCAATCAGCGAAGAGATTTAGACCCACTGTTCCCGTGGCCAAGAAAGAGAAAGGACCCCTTCAGCAGCCCTTTCGGGGAGCCTCCTCTTCGAGAGCCCCTCTCAGAGGTCAGAGGCCGGATCAGAGAGGAAGACCTTCCAGAAGACCTTTCGGGAAGGCAAAGTGAGCGAGAAGTCCTCCAGACATCAGTAGGCGCCAGACTATCGAACTTTGCCAGAGTCTGGGCGCAGAGATGGGTGGACAGCTGGACCCTCTCAATCCTCGAGAGAGGATACTTGATCCCCTTCAGGGAAAAACCTCCCTTAACAACAACTCCAAGGGAGTTAACGGCAAAGTACAAAGATCCTGTCCGGAGTCAAGCTCTCCTGCAAGCAGTAGACCTAATGCTACAGAAAGAAGCCATAGAACCGGTGCAAGAGCTCCATTCCCCAGGTTTCTACAATCGGCTATTCTTAGTGCCGAAAGCCTCGGGAGGGTGGAGGCCGGTTTTAGATGTAAGCGCGCTGAACTTCATTGTGATAAAGAAGAAGTTCTCGATGGAGACTTCTTCCTCTGTGCTTTCTGCTCTTCGTCCAGGGGACTGGATGGTATCCCTGGACCTTCAAGATGCATATTTCCATGTGCCAATTCATCCGGCATGAAGGAAATACCTGAGATTCGTGCTGCAGGGAAGAGTCTTCCAGTTTCGAGCGCTGTGCTTTGGTCTATCGATGTCCCCTCAAGTCTTTACGGACATCCTAAAGAATGTGGTGCATTGGCTACATTTAGAAGGGATAAGGATCTCCATGTACTTGGACGACTGGCTCATACGGGCAAAATCAAAGGTTCAGTGTCTGGAGGACCTTTCTTTGACTCTAAAATTGACGCAGTCTCTGGGACTCCTAGTCAACCTCGAGAAGTCCCAGCTGGATCCCCAGCAAAGCATCATGTATCTGGGGATTCAGATGGATTCTCGGGGTTTTCTAGCGTCTCCATCACAGGAGAGAATAGAACGCTGCCTAGCGAAGGTTGCAGCTTTTCTAAAGAAAGAACATTGTTCCGCGAGGGAATGGATGAGTTTGCTGGGAACCCTCTCCTCGTTGGAACAATTCATTTCTTTAGGAAGGCTGCACCTCAGACCCCTTCAGTATTACCTGAAGGAGAGATGGGATCAGAGTTCCCAGGAGCTAGGAGACTCCTTTCAACTGACGGTCGAGATCAAGGAGGATCTTCGATGGTGGTTGGATCCAAAGAAGCTCAGCAAAGGAATATCTTTGCACTTACAGAGCCCTCTCCGAGCGTTGTTTGCAGATGCGTCGGAGTCAGGATGGGGAGCAACGCTGGGCTCGGAAGAAGTGTCAGGCACCTGGAAGGGAGCACAGGTGTCCTGGCACATAAACAGAAAGAGTTAAAAGCCATTCATTTGGCTCTCATTCACTTCCAAAGGCAGATCTCAGGATCTGTCATTCAGATCAACTCGGACGATACGACAGCCCTCGCCTATATCAGGAAGCAAGGGGGAACTCATTCATTCTCCCTTTACGAGACAGCAAAGGAGTTGCTGCTCTGGACTCAGGAGAAAGAAATCTCTCTTCTCACCAGATTTGTGCAGGGAGAAAGAAACGTTCGGGTGGATCTGCTAAGCAGAAAGAACCAAGTCCTCCCCACAGAGTGGACCCTACATCTGCAAGTTTGTGAGCAGTTGTGGGAGTTATGGGGAAGACTGAATATAGACTTGTTCGCGATCAATTGGAACGAGGCTGGAGAATTATTGCTCCCCGATTGCAGACCCAAGAGCAATAGCCATAGACGGCCTCCTGATGAATTGGACGGGCGTAGACAGGTACGCTTTTCCCCCCTTCAAACTAGTAGGGGAAGTAATAAGGAGGTTTGCCTCCTCAGAAGGAGCAAAGCTGACCTTAATTGCTCCCTTCTGGCCATCCCTATACTGGGTTACAGAGGTGCTAGAGTGGATAGTGGATCTTCCCAGATCGCTCCCACTAAGGAGCGATCTTCTCAAACAGCCCCACTTTGACAGGTATCACAAGAACCTCCCCGCTCTAAGTCTGACTGCCTTCAGACTATCGAAGGACTCGTAGAGCGAGGGGGTTTTCACGTGAGGCTTCGAAAGCCATCGCAAGAGCCAGGAGACCTTCCACGTTATGCGTGTACCAGTCGAAGTGGGAGGTGTTTAGAAGATGGAGCAAGGCTCAGAAAGTATCCTCTTCCAGTACCTCTGTAACTGACATCGCAGATTTTCTTCTTTACCTAAGAAGAAAATGTAATTTAGCCGTTTCAACGATAAAAGGATACAGAAGCATGCTGGCCTCTGTTTTCAGGCATAGAGGCCTGGATGTTTCAGACAACAAGGATCTGCATGATCTTAGTAGGTCTTTCGAGACCTTGAAAAGCCAGACCAAGAAGAACCCTAGTTGGAACCTGGATGTGGTCCTTCAATACCTTATGTCGGACAAGTTCGTACCTTCTCATAAAGCTTCCTTTAGAGACTTGACGAGGAAGTCGTTGTTCCTGTTCATTCTAGCGACAGCGAAAAGGGTAAGTGAGCTTCAAGCATTGGAAGGCAGAGTTGGATTTAAGAAGAGCTCAGCTATTTGCTCTTTCAAGCCTCTCTTCTTAGCGAAGAATGAGAACCCTTCAAAGCCATGGCCAAGAAGCTTCGAAGTGAAAGGGCTGTCTTCTATTACAGGGGAAGAGCCAGAGAGGACTTTATGTCCTGTCATTAGGGTCCTCTTCCAATTTTTAGTTTTTACTTTACAAAGGAAGACTCAACTAGGAGGTACAGAAGAAAGTCTATGGTGCTCGGTCAAGGATCCGAAAAGACCCATTTCGAAAAACGCACTAACGTTTTTCATTAAAGATGTAATTAAGGAGGCTCATCTCTCCTGTGGTGACGAGCACTTTAAGCTCCTCAGAGTGAAGGTGCATGAAGTGAGGGCCATAGCAACCTCAATGGCTTTTCACAAGACGTCTCTCCAGGCTCTTATAGAGTCCACTTACTGGAGGTGTAACTCGGTATTCGCTTCTCATTACTTAATTAAGAGATGTGAGGGTTACATATGAGAAGTGCTTCTCACTCGGAGCTTACGTATCCATGGATTCAGTGCTGGGAAGAGGAGCTGAGTTTAATCCTACTTAGTTTAGCTTAGTTTTCTTTTTAACTTTGTGGTGTTTGTTTTTATGGTCGATTGGAAGAGGGTATAGGAAGTACCCCCCTTTCAATTCCTAGCTCTAACATTGTTAGGATGGTCAGGTGGTCGGGTTTGACTTTAGTTCTCCTCGTTGTGTAATTTTAAAAAACCTAAAGCTCTGTCATGTAAGAGGGCTAGCCCCCATTGATATGATACAGGTCAGGCTCTGTCATATAAGCGGGTCAGCTCCCATTGACACGATCCATATAGGCTCTGTCGCGTAAGCGGGCTAGCCCCCATTGACGTGATCCAGAAGGGCTATTCAGTTATAGGTCGCTACCTCGCTGAAGCTCTTGAGGCATGCAGACTCATAGACAGTAATCATGAAGTCTTCTACCCAAACCAGGTAAGAACCAAGGATTTATATCCTACAACATTTGTTGTTTCCTGTTATTATTTTTTGTATCTAGCTGTCTCTTGCCCTCCAGCAAGGGTGCCAATCAGCTAAGTATATATCTGCTGGGTAAGTTGCATGTACAAATATGATATTGTTAAGATACAATAAAGTTTTGTACATACTTACCTGGCAGATATATACGATTAATGGCCCACCCAGCCTCCCCTCAGGAGACAGGTGGAAGAGAAAATCTGATTAGAAAACGGGAATTGTTCCGGATCCCGCCACCCAGCGGCAGGAATGGTAGATCAATTATCAAACACCGGGATGACAGAGGCAAATGGCTTTGATTCTGTCATTTGCTCTTGTTTCCCTGTTGCCACAAAATTCTGAAAATCTGCCTTCACATGATTAATTAATTTAAAGGTGAAGGGCCAGAAGGCTGGGGCTACCCAGTGAGCATATTGGGTCATATCCAAAATAGATGTAGAACTCAATTTTCCATTAACCTGGTAAAGAGTTTCTTGCTTTCAATGCTATATTTGTAGGTATGATAACTGTCCTTCATTAGTTTCTCAGTGCCTACTGAAGGTGGGACCAGGCACCATTCTGCGTTAGGAAACATTGCTCTGTCTGAAAGTTCTACGTGTTCAACTTCAATCATAGTCCTTTCATTACCCAGCAGCAGAAAAGATACACATTGAGGCATGGCATTAAGGACTATCAGTATCATGAAGGGTGGTTATTGGAGCCCCTACTGTCTTTTGATTTGAAATTTTGTAGCCCAAACTGGCCATATTATTGCTACCAGTTGGAGCTCTGACACCAAACTCTGCCCAGGTAGACTGTGCAGCCTCTATATTCTTTTGATTAAAGGCTGAAAAATTCTTACACCTTGCATCTAATTTGATGTCCAGGACAGACCAGATTTCCTCCTGGGAATCATGGATAATGTCTCTGATATATTGATATTCAGTAGTAAGGACATCCTTAACACTGGTCATAATTCCTCATGGAAGTCAGCAAATGCAGTAAACAGTATTTCTGTATTAGGGGAGCTTGCGATTGCCTGGCGAACAAGAACGGAAGTCCTGGATGAATCTCTATACCCCTCAGGAGATACGGACATTTCAGACATGGTTAGGTGGATCCTATTAAGATCCTCTTCAGTATCTGATATCTGCATCGGAGATAGATTTCCTCTTGAGTTATCTTTCTCATCTACAGCTGAAGGCTGTGTCCCTGGTCCTTGTGGGTTCAGCAGGGCAGATTCTGTGGCAGTATCCACGTTGTGTCCTATAAAAGTGACATCTCCCCCCAGTCAAGACTCTTCTTCTCCATCAGCAGAGTTGACCTGGAAGGTACTAGGAACCAATGCTGTTAGATTTTGGCTCAAACAGGGGTTCTGCTCAGAAATGGAGGGAAATATACTATGCCATAAAGACGTAGTCTCCTTCTGTACCCTTACTGAAACCTAGAATGCAACAGGACAGCTTAAAGCCAGCTGTTTAATTCTCAAAACTTGCCAGGAGCATGTTACAAATTTCATACATATCTGGCAACCAGCCATATTCCCCTTCATTCCTATGGGGACCGTGTTCATGGCAGGTGGTATGGGCAATACCCAATGGCAAAAAGCTACCAAGCAATTCGCTGCAGCACTCTTAATCTGTGGGTCTTGCATAATTGTGGCTCTGTAGTGATATAAGGAACACATTTTTATTAGAAACTATACTTGATACTAACCATCTCTAATCACTGTATAGATAGTACACTCAGAATACTACAGGCTAACTCGATCACGTGTGTAGCTGTAGTAAAATGTTAAGACAATGGTTAGCCACAAGGCAGTAGTATTACCATGTTCAAAATTACTATGTGCCATAAATCTGATCTTAAAATATTGCTGTATATACTATTAGCCCTAATGCTAATGGGTTTTTTCTTTTAAGATAGTAGTCATGTATTAAATGATATAATTACCACATTTATTTTGCCTTAAAAGTAAATTCTTGAATGTGACACCACTCAAGCTAACTGTATATACTGTAAATCTAATTTGTTCGGACAAATTAGTTTGGAAAGGAAGGCAGGCTACTTGCAACCACAGGTAAAGCTATAGGCTGCATAAAAAAGTACACTTTAATGAAAATATTTTACCAAAGGAAATTTTTAATAAGCTAGCTACATATAAATTGGGTACAATTTCAATGCCTGCTATATAGACATAAAAGTTTAATAATCACATAGGCAAACAGACATCACAAACATATTCCTAGTGACGCCACTATTTAACAGAGCAATAAAAGCAAAAAATAGGTGTGTGAACAAAAAAATTTGTATTACCTGATATATGTCCCCTGATATTAATGATAATTGAGGAACATAATCACAAAAACTATTCATTTCAGTAATTATGTACTAAAATTAACCAATTCGTTTACTTCTACCAAGGTTTGGAAGTTGAGCACTGTTAAAATCTGGTCACGGCTGTGCATGACGCCATGATTGGGAGTAGCATATATGAATGGTTAGGCTACTACTAACAGAACAAAATTTAAGTTGCCTAGCATATCCCTTAAACGCCTATTGGGCGTATTTTACATCGAGATAAATTGTCTGTCGGGTGCCGATTGGACGTATTATACGTCGACATAGAAAGGTTTTTTTTTTAAATTCGCGGAAAAATACTATAGGCCTACCAGCCGAAAACTTTTGAATCACGCGCCTTGGGGGATACTGGGAGTTCACGGATCACGGTGTTTTGTTTACAATCGTTATGCAGGCCCGCAAGCGCGAATTTCTTTCTTACCGCACTAAAAAGTATCAGTGACACATCTCAGAAATTATTTCGCCACTTTGACATAATTTTTGCACCATTTTAAATTAGCCGTTACATGGAGTATTATATATGAAAATGTGCGCAATTTCATGTAGAATAAAAAAAAATACTCATGATTGTAGCTTTTATCAGTTTTGAAATATTTTCATATAAATAACGATGTGCCAAAATTTCAACCTTCAGTCAACTTTGACTCTACCGAAATGGTCGAAAAACGGAATTGTAAGCTCAAACTCTTATATGCTAGTAATATTCAATCATTTACCTTCATTTTGCAACAAATTGGACGTCTCTTGCACAATATTTGGATTTATGGTGAATTTATGAAAAAACTTTTTCCTTACGTCCGCGCGGTAACTCTTCCGAAAAAATCATACGTGCGATTGTCGTATGTTGGCACCATTTTAAATTAGCCGTTACATAAAGTTTTATATATGGAAATGTGCGCAATTTCATGCACAATACAACTAAAAACAACCCATGGTTGTAGCTTTATCAGTTTTGAAATATTTTCATATAGATAACGATAAGTGCCAAAATTTCAACCTTCAGTCAACTTTGACTCTACCGAAATAGTCGAAAAACGCAATTGTAAGCTAAAACTCTTATATTCTAGTAATATTTAATCATTTACCTTCATTTTTGCAACAAATTGGAAGTCTCTAGCACAATATTTCTATTCATGGTGAATTTATGAGAAAAAAAAAAATTCCTTATGTCCGCGCGGTAACTCTTCCGAAAAAATCATACGTGCGATTGTTGTAATGTTGCACCATTTTAAATTAGCCATTACATAAAGTTTTATATACAAAAGTGTGCGCAATTTCATGTAGAATACAACTAAAAATGATTGAAGGTTGTAGCTTTTCTCATTTTCAAAATATTTGCATATAAATCACAATAAATAGAAAAAAAAACCACGTCTGGTCAACTTTGATTCTATCGAAATGGTCGAAAAACGCAATTGTAAGCTAAAACTCTTACAGTCTAGTAATATTCAGTCATTTATCTTCATTTTGAAACAAATTCAAAGTCTCTAGCACAATATTTAGATTTATGCTGAATTTAAAAAAAAAAAACTTTCCTTCCCTCCGCTCGCGGATTCTCCACCGCAAATCTCCGAAATGCGTACGTCGCATTCTCGTTATATTTGCCCCATTTCATATTAGGCTTTTAATAGAATTTTATATATGAAAAGGTGTGCAATTTCATGTAGAATACAACAAAAAATAATTGAAGGTTGTAGCTTTTCTCATTTGCAAAATTTTTGCATATAAATAAAATATATAAAAAAAATTTGACATTCAGTCAACTTTAACTCATCCGAAATGGTCGAAAATTGCAATTGTAAGCTAAAACTCTTATGGTATAGTAATATTCAATCATTTATCTTCATTTTGAAACAAATTGGAAGTCTCTACAACAAAATTAGACTTATGGTGAATTTTTGAAAAAAACATTTTTTACGTCCGCGCGTTACGAATTCATGCATCATTTTCTGATAATATTTTCTCTGTGTTGCTTTGATCGTTTTACAATGTGTTATATATATCAAATGATTGCAATTTAGTGTACAATACAAAGAAAAAAAATTAACTCATTAGCTTCAACCGTTTTGCTCACAGCGCGATTTGAATACAAGTATATATGAAATTTTGTTTTTGCGCAATCATATATCGCATTATTTATATATGATAATGATATTTTTTTCATTTCTGATGGTTGCATACTAAACTTCAGGCAATGACAAAAAAAATGAGCTAAAAATGAACTCTTAATCTTGAAAACTAAGCGTGCTGTGATTTTTTGAAAAAAATATTTTTTCCGCTTCAGCGCTCACTCTGAGACCCCCTCGGCATATGGGAGACGATTTTTATTATACCCCTTCGGCGTTTAAGGGATATCTGCTAAGTAGCCAAAAATAACTAATTGACATAAAAGATCATATACCAATAATCTTCAAGAACAACAGTTTTAAAATTATTACTTCAATATAAATAAACATTGTTTTTTGCACTATAACATTCAAACCAAACCTAATTCTCATCTTGTGGAAAACATGATGCCGCCTCCAGTACCAGTTTCCTACTTTCATGAAATAACCTACCAGCTAAAAAAATTTTTTAAATTTTAAAACTAAACTTTTCACTGGAACTTAAAACTGCATTCAAGTTTCTTTGAGTTTGGTACTTCCATGATGACCAAATAATGATCTAGGAGCTTTTAGTCTATCAAAAGGAATGACACGTCTTACAGTCATGCAGACCTAGAGAGTAATGAGCAGTCAGTGACGCAGAGTGCATGGTTGCCACGATAGTGAATGCCATGCGATGTGCTGTTGCCACATCTGCGTGATATGACAAGGAAGAATCTAGGCAGTTGCAGTAGACAAGAGAAAGATCCCTCTTTCTGAGTCTATGCTCTACCTATGCACTATCAATGTCACCGTGCCCTATACCACACTGATGCAAAAATTGATTATGACCACTTCCAATTCTATATTGTCAGAGATTTTGGATTTTTTGTTATGAATTTCTGTTAGTTTTTATGGAAAGGTAATAGTAGAAATGATCAAAGAGATTATGGCTTGCACAAGTAGTTATTTCTGATTAAGTTTGTAGCTAATTTATTTATCCCCAGTTTCATTACTTTCTGCCTTTTATTTCAGCTCATTTCCCTTCCCTGACATGGCTACACAACTTCTTTTAACTACTTACTCTGATTTTTGCCCCTGGAACAGAGTTTCCTTTGGAAAGCCCTGTGATAGTTCAGAAAGATTCATAATAACTAACATAAAGTGCAACTAATTCTTGATTAATGATAAGTAAAGAGAGTACATCAGCAGTGTTTAATTTATTTGTGATGTGTTCTGTGTTAGATGTTAATATTTATTAATATCATATATGTCTATTTAGTAAGGGTGTATGTCTATTTTTTCATATTCAAATTTCAGGAGGCCATATTGATACTTGAGCGTTATACAAGTGATTTTAAGAAGCTCATAGAATGGCTGAAAATTAAATGGGAATATGAACACACACCCCCTCCTCAACGTCCAAACTCTGTGTCTTGGGAGATACGTACCTCATCATCCCCAGGAAAGGTAACTTATAAATTTTGCTTAGCCTATGAAACTGTGTACTGAATCAAAGGAACAGAAAATGAAGACAGAATCCCCTGTACTAGAGCATTCTTTGACCAGATCTCTTTTGTAGGTATTGGGGAAGTATTTACACTGTATTTTGCTTGCTTAGGCTCAAAGTAGACTTTAATTTTCCCATAATTGGTAAATAAGAGGGCAGCTATACTTGAGAGGAATTTTCCCATAATTGGTAGATAAGAGGGCAGCTATACTTGAGAGGTTTTTAATTGAACAAAGAAGAGAGAAATATTTTTTTAATAAAATGTAGACTTGTGATGAGTCCCCGGTTATAGCCCAGGGTTCCATTTCGATGGCTTGATGTGGTTATTCGGCTCTTATCTGCACTGGTAACTGGTTAATGGCACCTTTGTTAGGTATGTATCAGCGCCAATACTCAATTATCTGCGCTAGACAAACCCCATAAAACCGGATTCCCAAAAACCGAAGCCTCTGATAACTGGGGACTGCTTATATTTATTACTGAAGTATTTTCATGAATTGTTGGTAATGGTAGATACCAACTGCAAGATTTTCTTTTGTTTTTTAGGGGTTAATGAGGAATTATGATAATAAAGTTGAGAAAACTTATATGAACTGAATTGGGAGTTTTCTGTTAGTTTGATATTGGGCATGATTAATTTGTGTCAATAAAAACATGAGCTAACTTTATTACCATAGGATTTTGTTATTGACTCATTTGTTATTTTGTGACTTAGATTTATTTTCTTTTTCTTGAAAAGGTTGTAAATTTTTTTTAGGTTAGAACTATTATGTTGATGTATTTTATTGTGTAAAGGGAAACATATCACATTTTTGAGGATTTTTGTGAACTAATGTGATATTTAATCTTTAATTCTTGATTTATGGAAAGGAAGAAAATTTTTTATATTAATTCTTTTACTGCTTATTTCCAGGCTATGAATCAAGATAAAAAGATGGCCACACTGAATGAAGTGAGAAGAGCATTGACATATGAAACGAAACCAGATAAGATGGGATATACAAATAACAATGCTAATGTGGAAAAGAAAGTCACAGAAAAATTACCTATAGTGACCTCTGGGAATGATGGGCCAATTGATGTAAAAGTTGTGACTCCTCCAAAACCTATTATTGTTGTTCATCAGGCAAGCATAGAAGAACAACAGGAAGAGAATTTATCAATATCAGACACAGAGAGCAAGTCTGATGTCACAAGAGAAGAGGTACAGGAAATAAAGAGTACTGTTGTAGCTCCTACAAATGTTTGTGAGAGTAATTGTCAAGTTGTAGAAGTTGTACCTGCTCAGGAATTATCACATGAACACCTAGAAAGCATCCAGGAAAAGGAGTGTGAGAAGGAAACTAATACGATTGAAGAAGAGGTGACGGTGTCAGTAGCGGAAAAAGAGTGCAGCAAAAATTCAGCAGCTACTTCCAATGAATCTGGGGTGAAGACAGGGACTCCTGAAGTAAAAGGGGATTTACCATTTCATGAAAACAAAGATATCAGCGTTAGTGATGATTCTAAAATAAGTGATGAAGATAAAAAAGATGAAATTGCAAATGAAAAAGAAAAGGAAATGAGTATGAAATCTCTTGATAGTCCAAAATCGAAAGAATCAAAATCCCGAACTAATGCCCAGGCCATATCTTCTAAGCCAAAAGACTGCACCAGCAGTTGTAAAGTTCCAGAGGCCTCTCAGAAAGGACAAGATATAAAAAACACAGAGGTGAAGGCTGAAAACACTGATGCCAAAAGGTCTTGTGCTGAAGTTGTTCAGGGAAGAAGTTCTTCAACAAAACCTGTTCCAACTGTTAACATGAACAAAGTAAGTTATTCAGAAAGGTAGGTTTTTTGTTGCTGTTAACTGGTTATTTACAGAAAGTTTTTTGTTGTTTGCAATGTTAGAGGTTAATTTGGCAAATGTTAAACAAAAAGAGAGCAGTACAAGAAAATAAATATTATCTAACGATTTTACAGGAGGATTTCTTAGTGTCCACGGTAACCTAGGTTTGGAGACCAATGAATAACCTGTGTCCTCATTCAAATTAATAGTCCTTAAGGAGAAGTAATTCCAGTTATTATACCTGTACATCTGACATTGTGTATAAACCCAGTTTTCATATGTGGTATTTGTGTTTTCATCCTTTCTTTATGTTTGGTTGGAATTTTTACTGGTTAGTTCAGTATTGTGAATATCTATTTGTCAGTAGCAGAAGTTAAATCTGACTTATCCAATACTAGAAGTAAGGTTTTTTACAGTTGCTAACAAGACACTTTTTACCCAGGGGTGACGAAGTCCTAGTCCCCCAATACATGTGACAGTTTGCTTTATTACGCATGGTGCAGTATTCGTGTCTGTGTTAAGGATGATGTAGTTTTCTTTGAGGTGTTTTTTTTATTCCATTCATTCACCTAACATGGTGCACTGTAGACATTACCTAAGATTCTCTGCAGCTGTTAGTTTAGTCAAAGTAGGCAACAACCCTAAAAAAATTGCAAGAAATTCTTTTATGGTGTTGATTTATTCTTTTATGTGTGGACATTAATGCAACAAAAGTTTACCAAAATTGGGGTACCGGAAATGGGTCAAAATGGCGTCATACAAATATGGTGACCAAAGCTTCATATCTCCATATTTCACTTTTCCCCCTCCTCATCTGATACTGAATCATGTTGCATGTTGTAACAATGGCCATTTTGGCATTGACCACATGCATGAGAACAGTATAGCCCATGCTTTTGACAAGTACAACAGTGTGTGTTACAAACACCAGAACAGCTGCAACAAATAATTTTCAGGAGTGTTTCTGGTGCAGGCGCAGTGTCAGTCATCACTGGTGCTAGGTTGTTGGTTTGTAGGTCTGATAAATAGGTAGAATTACATTACTTACAAACTGTAATGATTCATTGACTGGGAATAATTGTGGGCTTGGTTTCATAGAGCTGAGGTTATTGGAAGTGAGACTGACTTCCTATTAATCAGATAAACACGTGGCAGTGATATATAATTTTGCTCACCAGTATCCAAGCAATTCCTATTGTTCTGACATGAAGGACTTGTGTGCATCACACTATACCTAATTCTTTTCAGAGTTAAACTGTATGTAAAGATTTTCATGAACCAGCCTAACTGAGGGAAGCCACTTTTATTTTGAAATATTTGCTATAAAAGAAAGGACGCATTGGTTTAGTTACTTTTCATAAAATTTAGAAGCCAGGTACCTACAAGTGACCTTTTTGAACAGTGCTATATTTAGAAGTCAGTCATCCTATTAATACTATTTACAGGTATTAGTAGCTTTAAAGATTGTATGAAGAAAAACTTACTGCACTGTAACCATTTAGTTAAGTAAAAATAACACTGTAACTTAACTGAGAGTCATATTGATTAATAATGAGTTTTAATTTATAGAAATATGAATATGAGTTTAAAATATTTAGAATTTAACTGGTAACCATAAGGATTCCTGTTCTTTATCCATGCTCCATGTAATATGTATATACGTAATATATTCAATTTTGATGACATCCTTTGTGATCCCCATCATATTTTGCAGAATAATAATTAGTATACTATGTAGAATTGCTATATTTTCTCTTTGATAGATGAAGATATGTAGTTCTTTAACATATTTTCTAATTCAGGCATCTCAAGTTCGTCAAGCCTACAATCAGAATAGAACGCCACAGAAACATCCACGGCCTGTGAATCCTAACAACCGACAGCCATCACCTAGAGTAACAGAATCCAAAGGAATTGTTACTAAGCAGCAGGTTTGTCCTACCTTGTGTTTATTTATCTATTTCACTGAGTAGTCCCCCAAACTGCACATTCTGTACAGCTTGTTTACTTCTGAACTTTGAACTTTTAAATTTTCAGAGGAACAAACTCCTTGTGTAAGTTAGGAACGTACTTTGGCTTATCGATTTTACTAGTTTAGTTATAGGTAGTTTTCATAGATAAGCTATTGTATATTGGTGCACATATTGGTGCACACTATAATTACTTTTAGATTATCACAGTTAGGGTTTAAGAATAATTTTGTAGAACCAAGCCTGTTCATAAGCAAGAATGCTGTAGTTTGCTCTGCATTTTTTGTTATAGTCGTCTTAGTGTAAGGTGATTTATTTTTTTGTTGGATCTTTCATATTTTCAACATCTTTATATGAAAGTGACTGAGAGGTAGAGCCTATTTTATTCACAATGTAAACAACATAAACTAAACTATCCAAAAATTAAAAAATAAGGCTAGAGGGTTGAAACTATGTAAATAAACAAAAATAATTGAAAGCTTACATTGTAAAATCATACAAAATAAGTTGTTGGTAAAGTTTTTTCTCAATAATGTTTCTACATTGTTGACAGTTTATGTGGTTTTTACCTTTCTTTCTTGCTGTATCTAAAGTTGAGTAATTTGTTCCTGCTTTAATGAATCTGTTAAGACTTATTTTGTATTAAAAGAATTATGTTATGCTAAACGTTTCCTTTTAATATTGACCAGATACTTCATGATTTATATCTCTTTCATCATCAGAAAATTTGCAAACTATTTTAAATTTCTTTTTTAGCACACAAGTTTAGGCTGTATACTATACTTCGTATAAAGCTTCTTTACATGTTGTAAGTGTTAGATCCTTGTTCAAGCAGGCATTAAAGGGTATGAGGATTCTTAGGAAGTTAATAATAAGATATAGTTTAACCAGACCACAAAGCTGAGTATCTTAACTTTCATAAGATTGGCCCAAAGGGTTTGCTCTCAAAAACTAGAAAGATGGGAATTACTTTATATATTCTCTGTTATCTTTGAAAATTGGTAATCTGTTTAATACATGTTATTTGCTGTTGGCTTAGATTTGGGCATTCTTAAAAAAACATCTTTTAATGTTGTATTTTGTAAAGGGGGAACTGGTTCATGAAGAGTGGTCATTTACTAACAGTGTACAGAGTATGCATGTCCAGTTCTCAAACAGTATTACATTACTATATATGTTTTTCTTATACTGTGGGTTTAATCAATGTTGTTATTGATTTCATTATTACTCAAATCCTGTCATTTATTTGTTATGCTAGTTCCTCACTGGACGAGTGGTTTTTATGCTCGGCTGCCAATTCGGTGGTCTAAAGTCCGAATCCCTGCTCGGCCAACGCGGAATCAGAGGAATTTATTTCTGGTGATAGAAATTAATTTCTCGATATAGCAAGGTTCGGATCCCACAATAAGCTGTAGGTCCCGTTGCCACGTAGCAACATCTAATCCTTCGGGCCAGCCCTAGGAGAACTGTTAATCAGCTCAGTGGTCTGGTAAAACTAAGATATACTTAACTTATTTGTTATACTGAATTTTAGAGTGGTGTTTCAGAATTTTTACATTTATTCTTTTCATAATTGTTATTATTCAGAAGATGAACCTTGTTCATATGGAACAAGCCCACAGGGGCCGTTGACTTGAAGTTCAAGCTTCCAAAGAATATGGTGCTCATTAGTAAGTAAGAGAAGGTCAAGGTATATGCAGAATGAAGAGGTCTCACTTATTAAAAAGAAAAAATAAATTAATGAATGAATAAATATATAAAAATGTATTAGAAGGCATTAGGGTAGTAATGTATTGCATCTTCACTTGAAATTTTGAAGTTCTAGTTGCATTGCATCCTCTGGGATGCTGTTCCACAGTCCAACAGTGAGAGGAATAAAGCACTTCTGGAACTGAGAAGTTTGACAGAGATCACTTAAAAATACATGGCATTACATTACCTTTATATAATTGTATCCTACAGGGATCTGGTGGAAGGTTAACGTTAAGGAGGGTTGGTGATAATAAATCTACCTCCAGTCCACCATCAGTTCGCAAGACTGTTGATGGACGCTCAAACAGTGGGGCTTCACGGCAGATTTTCACAAGGTCTTATACAACTTTAGCGTCACCAGTAAGTTAGAATGACTGATGTTTTTATGAATGCAGTAGAAAACTGATTGAAATATTGAAGCAACTTTTATATGTAGGATGTGGGAAACTAATTTTTCTTGGAATATAAGCATGGCACTACAAGAATGCTGATGAAGGGTCATGGTCTAAATTTGACTACTTTGTGCTTTGAACAAAATATTATTTTATTATGTAGAGAAGGGTTAGTATTGGTTGGAGGAAATTTGTCCTGAAATTTGTGCTACAACGTTGATAGTGGTATTTCCATGAGTACAACCTTGTTTATTATATTTTGATAGTAAAGCCCCTTGGTGAAAGAAAACTTTTTTTTAGGTTTGATGGGTAGTAAGCTGATTTTTCTATGTATTTATGTTCTTATTTGTACAAAAGGTTTTATGACGTAATTACTTGAAATGTGCACTTCATAATGAACAATTGTAATTTCTGTACAGCATCAAGTTTCAAATACCAAAATGACAGCTAAAAAAAATATGGTGAAGGAGCTTGAATTGCTCTATTGTTCTTGATTTGGGTCATTGTATTCAAATACAATAGTATCAAGCCTTTTATGTTCTAATGGTGTATTTTAAAAAAGTAGTCTGACATGTAAAAAGCACTGAAGAAAAGTTGCTATACATATCCCCATTAATACTTCCTTTTAAGCCTGTATAAAAAATCCTCACTTTATTGCATCTGTGAAACTTTTTGTACTTTAATTTTGTAAGGTAAGTCATAATCATTCTGTCTTTCTTTTGCTCAGCCTGGTAATTATTTGATGCTTAAAACACACTGATGTTAATTAGCTATTCGCTTTAATATCTTTACCCCCATGTCATTATCTGTATGCAATGTCCAAATTATGAAGCTTGCTCAGTACTTGACAGTTTACTGTTTTTTGGTTTAACCTCCTGGTTCCTCTAGCTTATATATATAATACATAATTATCTTTGTTCCAATACGGTATACAAACCCTCGGTCGTTTACAATAGGAAGGTACTTAGCGGCAGCTGAACTGGTCATTAACTTTTCGAACAAAGGGTTCGGCAGTTAGCGGTACGCTCGACTGCGAGGCGAGGAGTCACTTTGCTTTCGGCCGCGCTCGTGGATGGACGTGCTGCTCTTTGTCTCTGTCCGCTTTGTCGTATGCTTTGTTTTCTTCACTGCGTGAAGACTTTCTCACTTTTTCTTTTACTTGTGTGTGTTGCAAGTACAAAAGTAAGTGGGTGTCTGTTTTGGTTTTCATTTTTATCATGGAAATTACACAACAAGAGCCGGAGAACCCCCCCCCCCCCCCCCCCCCCCCCCCCCCCCCCCCCCATCAACCGTAGACTATGCCCGGGTATTGGGGGCCGTAAGTGAGGGGCTTTCCGCTCTTCTGTGGAGGTAGATCCTCATGATTTTTGTGTTCAGTGTCGAGGGCATGAATGCTCTCGCGCCGAGACTTGTGATACGTGTATCTTTTGGTCGGAGGCGCAGTGGGAGCGTTACGGGGGGGAGAAGAAGCCGTGGAAGCCGGCTAAGGAGTCGTCAGAGGACTCCCCGGCTACGCCCTTGGTCACTGATTTGTCTTCCTCCTTTCTCCCTCCGGCTCAGCTCCTTCGTATGGCTCCTTTCCCTTTGGGGGAGGTTTCTCGCTCCCTTTCCTCCCTCGATCATTCGAGCGAAGAGGAGGGGCCGAGATACCCTGACATCCAGTTGTACTCGGGGTCCTTCGTTCGCTCGGGCTGGGAACTATCCCCCTCCCGGGCGAGGGGGGACCCCCCACTGATCTGCCCGACTTTTCCTCCCTCAGACTTGCTGACCTCGGGCGACGATCTCGGTAGGGCCTGGTACTCGCTGGGGCTGCAAGGGACACCGACGGTCCAGGGGCTGCTTAGTCATCTGGCAAGAGGGGCTACGACGGTTACGCACGGGCCTACCACCACGACTACCACGACATTATCCACGCCGGGCTATGCTGCTCCGCCTCACCTGGTGTATACGCAGCACGTAGCCATGGTGACCCCAACAGCTCACCGCTAGACCTACCTCCTGTGCAGAGGATGCTGCCGGTTCCTGCCCTGCCTCCTGTTTCTGATTTCATTGCCGCTCCAGCCTTGGTACCAGTTCCTGCCGCCGTCATTCCTGCTTGTGGTGTTGCTGCTCCCACCCCAGGTCCTTCCGGACAGGTGCAGTCGGGCCCTGTAGCTTCGGCAACTGCCCCGGCTCCGTCCTGGATGGAAGACCTGACGGTGGTGCTGAGGAAGCTGACGAAGAGGAAGAGAAGGAAGGTGTTGTCTTTGTCTTTGTCGTCTTCTTCGTCGTCGTCGCCTGCCGCCGCTTCCCCTTCAACTTCTAAGGCCCCCAAGCCGAAGAAGAAGAAGGCTGCCTCCTCCCCCCCAAGAAGTCTCGTGTTGAGACTTCTAAGGGCTCGTACCGCTCCGGTGGAACGGTTGGGACTTCCGTCGGTCCATCTCCAAACCTACGTTCCTGGCTTGACCAAGGACGTGATGCTTCGGCAGGAAGTAGAAGCCATGCTGAGCAAACGAGCTGTGGAGATCGTTCAGGATCAGTCGCCGGGCTTCTACAGCCGCCTCTTCCTTGTGGAGAAGTCTATGGGGGGCTGGTGCCCAGTGATAGATCTCTCTCCCTTGAACCGATTCGTTCGCCAGACTCGGTTCACAATGGAAAAAATACAGGCAGCGGTCCCCCCCCGGTTGCTCCTCGATTTTCCATTCAGGGGAAAAAAAAAGAACGACTTCATGCTTTCTGTAGATTTGAAGGACGCGTATTTCCAGATACCCGTCCATCCGTTGGACAACGTCTTCGTCTACGCCTTTCCCCCGTTCTGTCTGATTCGCAAAGTTATCATCAGGGCGCTGATCACTGCGAACCTTCGGATGATCCTGGTGGCCCCCAAACGACCTCAAGCTGTTTGGTATCCAGACCTGCTGGCTCTGCTTGCCGGAGAGTCGAGAGAGATTCCCCCATGGCACAACCTTCTGTGCCAGCCACATGTGGAACGATACCACCGATCCGTTGAGTCCATGTGTCTTCACGGCTGGCTTCTATCCACCATCTGTTGTGAGCGAGAGGCTTTTCTCGCAGTGCAGCGACAGAGATGGCCGGATACCTTAGACAGTCCTCTGCGGCTGTCTACCAGGGGAAGTGGTCCGTCTTCTGTGGTTGGTGTCTTGGACAGGGTCTCTCTCCTCTCAGAGCCTCTCTTCAGCAGGTAGCGGATTTCCTCGTCTTTCTTCGCCGAGAGAAGCTCCTCTCCGTCTCCGCAATTAAAGGCTACAGAGCCGCCCTGGCCTTAGTCCTTAAACTGTGAGGTGTGGATATCTCCTCTTCTTTTGAGACCTCCCTCCTGATGAAGAGCTTCGAGAGGTCTTGCCCACCCAGGGAACTCAGGCCCCCAGGGGGGGATGTGACTCTTGTCCTTAGGAGTTTGACTCGCAGACCCTTCAAGCCACTCTGAGAGTCGTCAGACAGGGATCTGACCCTCAAGACCCTCTTCTTGCTGGCCCTGGCATCGGCGAAGAGAATAGGCGAACTTCATAGTCTTTCCTTCAACGTTAAGCATTCCAGGGGATGGGATCTGTGACGCTTGATTTCGTCCTGAACTTCGTAGCGAAGACTCAGAATCCTTCGGTCCCTGACGACCGGTTCGAGTCCTTCACGATCCCCTCCCTGAAGGATTTCACTGGTAATGATGCGGAAGAGATGCTGCTTTGTCCCGTGAGGGTGCTACGGCACTATCTGAAGAGAACTCGGCACCTCAGGGCCTGAGTGTCGACGCCTCTTCATTAGCACCGGGGTTACCAAGAAAGAGGTTTCCAAGAACACTTTCTTTCTGGCTGCGTGAGGTGATCAGGAGGGCTTACTAGACAGCTGACAGTGACGACACCCGTACCCTTCGTCCGAGAGCCCACGAAGTCAGAGGTATTGGTCCAACCCTTGCGTTCCGCAAGAACTTCTCCGTGGCACAGGTACTGAAGGCAGGGGTTTTGGCCAACCAGACCAGCTTCACTTCTTTTTACCTTCGGGATATTACCCACAGGTCCTTGGACACCTTTTCCTTGAGACCCGTGGTGGCTGCTCAACAAGTTGTGTAGTCTACCCAGCACTCGAGTGGATAGAACAGCATCGCATCCTTGTGTGACTGTATGCATGGACCGAGTGAAAGAGAGTGTGACTGGCTTCTCTTCATCCTTCATTCTTCCCTCTACCTGTGGGCAGAGGGCCACGGTCGTCACTATGCTTAACAGGAGGCCGATGCAGGTAAGCTACACAAGCCCCATACTGAAAGGGATAGAAGTGTTTTTTTTTTTTTATCCACCACTCCCCAACAAGGGGGGAAGTGGAAGCCAACAAGAGACAAACCCATAACTTTACTTTGGCTCTTGAAGTAGGAACTAGTTCTTGCTTTTGCTAATTATAAGAGGTACACTTGCCTCCCTCTTATAATTTGGTCCAGAAGTCTGACCTCTGATCCTGCGGTGCACACCCCGATCAGCTGGGCAGAGGCTAGGATCCCTCCCTCTGCTCTTACGACCAGGGAGGGAGTCCAAGGTAGGACGAACACCAGTCTGTTCATAGGACTCAGATTCCACCCACCAATAAGTGAGTCTTCCTATTGTAAAGGACCGAGGGTTTGTATACCGTATCGGAACAAATAACAATTTGTCAGAAATTGTATTTTTCCTAACTATACAAACCTGAGGTCCTTTACATTTAGTCCCACCTCATGCCACCCCTCACTCTGCGTTTCCTGGGCCCAAGCAAAGTGCTCTCGCCTCGCAGTCGAGCGTACCGCTAACTGCCGGACAAGTAGTTAACTACCGAACCCCTTGTTTGAAAAGCTTACGACTGGTTCAGCTGCCGCTAAGTACCTTCCTATTGTAAAGGACCTCAGGTTTGTATAGTTAGGAAAAATACAATTTTCGACAAATTGGTATTTTTCAGTATGCATCTGTAATAGACTTGAACAATGCTCTTGAATTGTCTATATCTCCTATTTTGGTGTTTAGGTAGAGTTATTGTCTCTGGACTTGTAATAGCTTAGGTTACACTCGAGCTGTTTTTATTTAGCCAGACGAATTATATTGTGTTTGCTATTTTGATGTCTTGTGTTTTTCAGAACATAATGCTCACATCTCTGGCATTTTCACAGATCATGTAATCGCTTTCTGATTTTACGTATACGTATCTATTCTCTTTTACTAGTATGTATTTATTCTTGAATCTCTAAGTTTGAAGAGTTTCTGCTGAATGTGATACTGTATATGAAAGATTATAGCAGTTTTGACCTCTTGTTTTTATTTGAGGTCAGCCCTTTACAAAAGTTAATCATTATTTCAAATAAAAGAGTTTTCTTTTAATAAATTTCATATTAGTGAGGATTATAGTATCCTGAAAATTTGTAGTAATTATGAAGGAATTATTTTGAAACAGTACTGCACTGTACTGCACAGGTTTTTATCAATTTACTGTACAGTGCTGTGAATTCAACAAAAATGTCCTTCTCCAAGGGGTTTGCCTGAAAAAATAAGGTTGTACTCATTTTTTTCCAAGTGAAATATATAAATGAGTAGTTAGTCAACTTTAGCTTTAGCGTAGTTTGTATTAACCATTGCTCGACTCTGTGCATTTCCTTCAAATCCAACACTATAAATACAATGCAGTGCATGTAGTATTCAACAGAACTTATTGGAAGTTACACTCCTAATTTCATACCCATACCAACATTTCATACATTGGAGTGTACTGCCTCTCCACAGGGTAAAGGTTTGATGCGTGCCAACACCACTGTAACTGACTCGCGCATGGCAAAACATCCTGGGATCAACTCTTATACAAATGTAAGACATTGCACCTCACAGTACATTGTTTCTATCCTTGTTGTGATTACTGTTGTAGCATGTTAAATTAGGTACTTCTTGTCTGTAGGAGTGGTGGTTTATTTACCTTTTTTTCCAGAAAAGAATTGCCTCACAAATATAATGGTGGAAAGAGAAAACTGTGTGCAATTGTTTTTGGGTTTGATGTTTTGATTACTTCCGTATGTAAATTTTTTAACTGGATTAATTAATTCTCAAATATAAACCAGTGTTTTACATAAAAACATACAGTTTGACTGAGGAGATGTACGCAAAGACCTCAGTCCACTAGTTGCATCAGGTAGTCTTCATGAATAGAATTAAAGTGCAATGTTTTCTATTCTTTTTTTATTGTTAAAACCCCATGGCATGAAGATGTATAGGAATGTACCTTTATATCAGTTGCTATTCCTTTTAGCTTTGGACTGTCAACTTTTGGGCTAGTCAGACCCAGACACAAGTATCCATTAACATTCCTCCTTATGTGACAGATCCACCTTCTGGTGGCAGTATAGTCCAGGAAGGACCCCAGATCAGGTAGAGGTGTTTTGGATATCATTATAGAAACTAAGTTTGCTTGGGTGAGGTGATGTTTTCTAGCTGAGCTAACCCACTGACTACGTTCAATGTGGGAATTAGCTATCGTTGACAGTGTGTAGGAGTCATCTCAAACAATGTAAATTTTCATGAAAAATTTGTTGTTTGTTTACTTACTGACTGTAGGCAAAACTAAAAGTTCTGTGGAGTGCCTCTTATGCCCCAGCTGTTGTTTATTTTCTTTGAATTTTTTTCATTGTGTTCTTTGAAGGTAGTTGTCCAACTTCTCCAACTTTATCTAGTTCCATTTATGAACAAATCCTTCAGGCCAGCTCTATAATAGTTTACGTTTGTAACTCACTGGTCTGGTTTCACTGATTTCAAATGATAATCTAGCATCAATCAATCAGAGGAAGTGATGCTTTTAGATTTCATTCTGTCCTGTATAGTAAAGCCATTTTTTAATTTTTGTTATTATAGATTATTTTCATGAGACTGTTGAATCACAGTTTTAGACCCTCGTGGAGGTTGCCCAAAATACTATGTTTTCTTAAGTGAAAATGAGAGAAAGGTAAAGGTGAAGATATTTGACAGTTAAGCAGGAAGAGACTGAAGGGAGATGAAAAGTAAAAGGTTAAAATCAGTACAGCGTGGGATGAAGAGATACTGTAAAGAATCTGTAGCATTATTTTTTATGTGCCATGCAAATTACATATGTACACCATACCACCAACAGTGTCTAATATGTATGTTTCATGTCTTTGACTTCTTCAAAGTGGTTCTGCTATTGCAGTTCATCACCTGTATTTTGGCTCTTGGTGTTCTAAACTTCCTCCTTCCTCAGTTTTGTCTTGCACAGTTTATAATGTTGTGTGCTGTTATTTGTGGCAGTTGAGAAATCTGTTTTGATTTTTTTTCTAGAAGGGTAAGTTTCCATTTGAATAATTATTAAAAAGGAATTCTCATAGTGTTGGTGTGCAGTGCAAAAATGATTAAAAAGATTCATAGGTCCTCAGATTCTCGTGGGTTTAACAGCGTATGTATCTGATTGTATCTGATTACACAGTTTACTAACTTATGTGATACCTTGAAAATTTGTTTATTGTGCCATTAAAAGTGGAACTGTCCTACTGAGAATTGAAGTATTGTAGGTAGTTACATTTTAGGAATCTTTCGCTCATCCCTCACCAGAGGCACATAGATCATGAATGTAATTGGTAAGTGAAACTCTGGAGACTCCATATACTGAGGGTAAGCATCATTATAACAAGTAGCTGATAGTAAAGAATTTTGTTGTTAAGGTCTGCTAAGCATAGGTGCTAATTTATTTGGCAGTCATTCATACTTTTGAGTGGTGTATCCTCACACTTTACTCTGAAAGGGACTGCTGCATAGTACAGTGGACATTGCATGGTGAACAACTCTTGAAAGTCTTTGCAGCTTTTCCCCACCCCACCTTACCCCACCACACCCAATTAAATTTCTTTCTGTCCTTTACTTTTCACAAATTCCCCTTGTACCTCTTCCTAACTACCTAACTTCTTAAAAAATTTTACATTGCTCCAATACTCATCTCTCAGAAGAAGAAGAAAGCCCTCAGAAAAGTCCTAGAAATGGTTTTTTAGTGGTCTTGAGTAAACTGCTTAATATATTCTACTACTACTACTACTACTACTACTACTACTACTACTACTACTACTACTACTACTACTACTACTACTACTACTACTACAGAAGATGGATGCCGGGTACCAACTCAAGAAAAGAGGCAACAAAATTAACCATCTGATGTTCATGGACGACATCAAGCTGTATGGTAAGAGCATCAAGGAAATAGATACCCTAATCCAGACTGTAAGGATTGTATCTGGGGACATCAGGATGGAGTTTGGAATAGAAAAATGCGCCTTAGTCAACATACAAAAGGGCAAAGTAACAAGAACTGAAGGGATAATGCTACCAGATGGGAGCAGCATCAAACACATAGATGAGACTGGATACAAATACCTGGGAATAATGGAAGGAGGGGATATAAAACACCAAGAGATGTAGGACATGATCAGGAAAGAATATATGCAGAGACTCAAGTCGATACTCAAGTCAAAACTCAATGGCGGAAATATGATAAAAGCCATAAACACATAGGCAGTGCCAGTAATCAGATACAGCGCAGGAATAGTGGAATGGACGAAGGCAGAACTCCGCAGCATAGATCAGAAAACCAGGAAACATGACAATACACAAAGCACTACACCCAAGAGCAAATACGGACAGACTATACATAACAGGAAAGGAAGGAGGGAGAGGACTACTAAGTATAGAGGACTGGGGTAATATCTGAAAACCAGTGAAGACGAGTGGCTAAAGAGTGCATGGGAAGAAGGACTAATAAAAGTAGACGAAGACCCAGAAATATACAGACAGGAGAATGACAAACAGAACAGAGGACTGGTACAACAAACCAATGCACGGACAATACATGAGACAGACTAAAGAACTGGCCAGCGATGACACGTGGCAATGGCTACAGAGGGGAGAGCTAAAGAAGGAAACTGAAGGAATGATAACAGCGGCACAAGATCAGGCCCTAAGAACCAGATATGTTCAAAGAACGATAGACGGAAATAACATCTCTCCCATATGTAGGAAGTGCAATATGAAAAATGAAACCATAAACCACATAGCAAGTGAATGTCTGGCACTTGCACAGAACCAGCACAAAAAGAGGCATGATTCAGTGGCAAAAGCCCTCCACTGGAGCCTGTGCAAGAAACATCAGCTACCTTGCAGTAATAAGTGGTACGAGCACCAACCTGAAGGAGTGATAGAAAACGATCAGGCAAAGATCCTCTGGGACTATGGTATCAGAACAGATAGGGTGATACATGCAAATAGACCAGACGTGACATTGATTGACAAAATCAAGAAGAAAGTATCACTCATTGATGTCGCAATACCATGGGACACCAGTGTTGAAGAGAAAGAGAGGGAAAAAGTGGATAAGTATCAAGATCTGAAAATAGAAATAAGAAGGATATGGGATATGCCAGTGGAAATTGTACCTATAATCATAGGAACACTAGGCACAATCCCAAGATCCCTGAAAAGGAATCTAGAAAAACTAGAGGCTGAAGTAGCTCCAGGACTCATCCAGAAGAGTGTGATCCTAGAAACGGTGCACATAGTAAGAAAAGTGATGGACTCCTAAGGAGGCAGGATGCAACCCGGAACCCCACACTATAAATACCACCCAGTCGATTAGAGGACTGTGATGGAGCAAAAGAAAAAAAAAAAATGATAATAATAATACACATACCTGAGAGCGCAACTTTGGATGAGAAAATGATGCTGATCTGTCAGTAGCCTTGATAAGGGGAGCAATCATATATTGTACAAAATTATAGCTGAGGACCCACTTTAGATTGGGTAATAGTTAGGTAAACACTGTGTTTAGTTAAACTGATTATATTTACTCTCATAATCACATCAGAAAAAAAGCATTACAATGTATGGGTTCGACAAATAACAATTATTTAGATCTTGAAGTAGATGAACAGGTGACTGGAGGTTTCCGGGCACATGGAGCGAAGAAGATAATGGGGAAAATTTCCCCCAGAACACATGAGGTGAGAATTGTGCCCACATGTGCACTACTGCAAATCTGCAACACACACACACACACACACACACAGAGAGAGAGAGAGAGAGAGGAGAGAGAGAGAGAGAGAGAGAGAGAGAGAGAGAGAGATTGCCTGCAAACTGGCAGCACTCCCCCACCTGTCACATTAACTTGACATTTTATTTATGGGACTTACCCAGTAATTATAAAGCTAAGAGTTTCATTCGTCCAGCAGTTAAATTCCGAAATTCCTGGCGTACGCTAATTTTCCTGTTTTATTTTGTCTAGGTAACAATTTGAATTTTGGCCTAGCCTAACTCCTTTCTTTCTCTATAAAAATGAATAATCTACCCACCTGTACGCTTTCTCCAACTCCAGTACACTCCAGAAATCACCTTAAAACACCAGCACCACAAGACTTACGACCCAAAAAACAACTCCTACCAGACAGAGAGCTCTCCCCTACCAACCACACACACCACACGTGCTTTCTACTGCCCCGTGTTATTGTTTACATCCTGCCGACGCCGCCGCCATCTTGTCTATGACGTCACAGCCTATGACGTCACAACACAACTTAAATACATCAACAGACACCTTCTAGAATCTACCACATGTTTGTCTATATATAGGACACCCACCATATTTCAACAATGCATAAAATACCCATAACAATTATACAATATATATCACACTATCTATACCATAACAATTATACAATATATAATCACACTTATCTCTTTCTCCCTCCCCTCCGACTGTTTCCTAACCTAGTATTCCCCTCTTAATTTCCTTCGTCCTCCAACTCTTTACCCTCTACATAATTTCTAATACATTCCCTGAAACTCCTGCTTTAGTTAATACATCAGCCACTTGCTCCTTTCCTTTTATCCATCTCACCTCCTTTATTTCCCTGGATTCAATGGTTTCCCTTATTGCAGCAATATCTATTTTTTAATCTCTTGCTACTTACACCAGTGCTCGATTTGATGGCGGTCATTAGTGTTTTACTATCAGTGTTAACCAAGGCTTCTAAATTTCTCCCTCCTACTACCTCTTCCCACAAATGCTTGAAATATATCAATCCTTCTACAGCTTCCCCAACACTCAGGGCTTCAGCCTCAATGGTGGATTTTGCCACTCTCCTGGATTTCCTAGACTTCCACCATATGGGACTTCTCTCTTCCCATCTGTCAAAGAAATAATATAACCCAGTTGAGTATGGCCATCTTCTATGTTTCCAAATGAAGCGTCTGCATAGGCTTCCCAATAAACCCTTTCTTTCTTCCATCTCACTTATTGTAACGTTGCCCATCATGCTCTTAGTTTTTCTCACAATTTTAATAAGTTTCTTCATATCCTGAGTTGTTCCTTCTTTAAATGCTTTACTTAATTCGCTAATATCATATGATATTTCTGGCATCGTGTGTAGTGATACCCAATTCAGCTGTCCTACCACTGGATCTGTACTCTGTTACTCTTTTTTTTTTGTTCTAGCACTCTATTACCCGTATATCTTCTATCTCTGGTTCTCTTATGGAATTTATATACTGCCACTGATTAAGGGAAAAATCTATTCTCCTTCTGCTCTATTACTACTCCTATATAACTTGAACCTTTTATCTCTCTTGTCTCCTACTTGCAATTTCCCTTTCAATCTCCCAATCGTTTCCTTTAAGAATCCTTCAGTTCCTCCGTAGCAAAAATCATCTACGTGTGTACACAAAATGCCTTCCAATTTATTGTTCTTTTTCCAAAAGAATATATTAGGTTCTAGTCTACTTCTCTCACCTTGAAGCTCCTTCACTACTTTCACCACTTTACAATACCATGCTTTTGCTGCATCCTTGAGCCCATAGACTGTTTTCTTCAACTTCCATAATCCCCTCCAACCATCTTCCCTTGGTGGCTTCAAGTACACTTCTCTTTGTATCTCGTCACCTTGTAAATATGCAGTTTTGACATCCAATGTATAACAATTCCAATTTTTCACCTTTATTATGGTTAGACAGAATTTTAAAATTTCAGCATTGCATGTGGGAGCATCCTTTTCCCACTCAGCCATCTTCTTCAAACCCTCTAGCTACCAATCTTGCTTTACATATCCTTTCCCCCCCTTTTTATCTTTTCAGTTACTATCCATCTTGTAGATATAGCTTTTTGTCCAACATCATTTACCTCCTCATATACCTGGTTATCTCTCCAACTTAGAAGTTCTTTTTCTTTAGCTTCCATTATGCTTCTATTTTCAAATCCCAGCAACACCTCCTCTTCATCTTCAATTTTTTCTACCTGACTATAATCCCTCAAGTTAACCCACCCTTTGTCACCTGACTGTGAGTCTCGTATATTGTACGAATCAGCCCATGCTTGGCTTGATCTTTTTCCTGCAAGACCTAAAATAGTCCATTCTTCTACTTGTCCTGTATCATTGTTTATAGCCCTAACTCTATTTCCCTTTTTGAATTTTGGTATCTCTTCCATTAACTCGCTTTCTATTGACCCACTTTGCCCGTATCTTCCACTGTTTCCTCTATCACCTCTCTTTCTATAGTCTCTTCTGTGTCTGCATTCCTTCTCTCACCCATTATCTCCTCTCCTTCCAGCCAATCTACTTTCCCTTCATTTGGGCCATCTGACCTACCTTTCACCCCATGGGATTTATCTATTCTAGCCGATATCTCTTCTGTATCTGGGTGATCGTCGTTGAATCCTTGTCACATGTATCCTAGCTACTTCTCTTAAAGAATCCCCATGTTTGACTATTATTGTTTTCCCCGATACTCCCACTACCTGAGCAGGTCCTCTCCATTCATTTTCATTTTTCCTCTTATAGAATACCTCATCTCCTACCACTGCTTCTTCAAATTTATGTTCTCTGATGTTTTTGTTTAGCGCTATTCTTATTTTATTACAGGACTCATTTTTTATAAATGCTTCTCTGGCCTTGTGCATTGCATTCAGTGTGTCCCTTACCATACCCTCTTCCATCCCTTTTTCTCTGCTTGCAGGACTAGAACTTTCTTCTCCTATTAGGTTAGGCAGTGAAGGGTTTTTTCCAAATACTAATTGGTTGGGAGAGAAACCTCCATTATTCATTAAACAGTTCCTAGCACTCACTACCCATTTCAAAGCTAGGGACCAATCTACTTCCTCTTCCTCCATCATCTTCCTTACACTTCCCTTGATCATGCCTACGGTCTTTTCACATAATCCGTTGCTCCACGGAGATTCTGATGCTGTGGCTAATACTTTAATATTCCATTTTTCTGCCATCCTCCTTACTTTTTCATTTTGAAAATTCTCCCCACCCCCCCATTATCTGACAATATTTTGGAGGGTGCTCCAAATATAGAACAAAAAAAACCAGCACTCAAAAAGTATCTTTATTATAGTTTTCTGGTTTCTTATCTTTTATCCAACAGGCCTGACAATATCTCGTTGCCATATCCACTATTACCAAGAACTTTCTCTCTTCTATCTCTCCCACATCCATCGCTACGACTTCATTGAACGTTTTACTCCAGAAAAGCCTACTCCCACCCCCCCCCGGTTTGGCGGGGTTTTCTTTTGTATTTTTTACAAACCTCACAATTTTTAATCAGTTCCGTTAGTAACTTTCTTATTTCCTCCCTTTTTCTTTTTTTTCGATAACCCATTACTCATTGTGCTCCTCTGTTAGCTTCCATATTTTATCTCCACTTCCATGACCAAACTGTAAATGTAATTTCTTCATTGTGTTCTTAATTTCCCTCGGATTCTTTCCCCTTCCAACCCTCCAGTAATAATTCTTCTACCTTCCTCCTCCTTATAGGCACTCTTAAATGACCCTGTTCGTCTTCTCTTAACTCTACTTTCATTCCCCCTAATACTTCTACTATGACACAATTTTCTTTCAAATTTTATTTAGGGTCATACCCATTTTACTCATGGTTTGCTTACCTATCAGCCAGGGTATATCACCTTGCAGAATTTCTGTCTTCAAATAAAACTTTCTGTTTTTTTAGTATCACAGGTATTTCTATTATTCCTCTGGACTTATAAGATGTCTCACCAAAATTAAACACTTTATTAGACTCTGTCCTAGTGTCCCTCATTCTCCTCAACTTTCTTCCTGACTCAAATCCATGACAATACGTGCTAGTCACAATTCCCCGCAAACTGTTGATTACACCCTGTGTCCAAAATTGCATCAACCACCCTCCCATGATGCTTCCACTATTTTATTAACTTCTCCTACATAAACCTCTTCTTCTTCTGTCCCATTTTCTGTTTTTACCTTATTTTCTTCTAGTCTTGTTTCAGTTTTCTTCCTATTATGAAAATTCTGAGGACAATCCCTAGCCCAATGCCATTCTGAGCTGCATATTGCACATACTGTTACCTTCCCTTCTTTGTTTATAGGATTTCTACCACCCCTTCCTCGGTTCCATCTTCCCCGATATCTTGGTTTTCCCTCCCTCTCCCAGAACTGGCATTGCCTTCTGACGAACCCCACCATTCCCGTTCCTCTTTAGTCCCTAATCCCTCAAATAGTCTTTTCATTGTTTGCGACACTGTTTCCGTACTCTAGCTTTTCTTGCCCACAAGCCGATAATACCATTTGTTTTTGATTTTCCGTGAGATTTGCTTGCTCTATTACATGATAACCCCTTGACTTCGCCTTCAAGCGCGCCTTTCCCCATTGCTCTTTCACACTCAGATGCTGCCTTCTCGTATCTAATTAAATAGTCCGCCATATTTTCACTAGATTCTCTTCTTATTAGAAGGTATCTTTTTATTCTACCGTAATTCTCCATTACCGAGTCTTTTAGATAGGCTTTATCTAGTTTCTCTAGGATTAACTTTGGACCCTCTGTACCAGTAAGTTTATCTTTATCTAATGCTTCCACTAGCTCTCGGGCTTTCCCTTTTAAGCTCATTCTTCATTTCTATCGCCGGGTATTTTGTATCTTCTTCCATACAACAATAGCAATCTTCGGCTTGACCTTTCCATTCTTTGTATTCTTCTTGTATCCCGCTAAACCTAGGACATTCCCTTCTCCATCTAGTAGTCTCCCTTTGTTCACTGTCGGATCCAGGCATCTTTGATCAACCACGCTCTGCTACCAGTTTGAATTTTGGCCTAGCCTAACTCCTTTCTTTCTCTATAAAAATGAATAATCTACCCACCTGTACGCTTTCTCCAACTCCAGTACACTCCAGAAATCACCTTAAAACACCAGCACCACAAGACTTACGACCCCAAAAACAACATCCTACCAGACAGAGAGCTCTCCCCTACCAACCACACACCACCAACACGTGCTTTCTACTGCCCCGTGTTATTGTTTACATCCTGCCGACGCCGCCGCCATCTTGTCTATGAGTCACAGCCTATGACGTCACAACACAAACTTAAATACATCAACAGACACCTTCTAGAATCTACCACATGTTGTCTATATATAGGACACCCACCATATTTCAACAATGCATAAAATACCCATAACAATTATACAATATATAATCACACTTATCTATACCCATAACAATTATCAATATATAATCAACAATGACTCCACCCACTTTCAGGGTAAGAGAGGAACCACTTGGCAAAGAGCTTGGTTTGTTTTTGCCCGCTAATGGCTACAGACTGGTTGTCAGCTGCAGTTAATTTTAGAATTCTTTTCTTTTTCTTTTGTTTCTCAGCATTTGGTGAAGTATAAATTGCACTGTTTTGGCTGACTCATTGATATTATTTAGATTTAAGTTCTTTGAAGAACTAGATAGTTTTGGATTTGTTTACTGACTTTTCTCACCCTTTTTCAACATGTCGGACTCTAGTGTGTCTAACATTAGGTACTGTGCGAATGGTTGTAAAACTAGGTTGACCAAGGAGCCATATGATACTCATTCTTTGTGTACAAATTGCTGTGGACAAATATATGTTAGGTGAATGTAAGATGCAATGAGTGTCATGATTGGGATGAGAGAACATGGAGGAACTTAGAATCTCATTTAAGAAAATTAGATAGAGATAGAAAGAGAAAGGCTCTAGCTAGAGCTAATTTGAAATCAGTTAGCCAGGGATTGTGGATTCAAATGTTCCTGTTATTTCTCTAGCTCCAGTTCCCAGTTCTCTTACTGTACCACCTGCTAAAGTTTCAGGCTCCCACACTTCCAATGCCAACCCCATTGCCAGTTTAGAAGAGACGCTGGAAAAATGCTTCTCTTTGTTAGTGTAGACGATGGAGCAACTCGGTTCATCAGTCAAAGTTCTGATGGATAAGGGTAAAAGTGACAGTGCAGTGTTAGTGGAGGAGGCGGCTGTTCATTCCATCGACTCTCCTAGGCAAAGGTCACTTCCATACTCCCCAGTACATGGGAGGAGTCAAACCAGTATCCCATATCTTCTAAAGGAATTTCCCCAAATGAACTTTAAGATAGGAATACTTAAGTGTTTTAGGCTCAGAGATCCTGATGACTTCTCTGAGATCATAGGACAATGTGTCATCCTGCTCAACTATGACTGTTAACTTGAGTCATTTGTAATACAATTGCAGTGTCTGAAAGTTGTAATACAATTGTAATACAATTGCAGTGTCTGAAAGACTGAATTTAGGTCGCGGTTGACCAGCTCCAAATGTTTGACTATCAAATCAACAAACAACCAACGACTGATACTCAAGTGCTATTACACGTATACTTACAAAATAATACATGAAATAACCAAACACAACACTTTCCAAATAAGTACAAATACAACAAAACACAATACGTATCTTCCTTTCGTACAGTATGCATTTCCACTTTACGTAAATGAGAGAAATATATACAAACTATATTACAACTTACGCCAAAGCACAATCTCTTGTCGAAGTTTTGACTGTGGGATTGTCGCTAGTGATGGAGCTGTTTCTCATGAGCTAGAAGGGAATCTTCTGGTCCTTGTAGTAAATCATAAGATCAACTTTTTTGTCTGCATTGGTGGGTTTTACATGGGCGCCGATAGGTATAAAAAGAAGGAAGCCTTGAAGGACACCAGTGGTGCCCCTGTAAAACTCACCAGTGCTGACAAAAAGTTGACCTTACAATCATACAAGGACTGGAAGACTGCCCACTACCTCATGAAGAGCAGTCCCATACTAATCCTTGAAGAACAGCCCCATTGCTAGTGACAATCCCTGAAGAGGAGATGAGTATTTTACCAAGAATGGATAATACCATTCCTACTCTGGTATGATTACAGCTCACCTCTCCAAGAGGATCACCGTTCACCTACACAAAGGGGTGTCATACCAGCACTATGAGAGGGAACATGGTAGTGGCCCCCTATGCCAGCAGATTGTAAGAAGCACAAAAATCCTGGGAAACAATAATGATCATTGCTTACTCCTATATAAGGAGGCCTTCACCTTCCTCTGATGGAAACCATGGCTGAATGTAACCCTGGGACCCTTCATCTCCCTCCACTGTCAGGAAAACAGCAAGTCTGCCCCAATCCCTCCAGCTGCCTGTTGTTTCAGACAACATGCCTTGTGATCATAACTCCCGTGACTGGACCAGCCAATCACTGCCTTTGTTGGTCTGCTAGATTCTCCTGGATGATCATTCCACTCCCAGCCAATAGGGGGAGCCCCCTCTTTCCCCTCATTTTGACAGTCAATCAAAAATTGCCTAAAATTTCTGTAATTTCACGTGTTGGTATAAATATGACATAATTGTACCCCTGGCTTCATTTGCCCCTTGGTGAATGGTAGAGTACTACTGAAACGTCAAGAAATAAATGAGCTTTGGACAGCTGTTATGTAATTTACCTGCTGCTACAAAGAAACTCATTCGAGAGTGTGAGAGACTACAATAAAAACTCAACGATGATGATGATGATGATTCTCAGACTTAAAATACGTACAGTGTGTTACAGGTGATGTTGTATGGATTAAGTTTTAGGAAAACTTTGGATGGCTGAAACACTTCAGTCACTTTTTTCCTCAAAGTATATGATGAAAGGTAATTCTATTTGGGAAGAAACTTTCTATTTAGGAAAGAAAAGAAAGATTATAGCCTTACAGTAGTGAGATGAGTCTTCTAACTATCTCAGAATTGTTGAGAAAAAATTTGATTTGTACTGTAGTTTGTCAAGGAACTCTTGTTTGTAGCCAGCTTATATTTGAGGTTATTGGTTGATAAAAAATGATAAACAGCTTTCACACAGTTGTAAATTTACTCTTAACTTTCACAATCCTATTTGCTTTGGGAGAATACACTTTTTGGGGTTTTGTATGTAATTTTCTTATTGATTAAATAATGTTATTCTGTTTACTTAGCCTGATCTTTGATTTATAGTATACCTTTAGTTATACTTTTCAGCATTAGTTTGGAAATGTTTGGCTGTAGTGCTGTAATTTTGTTTTGTTACATAGTTGAACTATAAAACTATATATGTGAAGTTAGCCTTGAGTTTTAATAACTTCATTTACTATTATAACTTATGCTGCTATTAATATGACGTAATGACAGTTCTCTATTTTTTTAAAAGGAATAGGCATACTACTGTAAAATATTGTTCATAATTCTTGCTTTTGTTAAGCGATTTATTTTGATGTCTAACCAGAATGCACTGAATAGTCAAGAAAGGGCAACCTCCAGTTCATCTCTCTCCAGTAGTACATCATCCAGTGGTCTGTCATGGGCAGATAAAGTTCGAGGTGTGCCGGTTTCCTTGCAGTCATCACAATTATCTCTACAGGGCACGTATTTTGTTTTGCAATAGATTTAGTTGTAGCTTTGTAGTTTAAGTTGCAATAATATTTTTCTTATTTTTTGAGGTAACTGTGGAGTGGATGGTAAAAGGACATGATAATGGTTTTAGGAAATAAATATCGGCTTAATATTATTATTAAATAACAAGCCAATGACTACTAAATGTACTAATGGGTTATGAAATAAGGTTAATTTTGCTGTTGATTTGCCATTTGATGTAGGGAGTGTTAAGATTCTTGAATTACAGTACTTTGGGGCATGCATATATATTCTGTTTTGCCATCAATATATCAATATAAATATTTGCTTAGCTAACATCTAGGAAAGGATCATGTCTTTTTATTCCCCTTCCCTTTGCCTGTCACAGTGCACTTGGGAATTTTATTAATGATGATATATATAAAGTAAAACATTTCCAGTTTCCTTTTGATTGCTTTTATATTTATAAGAAACTTGAAGAATTAAGTATAAAATTTTGAAGTTCAGAGTGGCTTTGAAATTAAATTTGTTGAGCTGAAGTACTCATTTTGATTGCTCTTAATAAGAAGCACTGTTTTTTCACGACATTGCACATGGCACCTTAAATAGTTATTAAGTTTTTATTTTAGTAAATTATGGGGATTAAATGTAATTTGAAAGGGCTTTTTACTTTGGTAGCTAAGCTTCTTAAATGTTAGCAGTTTGATAACAAGTCACTTGTGTGAATATAAGAGAAAACTAAAATGAACAATCTCTGGTGAGCACTGCACCATATCTTTATTTAATCGAAACAGTAATGATGGTAAAAAAAGGCATTGAGGATTAGTTGGTGGAATTTGTTTCCTAAGTGTTTGAATGTTTTACAGTACGTATTAGTATTTGGGAAACAATTCCCAAAGGTGGTTGATTGCCACGGTAGTATATCAGTGCACATAAACCCATGATCATGATTCCGGAGTAAGCTTTTATAAATTTTCTGTACAAATGCTGGTAGTATATCAGTGCACATTAACCTATGATCATGATTCCGGTGTAAGCTTATATAGATTTTCTGCACAAATGCAAGACTGTATTTTACCTATCTTTGAAGAGTATAGTTATTGCTCATTGGTCTTGTTGAACTAATGAATAATGATAATAATAGTTGGGAAGTAGACCTTAAACAATTTCTTTTGAGAATAATGGCTGATTCAGCTGCATTAATTGTATACAGGGCTTTCTCAAGTCTCCTTAATGTTATGTTGAGTTTTCTGTATTGCTTAGACTGGCAGGCAATGTGCTAATGGAGGACACGTCAAAAACACTGGATTCAAGGGTCAATTATTATTCTGCATGAGAAATGCATCAATCTTGTTTCTCTCTCTCTCTCTCTCTCTCTCTCTCTCTCTCTCTCTCTCTCTCTCTCTCTCTCTCTCTCTCTCTCTCTCTCTCTCTCTCTCTCCTTATATTTTTGCAACGTTTCGACTCATGCTCTGCTGGTGATATGGTGAAGGTTGGAGTTGGACTGATGCTGTGAGGAGTCCGACAGTGTTTTATACCAGTGGTGCCAGCTGGGTGCAACTGGATGTTGATTTTTGGTTTTTGGCATAGCCGTGATGATTGTCTCAGCACTCGGTTGATGTCATGAGAAGCTGCATTTTCATTGGCTCTTCACTCTATGATGTCATTCCTGGTGTTGTTGTCTGTGTTTCCTTCATTGGGGGGTCATCTACGGGAATATTGGTGGTATTATTTGTTAATACCATTGGTCCTTGGGTCAGATTCCACCTTAAGCTTGTGGGAAGGAGGAAGGCTTCTTGTGTCTTGTTCAGGGAGGGTTTTTTTTTTAATAAAATGAACAGCGTTTCCAGCAAGCACAGACCCCTCAGGTCACGGGTGCTACCAAGGATTGTAGCATCATTGACAATACTATCCCGGGAAGGGGTCTGGTTGTGGCTGGTGAGGGCACGGCACTTGATGGCACCCTCCTCAATATGACACGAGATTCTGCATTTGGATTATAGTCTGGATACGCCAACTCCACATCTTTTACAACCTATTCTTTCTATCTTCCAACCACTTTTATCATTCTTTCATCCCACTTCAGCAGTCCATTCCGTCAACAGCGTAGACATACCTAAACAAACTTTAATAAATTTCCTGCCAAATTCAACCAATCCTGTAAATGCATGCAACTCAGTCACCGTCCTGAGTTGTGAAAAATCTTTTACTTTGCCACAAATTTTTCTGACTTTCGCAAGCCAGACGCACTCACCATGTGGCCCAAAATTTCTACTTATGCAAACCACTTACACTTAAACTTTGCCACGGTCACTTTCACGACAACTTCCACTTACACTTAAACTTTGCCACGGTCACTTTCCCACCTACTTCTTCCAACTTTCGCAACACCACATTCACCAACCTTTTACAGTGGAACCTCAGTTTTCATACATAATTTGTTCGTCCCACAAAGTCTGAAATGTATAAAATCTGAAACAATTCCCATAAGAAATAATGTAAATACAATTAATGCATTCCAGACACCCAAAAGTATTAACAAAAATACATTCTACAGTTTTATGTACAGAAAACAATGAGAAATAAATGTAAATGACTAATGAAAGGAAAAAATGGACATTTAACATCACTCTTACCTTTGTGGCGGACACTTTCTGCACAATACGGGAGGTTCTCAACAAGTTCTGGAATGCACGAATGTCATGATGACTCTAGTGGCCCCATTCTTGCCCCACTTCAGACAGCCCCACTTCAGCCAGCCCCACTTCAGCCAGTTCCACCAAGTATTGTCCAGGAGACACCTCAGACAGTAGGGATTTTCAAGAATAGCTTCAGAAGCAATTGCAAAGTGTAGGCACTCCTCTTCTGGTAGGTCCTATCAAGCCAAGTGGGCATGACATCTCGTCTTCTAAGATGTCTGTAGTGGACATTGCAGACTTTGTTCTGTATTTAAGGATGTCTAGAAGCCTTTCCTCCTCTACGATCAAAGGATATAGGGCAGTTTGGTGTTTTGAAACAGAGGATTGGATCTTTCAACTAATTAAGAAGCATCAGACCTCATCAAATCCTTCGATACCTCCAAGTCTAAGGGGTTAGAGACATTCTCTTGAAATTTGGATGTAGTTTGGAAATGGCCACACCTAATATTCACCTTCATGTCTATAGATTATGTTGGTGTTTTTGCATGTTGTTCTTTGGTTTTAGTCCCTTGGTGCAGGACAAAGAGTGGCATAAGTACTAGAATGTGACTCACTTTCTAGAGGGGGGAGGATGCCAAAATCTAGTGGTGTTACTCTAACATGGGTAACACTAGATCTAGATTGAAGACAGTGGTAGGTGCAATGGAAGATTCTGAGATAAATGTTGATTTCTATCATGAGTCAGCACTGAGCCTTTTGCTGTTTTATCATAGTTATGGCTAAAGCCTCAAAGGGGTGCAGAAAAAGGGAGCCTTCTTTACGTATACAGATCATTTGGTGCTAATGGCATAATCTGAGGAAGAAGTGGTGGAATTGTTTGAAATATGGAAATGTGGATTGAAAAGGAGAGGACTGAAAGGCAAAGTTAGAAAAGGAAAAGTTACAGTGACAGGAATGTAAGCAAAGGAAAAAGTATAATAAAGAAATTTGCCATGTGGTTGTTAAAGAAGAGTGGAGTGGTGAACTCTGTGCAGTGTACCAAATGTAACAGATGATGTCACAAAATGCTCAGAATTACAAAATATATGTGGAACAAGACGTTTTTAATCCTCAAACTACATTGCAAAAGCAAATGGAGAATTTGGTTATTGAGAATCCTATTGTATTATTTTGGCAGTTCTTAGAAAAAGTTAGCTTGGTGATACTCTGGATAGTGAATCAGAAGTTGAGAGAACAATAAGAGAGTAGGTGTAGCTTGGATGAAAAGTGAAGATAGCTAGTCTACTTATTAATAAAGATTTCTCATAAATAGACTAATGAGAAGTACATAAGTACTACTTTGTGTATCAAAAAACTTGGGTAGTGACAAGTAAAATATAGAGGACTAAGAAAGCGGGATTGCAGAATGTTAAGGTTCATGACCTTGAAAGATCTTATTGCAAATGAGGAATTGACGGAGATATGGTTTTAAGAGGCTGCGTAAAAGATCTCAAAACTTGATGATTGTTTTGACTTGTGATAAAAAGGGATGAGGAACAGTTTGACCACAAAGCAGTGGATACAGAAATAGCAGGAGGAAGACTTGCACAAAGACACAAGAACTCATGGGAAAAGGTAATAGATGAAGACCTGGACTAGATATGACCAAGTAGAGGATGACTGGACAGAAGAGAGTGGAGAGAACTAATTTTAAGTGTAATCCCATGAAGATGATGATCATTAGAATGCCTTAAGGTAATATTTGAGTTTGATGTAAAGTGATGTAAAGAATATGCAGTCCAGCACTAATAAATTTGCAGTCTTTTGATAATATGTAAAAAGTAATTGTATGTATTCTTTAGATCTCATTCAGTTTTATAGAGAGATTACTTGCTATTATTGGGAACATTATTCTCACATACGTATTTGTAAAGTCTGGTTAGACCAACAACCTTGTGGCCTAATCTAGCCCAGGCCTGATTGGTACAGAAAGTGAATGGGTGAGAAAGTCTAGAATTTACCAGTGACAGAAGCAATATACCTGTCTGAAAAATGGGGAGGCTTACTTTCAGCGTTGAATGTTTTGTTATTAAAAGAATAAGATAACCAGTAATACTCATATAGTGTATAGTTCTTGTCTACTGGTTGTAGGCAGGTCTCTTGTCTTTTCCTCCACAGTCCTGAGTATGTGTGGAAGGAAACCACAAACTTGATTGTTAACTAGTTTGATTGATCTTTCATACGAGTGACTTATGGAATATGGTGTAGAGATGAGGCGAGTAAGAGACAGCATCTGGGTACTTAGTAATTATTAACAAATTTCTGCCAAGACAAACTTCCGTGAACAGAAAAGTAGTATCTAATATCAGATCAAGAAAGACATAATTTTACATTCAGGTATGTTTTCTCACACTTGGAAAACAGTTAATAATTTTTTGTGCAAAATAAGGAAAGTTCACCATTACATATTGTTTAATAGCTTGAAGAGTTTTGCATTTACAAATGTTTTTAGTTTTACAAGTGAAATACTATAACTTCTGAAAATACTTGAAAAAGAGAGCTTTGGCCGATTGTCTTGGGCTTGTGTTTTTTCTGTTGAAAGTTGGTGAACTTGTTTTAGCAGGCAGATGCCTGAAGGGCCCAACTGGGGCCCCACCGTGGAATTGTCTGCTTTTCTCATATTTTATGGATTATTCATCCTGCCTCCTCTCAAAAAGATAGGTTTGTCAATGTTATGGGAGATGTTTATTTACACACTTCATGTGGGACAGGTTAAACATTGGCTGTCCTGTTTACTGTATCCTGCAAATCATGAAAGTTTTACTGTTGTTCTCAGGAGTCCTTGCGGTAAGCCCCCAAAACTTTTGTAACCATGTGTACATTTCATGTTGTTTACTCTCACAGATATTCTGGGAATTGTGAAGTATAATTTTAGTTTTAGTTATTTGGATGTCTTTCATTGTACAGCTGTTAAATGTTAAGATAGCTTTCAATTGAAGAGGATTCTTTTTCATCTTGTACAGAGTGAAAAGGAGTTAATTTTTTATTTTTCATTATTGGCCAGGCTAACTTTGGATGAGTTAGTTGTAGCTTTTTCAGTATAGAAAGTGCTGCTATGAACAACATGTATTAAGTGTAATAAATATAGTACTATTAGTCTCATAAACTGGTGTAATAAATATAGTACTATTAGTCTCATAAACTGGTGCCTTTGTTACAAGAAACTTATAGAAAATTAAACATAGGTTCAAGGGTTAGTAAATAAACTTTTGAACCCTCAAAATCACTCACTTTTAGTTTTCAGTTTGTATTCATGCCAAATAATTTTGTATGCTGTTCAGAAGTAAATTCAGAGTAGTCAGGTATATTTTGTATATATTGGTAGTATAGACTTGTTCATTCTCCTCTCCCCTCTGTCTTACCTAAGGTTACCCTGAACTAGTGTACTGTAAAATATCAGCATATGGTAAAGTTTACATTGCCTTTTTGCTATGTTGATTACTGCTTAATTTGCTAGTCCATAACTAGCTTTAGTAAGCAATACTATACATATTATAGCTAAGCTATATGGTGACTATGAAATTGACATATATCTGTATGCAATAGCTTTTTGTCTTGCATGATCTGTGTGGATGAAGATAAGCAGCTGGCTGTGTGTGTGGCAATAATGAACAAGAATATTGCATTTTGAGATATTTTTTTCAAGTTTTACATAGCTAAAATCCTGACTTCTTGATTTCCAACATGTTATGGTCTTAGTATACCATAGTGTTATACACAGAAACTTGTAAAGCCCAGGCTGATCAAGTAATCAGATAATTTTAACCATTTTTTCTTCAGCTTTAGTGCAATGTCAGTGCAATCATACTTGGTAATCTGCATGTTGCAGCATTAATTATTTATTCTTGAGATGTAATCCACATGTGTACTTAATGAGTTGGAAAAACTATTTGGCCATTCCTTTATACGTGTGAAGGAGAAGTGGGGTTACTTTTAATTGTACTTTAACATTTACATTTGGAGCTAGTTTTCTTGGGACATACATTTTATTGAATAAAGGAGTACATTAAAGTGAAAGTGTTTGGGAATGTAAGAGATCTCTATTAATGTTGATTAGCACAACAAATCCATGAAGGTGAAGATTCAAATATCCTTTTTGGTATGTTGGCATATATAATAACTTTTTCATGTTCTTTTCTTGGAGTAGTAAAATGGAAAGGGTGAATGATGGGTGAAAGGTCGAAGTCTTTCACTACATCTTAGTTATGTAAGTATTTTATGAATAAATATTTATGCACTTGTTAGATAAACTAAAAGAGTGTGATGAAGGATGGTGGAGCACTTGGTTTTTATGAATTTGTTGCTGGGTTATTTTCGTATTTGTATGACTAGATGACATAAGCATAAATTAGTAATTGATAATCATGATATCTGTGCTTCCAAGTTATGAACTATACCTCTATCTCCACTTGGTCTTACATTTATATTCAGTTCACTTTTATCTGATTCCATTGTATTTTTTGTATTTTACTCCTCAAATTTAGTTTTTGCTGTCTCCTCTACAAGAAGATAGCAAAATCTCCATCTGGTCTTACATTTATATTCAGTTCACTGTTATCTGATTCCATTGAATTTTTTGTATTTTACTCTTCAAATTTAATTTTTGCTGTCTCTTCTACAAGAAGACAGCAAAGAAAAATTGCTTCTCTTAAAAGATTTCTAAATATACTTTGAGATTGTAAGAACATTTTTCTAACAAAGGCTACTGTCTTCCTTCAGACACTTGATTCTATATGCATAAAGCCTATTTATTTGTTACTACTCCAGGATTTATATGATAAAATTATTTAAGGCTGCAGTGATTGAGATGTGATAGGATTTTTTTTTAATCTGTATGTTTGTTCCACAAAAGTAACATCATCATTACAAATTATCATTACAGTATTTCAAGTGTTGTTGGTATTTCCTGGGAATGACACCAAAGGTAAATTATCTTAACAGGTTCTTCTGTAGGTGCATAGTATTGGACTGATTTTTTAAAGCTTCTTTATTTTTACCTACCTTTTGACAGATGATGGCGAGGGCTGGGAGGTAGTACGTAGAGGTCGCAGGAGTCATGGTGGAAGTACTGCTTCACTTAATAATAGTAGCCAGTACCAGCAGCATTCATATTCTAATAGAGATTCTCGGAGTGGTAGTCTTAAGGATGATGGTATGTCTAATAGTTTTATTATAATCCTTTTGTTAGAAAAATCTGGGTATATTATTTTGTGCTTTTTAAGTAATTTTTTATTTAGCATTTTCTTGATTGCTTATGCCAAAATTGACAAGGGTATTAAGAGTTATGGAATACCTTTATTAACCCTTAAACGCCGAGCCAGTATTTCCGAAAGTGTCTCCTGTATGCTGGCGGCGTTCGCAAGTAAGCGCCTAAGTGGAAAAAAAGTTTTTTTAAACAAATCACAGCATGCTTAATTTTCAAGATTAAGAGTTCATTTTTGGCTCCTTTTTTTTTTGTCATTGCCTGAAGTTTAGTATGCAACCATCAGAAATGAAAAAAAATATCAATATCATTATAAATATTGAAATATATGACAGCGCAAAAAAAAAATTTCATAAATAATTGTATACAAATCACGCTGTGAGCAAAACAGTTAAAGCTAATGAGTTAATTATTTTTTCGTTGTATTGTTCACTAAATTGCGATGATTTTGGTATATAACAAATTGTAAAACAATCAAAGCAATACAGAGAAAATATTATCACAAAATGATGCATGAATTCGTAATGCGCGGACGTAAAAAAAAGCTGTTTTAAAAAATTCACCATAAATCGAAATATTGTGCTGGAGACTTCCTGTTTGTTGCAAAATGAAGGTAATTGATTGAATATTACTAGACTGTAAGTGTTGTAGCTTACAATTGCAGTTTTCGACCATTTCGGTCGAGTTAAAGTTGACTGAAGGACAAATTTTTTCTATTTATCGTTATTTATATGAAAATATTCCAAAACTTAAAAGCTACAACCATGGGTTGTTTTTTGTTGTATTCTACATGAAATTGCGCAAATTTTCATATATAAAACTTTATGTAATGGCTAATTTAAAATGGTGCAAACATTACGACAATTGGACGAAAAAATGTCTGATTTTTTCGGAAGAGTTACTGCGCGAACATAAGAAAAAAGTTTATTTCATAAATTCACCATAAATCGAAATATTGTGCTAGAAACTTCCAATTTGCCACCGAAGATTGAAATTTTGGCACTTATCGTTATTTATATGAAAATATTTCAAAACTGATAAAAGCTACAACCATTGGTTGTTTTCAGTTGTATTCCACATGAAATTGCGCACATTTTCATATATAAAACTTTATGTAACAGCTAATTTAAAAGGGTGCAAACGTTACGACAATCGGACGAAAAAATTTCTGATTTTTTTCGGAAGAGTTACTAAGAGGACGTAAGGAAAATGTTTTATTTTTTTCATAAATTCACCATAAATCAAAATATTGTGCTAGAGACTTCCAATTTGTTGCAAAATAAAGGTAAATGATTGAATATTACTAGAATGTAAGAGTTGTTCCGATACGAATACAAACCACCGGTCCTTTACAATAGGAATGTAACTTGTGGCAGCTGGAACTGGTTGTAAGCTTCGAACAAGGGAGTTCGGTAGTTAACTGCTTGTCTGACAGTGCGCACACCGCACGTCTGGGAGGTGAAGATCCACTTTGCTTTCGGCCGCGTTGGTGGATGGACGTGTTCTGCATATCTCTCTGCCCGCTTCTTCGGCGTATGCTTTGTGTTGTCTTCAAACTTGGTTTGCTTTGTGTGTGTCTTCAAACTTGGTTTGCTTTGTGTGTGTGAAAACTGTGAGTACATGTCTTGTATTTTTCCCAGTGATATTCAATATGTATTCCCGTGAATTGGAGCTGTCCCCGTGCCCCCCATCAGCCGCAGAGTTTGCCCTGGTGTGGAGGGCCGTAAGTGCGGGGCCTTTTGCTCCTTTCCTGAAGTGGATCCCCATGTATTATGTGCTCGGTGGCGGGGGCGGGAATGCTCTCGGGCCGAGCCCTGTGAGTATGTAATTCTTGGTCGAAGGAGCAATGGGTGCTCTATGAGGGTAGGAGGAAGCGACGTAAGCCTGCCAAGGAGTCCTCGGAAAGCTCTCCGGTGACTCCCTTGGTCACAGACACGCCGTCTCCCTGCCGCCATCTCAGCTCCCGCGTATGGCCCCTTCCCCTTCGTGGGGGGTTTCCCGTTCTTTCTCTTCGCCCTGATCCGTTGAGCGTAAGGAGGGGGCGAGATACCCCGATGTACAGTTGTATTCGGGGTCTTCCGTTCACATGGGGTGGGGCTTGTCCCCCCCCCCCCCCATGCGAGGGGTAACCCCTCCTACTAACACGACCTTTGCCTCCTCAGGTGCTTCTGCTGTGGCCGACGACCTCGGCCAGGTATGGTTCTTGCTAGGTCTCCAGGGCACACCGAGTGTTCGGGGGCTGCTGCATTATCTGGCGGGTGCTGCTCTGGTCACCCATGGACCGGTGACCACCACCATCTCGACCCCGGGGTATGCCACCCCTCCCCACCTGGTCTACACTCAGCATGTGGCTTTGGTGACTCCTTCAGCTGCTGTGCAGGCTCCGATTGCTGGCTTTCCGAGGAGGGGCGTGCCTCCTCCACCCAGGTTCGTCGCTCTCGCCCCAGCCCCCGACTTTCGGTGCCCTAAGAGTTCGCCTCTGGATCTGCCACCGGTACCCAGGATGTCGCTGGCCGCTGCCCCGTCTCCTGCCGTACCTGATGTTCCTGCCATACCTGCCGCTCATGCCGTACCTGCCGTGCCTGGACCAGCCCCTGCCGACGTCGTTCCTGCCCGTGGTGTTGCTGCCCCAGTCGCGGGTTCTTCCGGACAGGTGCAGCTGGGCCGTGTTGCTTCGGCAATAGCCCCGGCTCCGTCCTGGATGGAGGACCTGACTTCTGTCCTGAGGGAGCTGACGAAGAAGAAGAGGAAGGTGTCGTCGTTGTCGTCGTCTTCGTTGTCGTCTTCGTCGTCGTCTTCGTCGTCGTCATCTTCGTCGTCGCCTGCTGCCGCCTCTCCCCCTTCGACTTCCAAGGCTTCCAAGCCGAGGAAGAAGAAGGCTGGCTCCTCCCCCCCTAATAAGTCTCCTTCGGGAGCTTCTAAGGGCCTGTCTCACTCCGGTGGGATGGGGCGTTCTTCCACTGGTCCTCCCGCTCCTTCGGGAGTGGGGCCCGTCTCTCCTTCTGCAAGGAAGAAGAAGACGGGGACCAGAGGGGTACCGGCTAACACTGGTACTTCCTCGCCTGTTGCTAGAGGTTCTACCGCTACACCAGGTTCCAGCTTGGCCTCTTGTTTGCGAGAGGTACCGAGTGTACTGTCTCCTGCGGGCGACTGTACAGCCAAGGCTCAGGCATCCGAGTTCGCTCGGCGCGAGGACCGAGGCACGGAGTGGAAGACTGGCGAGAGTCGCTCAGGTGGCTCCCGTCAGACCAGTGATCGCTCTCGTAGCAAGCCGCAGGCTACCCGGGTTGATGTGACGGTCCCAGACCGGCCACGGGCCGAGGCTAGAAAGAGGTCCCCTCGATTGCAGGAACCAGTCTCGGCTGGTTCCGGCGGTTTGATGCGCCATGGGACCGGAGTCGCTGTTCTCGGTCCAGCCGCTCTCCCCAGGAGAACTGCGCGACCAGGCCTGCAGCTCGATCGCCTGCAGCCCCCCAAGCACACCGGTTCTGCCGGTGAGCGAGGGGGTGAGCATCAGGTCTTCCTCTCCGGTCCCTTCAACTTCCTCGGGTTACACCGGGAAGGGCGAGGCGACACGGAGTGATCGTGAGGAGCGTGCACCACGACGCTCTACGAGCCAGGCACGGTCTTAGGACCGACCAGGTCGTACACGCAAGTGGCAGGAGGAGACCAGGAGGGGTCTGTCGCTGTTCCTCCTTCTGAAGGAGGAGGGTCTCGAGAGGCGTTCTTGTTGCAGGGACTTGACGGTCCAACTCCTCAAGACGCAGTCACTCCCGAGATCCAGAGGTCGTTTGCGGAGGTTATTACGCTGATTCGTCAGCACAACAACCACGGGGAAGGATCGCTGCTCCCACCTTCTGAGCCCACGTCCCGGCTCAAGTCGTTCTGGGGTCCTAAGAAGGAACCCAAGACGACGGAGGGTCTGCCGCGATCAGAGCTGGCCGACTTGGTGCTGGGCCAAGTGGACTCGCTTGTCTCCGGACAGGAGGGTTCGCTACAGTCCGGTAGGTCGTCCAAGCTACTTCTCCTGCCCCTACTGCGACAGAGGAGGTTCTATGTGCCTTCGGAGGATCCGATGCCGCCCAAACAGGTTAACCCGGAGCTAGCTAGGCTACCTCCGGGGGTGTCTGCAGCAGCTCCTGTCGGAGAACTTGTGGTTTTCGCAGCAAGAGGCACTTGCACTGGAATCCACCGCCATGGCGGCTTTCCAGGCAGTCTCCTGGTTGGACCTGTGGTCCCTCACAGTGTCCAAGGTTGCGGCCACCTCAGGAAATATCTCCTGAAGGTGACCCGGCTTTCGGGAGGCTGTGCCAGTCTGGATTTAGAGCCATCTCTTACCTTGCCCACCAGACGGCAAACCTGTGGGCCAACCTGGTACTTCGTTGTAGAAACGCAGTCCTCACCCGAGTGACCAGGGCGGCTGGGAATGAGGCGGCATTGGGTCTTCACAACGGACCAGCGCGGAGTTCCTCCTCTCTCTTCCCAGGAGAGATGGTGGATGCTGCGGTGGAATGACGGCGCTCTGATGACAGTGACCGTCTGGTACACCAGGCAGTCTCGAAGGCATCTGGGCAGCCTTGATCGACTGCGGCCAAGCCCAAGAGCTTGGTTAGCGCTTCCTCGGCTGCTCAGACGATTGCATCGTCGAAGCCCTGGGGAAAGACTCTGCCTTCAACTTCTGCCAGGAGCGGTCGCAATCAGCCCTACTCCTAGCCCTCCTTCCCACGAGTGGGAGCCGGGAAGAAGTCGAAGAGAGGCAGGAAACGCTAGGGACGGCGTTCTCCCTCACCTGCTTGCGGAAGTCGGGGGTTGCCTGGCGAGCCATTGGGCAACATGGCAGCGCTACGGAGCGGAGACCTGGATAGTAGACGTCCTTCGGGAGGGGTATCTACTACCCTTCGAGTCTTGGCCACCCCTCACCTCCAACCCGGTTCATCTTCAGACCTACGTTCCTGGAACACCAAAGGACATAGCCCTTCGACAGGAAGTCCAAGCCATGCTGAGCAAGGGAGCTGTGGAGATCGTCAGGGATCGGTCACCAGGCTTCTACAGCCATCTTTTCCTGGTGGAGAAGTCTTCGGGGGGCCGGCGCCCAGTGATAGATCTCTCTCCCCTGAGCCGATTCGTTCGCCAGTCTCGGTTCATGATGGAGACAGCACGTTCCGTGCTCGACTTTATCAGGGAGAACAATTTCATGCTTTCAGTGGATTTGAAGGACGCATATTTACAGATACCCGTCCATGAATCCTCCAGGAAGTACCCCTGCTTCATCCTCGACGGGACGGTGTACCAATTCAGGGCACTTTGCTTCGGTCTCTCAACCGCCCCACAGGTGTTCACGCGAGTGTTCACTCTGGTGTCTGCTTGGGCCCACTCGTCAGGGATATGTCTTCTGAGGTATCTCGACGACTGGTTAGTCCTGGCGAGCTCCCGCTCGCAGTTGCTACAGGACAGGGATCGACTCCTCGAGTTCTGCCGCAATCTGGGAATCGTGGTGAACTTCAAGTAGTCCGACCTCGAGCCCAAGCAGAGGATGAAGTACCTGGGTATGCTGATCGACACAGTAGCAGGGTGAGTCTTCCCTGCAGACTCACGGATCAGCAGATTCAGGGAGGCAACCGACCAGTTCCTGTCTTGGCAGGAACAGTCAGCTCGGCAGTGGCAAGTCGTGATCGGTCACCTGTCGTCACTCGAGAAGTTAGTCCCTCACGGGCGTCTTCACCTGCGGTCTCTTCAGTGTAGACTAAAGGAGAGTTGGTCACAGGTGGGAGAGCCACCGTACTTCCCAGTGTCCCTCACGGAGGAGGTGAGGCAGGAACTAGCCTGGTGGCTGGACGACAGGAACCTCTTAAGAGGAGTGCCACTCCGCACTCCCCCCCTCGGAGATGTTGCTGTTTTCAGACGCGTCTACCGAGGGATGGGGCGCACACCTGGAGGAGTTGCTGGCTGCAGGAGTGTGGGATCATCACGACAAGCACCTTCACATCAATGTCCTGGAGCTCAAGGCAGCGTTCCTCGCTCTCCAAGAGTTCCAGGACTGCTTGATGGGACACTCGGTGGTGTTGATGTGCGACAACACCACAGTAGTGGCATACGTCAACAAACAGGGGGGCCTAGTGTCTCTCCCGTTGCACCAGTTGACGCTGCAGGTGCACGAGTGGGCCGTTGCTCACTCAGTAGAGCTGTCAGCCCGCTGCATTCCAGGCAAGAGGAATGTAGTAGCAGACAAGCTCAGCCGTCAGGGTCAGATGATAGGGACCGAATAGTCCCTACACCCAGACGTGGCGGAAAGGCTCTTCGACCTGTGGGGGCGTCCAGTAGTGGATCTGTTCGCCACCCGGCACAACAGGAAACTTCAGGTTTTCTTCTCAGCCGTGCCGGACCTATGGGCAGCTGGAGAGGACGCTCTTCAACACCCGTGGGACAACCTCTTCGCGTACACCTTTCCCCCCTTCTGCCTGATTCGCAAGGTGATCAGCTGAGTGCTAGCCACCCCGAATCTCAGGATGATCCTGGTGGCTCCCAAACGGCCCCAGGCCATTTGGTACCCGGACCTGCTGGCTCTGCTTGCAGAAGCACCAAGAGAGATTCCCCCTTGGCACAACCTTCTTGTCCAGCCACACGTAGAACGGTACCACCAGACAGTCCAGTCTCTACATCTTCACGGCTGGCTGTTATCCACCATCTCTTGCGAGCGAGAGGCTTTTCTCGCCGAGCAGCAACAGAGATGGCTGGGTACGTGAGACAGTCCTCTGCAGCTGTGTACCAGGGAAAGTGGGCCGTCTTCAGCAGGTAGCGGATTTCCTCGTGTTTCTTCGCCGAGACAAGCTCCTCTCTGTCCCCACAGTCAAAGGATAGCCGCCCTGGCCCTAGTCCTGAAACTCAGGGGAGTGGATATCTCGAATTCGTTCGAGATCTCCTTGCTAATGAGGAGCTTTGAGAGGTCTTGCCCACCCAGGGAACTCAGGCCCCCGGGGTGGGATGTGACTCTCATCCTTAGGAGTCTGACTCGAAGGGCCTTCGAGCCACTCCGAGAGTCGTCAGACAGGGATCTGACCCTCAAGACCCTCTTCTTGCTGGCCCTGCCATCGGCGAAGAGAGTAGGGGAACTTCATGGTCTTTCCTTCGATGTCAAGCATACCGAACTTCATAGCTAAGACTCAGAATCCTTCGGTTCCTGACGACTGGTTCGAGTCTTTCACAATCCCCTCCTTAATGGACTTCACCGACAACGATATGGATGAGATGCTGGTTTGTCCTGTGAGGGCGCTACGGTGCTATCTGAATAGAACTCGGCACCTCAGGGCCTGAGTGTCGACGCCTCTTCGTTAGCACTGGGGTGACCAAGAAAGAAGTATCCAAGAACACTTTCTTTCTGGCTGCGTGAGGTGATCAGGAGGGCGTACGAAGCTGTTGGTAGCGACGACATCCGTACCCTTCGTCTGAGAGCCCACGAAGTCAGAGTTATTGGTCTTTCCCTTGCGTTCCGCAAGAACTTCTCCGTGGCGCAGGTCCTGAAGGCAGGGTTCTGGTCTAACCAGACCACCACCACCTCCTCCTACCTTCGGGATATTGCCCACAGGTCCTTGGATACTTTTTCCTTGGGACCCGTGGTGGCTGCTCAACACGTTGTGTAGCTTACCCAGCACCCGAGCGGACGGAACAGCATCGCATCCTGGTGTGACTGCATGAATAGATGAGTGAATGAGAGTGTGACTGGCTTCTTTTCCCCATCTTTTTCTCCCCCTCTACCTGTGGCCAGAGGGACGCGGTCGTCACTACGCTGGAGCAGGATACGATGCAGGTGAGCTACTCGACCGAGCCCCATCCTATCCCTTTCATTAGGGATAGGAGCAAATATCCACCACTTCCCCCAACAAGGGGGGAGGAAGTGGAAGCCAACAAGAGACAAACACATGACTTCATATTGCCTCTTGCAATAGGAACAAGTTCTTGCTTGCTAGTTTTAAGAGGTACGCTTGCCTCCCTCTTATTACTTGGGTCCAGAGGTCTGATCATTGATCCTGCGGTACATAACCCGATCATTGGGCAGAGGCTAGGATCCCTCCCTCTGCTCTTACGACCAGGGAGGGAACCAAGGTTGGGCGAACACCAGTCTGTTCATTGACTCAGATTCCTCCCACCAAGAAGTGAGTCTTCCTATTGTTCAAGGACCGATGGTTTGTATTCGTATCGGAACAAGTAACAATTTGTTGAAAATTGTATTTTTCCTAACTATACAAACCTGAGGTCCTTTACACATAGTCCCACCTCATGCCACCCCTCACTCTGTGTTTTTCCTGGGCCTAAAGCAAAGTGAATCTTCACCTCCCAGTCGCGCGGTGCGCTGACTATCGGACAAGCAGTTAACTACCGAACTCCCTTGTTTGAAGCTTACGACCGGTTCCAGCTGCCGCAAGTTACATTCCTATTGTTAAAGGACCTCAGGTTTGTATAGTTAGGAAAAATACAATTTTCGACAAATTGTTATATTATTGGAATTATCGTACCAAAAATGTTTAAAATCGGTATCTTCAAGATTTTAAATTGTTTGGCAAAGTTAGCCATTGTGAAAAGATACTTTTGTATTCCCTTAGGAAAATTATTGGTAAACATCATGTCAAATGCTCAACGCCTATGATGTCACTATCGGGAGAGTAATACCCGTTGGAAGAAGATCCCCATGAATGTATGCTTTTACAGTTGGAAAGAATCTCGATATTAAAGATAACTGGGGAACTTTTGATATCACAAAACCCTTTAGTTTGATCATCAAATACTACCAAGGAAATATATTGGTCCTTAGTGAAAAAACAAGGGTCATAAGTTAAGCACGACTGGGAACTATGAATAATGAGCAGACTGCAAAATGGTTTAGAGGCAAATAGCACCATCTGAAACTGGCAAAAACACATGTACTTCATTTAATTTACTACGATTATAAATAAAGTAGCTGCAATTTTTAAACCCAGCTTTGATAATTTATGAAAGAAATGTATCTCTGAATTAAGCTCCATTCGGTAACAAAAGACATTGATAATATCTGTAAAATGAAATCAGCTGATTACATATTTTAAGAATGTAAACAAAACCAGAATGCAAATGGCAAATCATTCTATTCATATTATAATATGATAATATGGTAATGATACATGTAATATGATTAGATATAGTAAAACAACAGTTTTATTAAAATGATCATTATTCTCAATAGTACAAAACTATTTTGTTCATGAAACTTACCTGTCAGATATATATATAGCTGTATTCTCTGAAGTCCGACAGAATTTCTAAAAACTTACGACACACGTAGTGGGAGTAGGGTGGTTAGTACCCATTCCCGCCGCTGGGAGGCGGGTATCAGGAACCATTCCCATTTTCTATCAGATTTTCTCTGTCGCCGGTGTTGTAAACAACTGTTTACAGCATCTCCGCCTCAGGATTTTGGAAAACTGTTATTGCTTGAGTATCCTCTTGACTTTTTGGTTTTTTGATATTGGATCGATAGCTAGGCACACGTTGACTGTGGATTGTTTGGATTTTGGCTTGGTTTTTTCCTTGAATAAGATGTCTGGGTCTAGTTCGGCTAGCGCCAGGGTGTGTATGAAGGATGAATGTAAGGTGAGGCTACCAAAGGCTTTGGTTGACCCTCACACAGTATACAAGGGTTGTAGGGGACAAGTGTGTACGTATGATTTTTGCTGCACTGAATGTGAAAGTTTAACTGATTTGCAATGGAAGACGTATGAATCTTACGTTAAGAAATTAGAGCGTGACAGGATCAGGAGTAAGTCTGGTAGCAGACAGGGTATTAATGTATCCCCTTCTAACCCTCCTGTAGAGTTTGTAACTCCTAACCCCGTAGTGTTGCCTTCGGGCCCTCAAGTGGTGTCTGCGGAGGGTAATGCCCTTTCTCTTATTCTGGATTCGTTGAAGACGCTAGAATCCAAAGTGCTTGCCCTAGAAAATAGGCAAAGTGTTAAGTGCAGTGATAGTGCCCCTAGTGAAGTGGAGGGGGCGTCAGATCGGCCCTATAGCGCCTCTAGGCTGGGACCTCTGCCGGACTCCCAGGACTCAGGGAGAGGGCATGTCGAAGGCCGAAGGAGGGTTACGGGGATCCCCCACCGATCTGACGTCCTTTCAGCAGTTCCTGTAGACGCTTCCCAGGCTGCTAAGGAGCGTGCGCGTGCACGCCTCCTTAAGGATTGTTTTTCGTCTTCCGACGCGTCCTGCCCGCGCAAGGGATGGGAATCTCGTCCGGATTCGCGGCCTCTGAAGAGGACCTTCTAAGATCAAGACGCTTCACGTCATGCTCTGTCTGATTGGCGGTCTTCTCCGGAAAGCGTAGCTTTTCCGCCTCAGAAGAAGACAGAGTCATCCGATGATGACGCCTCGAGCGCCCCAGTCGCTCTAGATCCAGGGCTTTTCCTGTGAGAAGGAAGAAGGCGTCCCCTCGCCCCTCGCCTCCTCACAGGCGCAGCTCTTCTCCTCGTAAGGAGACTTCGCAGACAGAGATCATCCTCGCTATGCAACGTCAACTGGATGCTTTGCTTAAGCAGAAGGAGACGGTTCCTCGTCGCAGGAAGGACGACAGACTGCCGATTAAAAGGACCAGACAGTCTCCCTCGCCTTCTCCTCGTTCTTCCCCGTCTCCTGGTTTTTCGCCCTCTAGACTTCGTTCTTCTCCCCAGTGCTCGTCTAGAGGTGGCGGTAGACGTCATCTGACTCTTGCGCCCTTGGAGAGAGAGAGGTCTCATCGCGCTCCCCTCTCTTCTCGGCGAGAGGACTATCGGCATTCCGATCTCAACGCTTTTGCTGATGACGAAGTTGTACCTGTTGTACGGACTTCGGTACGTGCTGATCCGCGTAGTAAGGAACGGGCGTCTTCCTTTTCTGCTCCTCTTCGACCTGCTCGTTTCGACGCCCAACGTGACGCTCGTCAGGATGCAGGACCTGACTTCGCGGGACACTCGAAGGGACGCTTTGCTGGACGTTCGGAGGGACGCTTCGCTGGACACTCGTATGGACGCTTCGCTGGACGCTCGGATGGACGCTCGTTGGGGCGCTCGTAAGATCGCTTTGGGCGCGAACGTGGAAGTTCGCACTCACTCGGACGCTTTTCCCGAGACTATTGTTGACGCTTCACGGCATCGTGCAACATCACATTCTCCACAAGCTTTAGTTTCTGATCCTGCTACTGTGAAGGATTCTGTTTCGGCTGTGCTCCCAGCTTCATCTCGACATCGTTCGGATATGAGACTCGGGGCTAAAGGACTTTTGCCTCTTCCTTCGGTGTTACATTCTGGTAAGGAAGAAGGGGAGTTAAGCTATTCTTCTGAGGATGTTGACGGAGAGCAACCTTCGACGTCTGCTTCATTGGACTACCAAGTCTTGGCTCGGCTTCTCCATGATTCGTTCGGGGATACCTTCCTTCCTTCTGCTCCTCCTTTACCTCCCTCGCAGTTTTCATCGTTGAAAGCAAGCAAGACGCCTGGTTTTATTAAAATGAAGACATCGCTATCGACTAAGAGAGCTTTCCGTAAGGTCAACACCTGGATGGAATCAAGGAAAGCACAAGGAAAGGCAGGGATGTGGTACGAAACTGGTGAAGAGTTGGGACTGAAGGTACCTACTTCGGCGCAAGGGGATTTCGCCAGCATTGTGGATGCTTCTAGAAGATCTCTCCTAGCTTCAGCTAAAGTTTCATGGATGACTTCAGAACTGGACCATCATTTGAAGGGCCTTTTCCGGTCCTTGGAAGTCTTCAACTTCTTAGACTGGTGTTTGGAAGTGCTCGACAACCAGTCTCGTAAGCCAGATTCGATTAGCCTCGGGGAGCTGTCCAGTGTATTGTCATGCATGGACAAGGCCGTCAGGGATGGCTCGGAGGAGTTAGCCTCTCATTTTTCTGCAGGCGTTTTGAAGAAGAGATCGCTTTATTGCAACTTTGCAGTTAAATCTGTCTCTCCCTCACAGGGGGCAGAGCTTTTGTTTGCGCCTTTTTCGAGCCATCTCTTCCCCCAGGCTGTGGTGAAGGATCTGGCGTTAAGCCTTCAAGAAAAAGCCACACAAGACCTTTTGGCTCAGTCGTCGCGGCGTCCTACTGGCCCTTCCACGTCTTCAGGAAGCCAGTCTCTTAAAAAGCAGAAGCCCTTTCGTGGAGGAACTTCAGCTAGATCTTCACCCCGAGGAAGAAGTCTTCCTAGAGGTAGAGCCCCGGCTAAGTCTAGGGGTAAGAAATGAGAGATCCGTCCTTCAGTTGCCGGTAGGAGCCAGGCTGCAGTTGTTCGTAGAAGCCTGGAGAGAGTGAGAGAGGCGGACACCTGGTCTCTCAACATCATAGAGAAAGGGTACAAAATCCCTTTCGTAAAGCCGCCCCCGCTGAGTTCGACTCCTAGGGACTTGTCCCCGTCGTATCGTCGAGAGAAACGGAAGATACTTTTCGATCTGCTCGAGCAGATGCTCGAGAAGGGAGCAGTGGAACAGGTCTTAGACCTGGCATCGCCAGGATTTTACAACAGATTGTTTCTAGTTCCAAAACAGTCAGGAGGGTGGCGGCCGGTCTTGGATGTAAGTCGTCTGAACCTCTTTATAGAGAAGCAGAGGTTCCAGATGGAGACACCTCAGTCAGTTCTGGGGGCCTTAAGACCTGGAGATTGGATGGTATCACTCGACCTTCAGGACGCTTACTTTCACGTCCCGATACATCCCCAATCAATGAAGTACCTTCGCTTCGTCCTGAAAGGAAAGGTATTTCAGTTCAGGGATCTTTGTTTCGGACTGAGTACGGCCCCATTTGTGTTCACCATCTTAATGAAGAATGTGGCGAGGTGGCTCCATCTTTGCAACATCAGGATCTCGCTCTATCTGGACGACTGGCTCATACGAGCCTCTTCGCAGACCCGTGCCTGGAGGACCTGCAAACGACTCTGTCCTTAGCTGCATCCCTGGGACTTCTGGTAAACTTCGAAAAGTCACATCTGACCCCAACACAGTCCATCATGTATCTGGGGATTCAGAGGGATTCAGTGGCTTTTCGGGCTTTTCCATCCCAGGAACGTCAGCAACAAGGCATAGAGAAAGTGTCAGCCTTTCTAGGGAAGGATTCATGCTCGGTGAGGGAATGGATGAGTCTGCAGGGGACCATTTCCTCGCTGGAGAAGTTTGTTTCCCTGGGGAGGCTACACCTCCGACCTCTTCAGTTCTTCCTGTTGGACAGCTGGACAGACAAGGACAACCTCGACATGATTTTAGCCATCTCAGAAGAGGTAAAGAGCCATCTAAGATGGTGGCTCGATCTGTTGAAGCTGTCAGAGGGCATGTCCCTCAAGCTTCAGAACCCCGACCTAGTGTTGTTCTCCGACGCGTCATCCACGGGGTGGGGAGCAACACTAGGAGGGGAGGAAGTGTCAGGCACCTGGAAAGGGGAACAGGTAGCCTGGCATATCAACTTCAAAGAGCTGGCAGCGATTCAGTTGGCGCTCCAGTTCTTTCAAGACAAAGTCTCCCTTCGCGTAGTCCAAGTCAACTCGGACAACACCACAGCACTGGCATACTTGAAGAAGCAAGGAGGAACGCACTCTCGCTCCCTGTTCGCTCTAGTGAAAGAGATTCTTCTTTGGGCAAAGGCGAGAGAAGTCACGATCCTTACAAGGTTCATCGCCGGAGTCGAAAACGTCCGTGCGGATCTCCTCAGTCGACAAGGACAGTTATTGCCGACAGAGTGGACCCTCCATCAGGACGTATGCCAGGAGCTGTGGGGTCTTTGGGGATGTCCTTTGGTGGACATTTTCACGACATCAAGAACGGCGAGACTTCCTCTTTATTGCTCCCCGGTTCTCGATCCGGGAGCAGTAGCAGTAGACGCCCTTCTATGGGATTGGACAGGCCTGGACCTCTACGCATTTCCCCCGTTCAAGATTCTGGGGGAAGTGCTAAGAAAATTTGCAGCTTCGGAAGGGACGAGGTTGACGTTAATCGCCCCCTTTTGGCCTGCAGCGGACTGGTTCACAGAGGTGATGTCCCTCCTGGTAGATTTCCGAGATCTCTTCCGTCAAGGAGAGATCTACTCAAACAGCCCCACTTCGAGAGGTACCACAAAAACCTCTCCTCTCTGAGTCTGACTGCGTTCAGACTATCCAGAAGCTGGCCAGAGCGAGAGGTTTTTCGAAACCTGTGGCTAAAGCTGTCGCCACCGCGAGGCCTTCATCAATCGTGGTGTACCAATCGAAGTGGGCAGCTTTTAGGAGCTGGTGTAAGAAGAAGGGAGTTTCCTCTACCACGACCTCTGTGAGCCAGATCGCCGACTTTCTCCTTTATCTCAGACGAGATTTGAAGTTAGCAGTGTCGACCATTAAGGGCTACAGAAGTGTTTTATCTGTAGTATTTCGCCATAGAGGTCTAGACCTAGCAAATAACAAAGATCTCCACGATCTATTGAGATCTTTTGAGACCACCAAGGTGCCTCTTCCTAAGTTGCCTTCTTGGAACTTAGACGTGGTCCTGAAGTTTTTAATGTCGAGTCGCTTTGAACCACTTCACACTGCGTCTTTGCGAGACTTGATGAAGAAGACTGTATTCCTAACTGCTCTGGCGACTGCGAAGAGAGTTAGCGAAATACAAGCTATAAGTAAGCACGTCGGCTTCAAAGGGCATAATGATAATGCGGTCTGCTCTTTGGGGATGACGTTTCTGGCTAAGAATGAAAACCCCTCCGACCCTTGGCCTAGGTCTTTCGAGATCAAGGGGATGGCGGAGATCATTGGTCAAGAGCCAGAAAGAGTCCTGTGTCCTGTCAGGGCTCTAAGAGAATACTTTCGGAGAACAAGGAATTGTAGAGGTTCTGCGGAGAACTTATGGTGTTCGGTCAAGAGACCAGATATGCCCATGTCCAAGAATGCGCTGGCATTCTTTTTAAGGAACACCATAAAGGAGGCGCACTCGTCTTGCAAGGACAGTGACTTTGGACTGTTAAGAGTAAACGCTCACGAGGTGAGGGCTATTTCGACCTCGATAGCCTTCCAGAAAAATATGGCCCTCAAAGACATTTTGAGTGCCACTTTTTGGAGGAGTAATTCGGTGTTTGCCTCGCACTACCTACGGGAGGTGAGAACGACGTACGAAAACTGTTACTCTCTTGGGCCATACGTCGCCGCAGACACTATTTTGGGGGCAGGAGGTAGCACTCATCTTTTCCCATAGAAAAGGGTAGGTGAGTTTTTTAATCTTTGTAATGTTTATGGTTGTAGGGTCGGCCGCCGAATGTGGACTTCCCTTCCATTAGCCTGTTTTTATGTGGGAGTATTTTGTTAGGCTAACTTAGGTGGTGGTTTTGCCTCATTGCCCTCAGAAGTATGGTCATGGTCTAGTCACATTGTGGTCACGTCCCCGTTGACAGATCATCTAGAGCGCACCAACTCTAGTGAAGCAGATGCAGGCTTGGGTAACAGTAATCACGAAGTTAGCTATGCTAACAGGTAAGGAACCAAGATGTCAATCATCTACATGTATATGTTTCCTAAAATCCTTTTCTGTCTCTCCCACCGCCAAAGGTGGGATTCAGCTATACAGTGGACCCCCCGTATTCGCGTTCTCCAGATTCGCGGACTCACACATTCGCGGATTTCTCTGGGGAACGTTTTCCTGCATTATTCGCGGAAAATTCGCGCATTCGCGGTATTTTTCTATGATAAATATCCACAAATTCCTGGTTTTTTTGATGAATTTCATCATAAAATGCACTTTTTGTGATAAAACTATTAAAAAAACCAAGTATGAAAATTTTTAGTGGGTTTTTCTTGAGTTTTAACTAACGAAATAGGCTGTTTTTAGCATTTTCATAGGGGTTCCAAACATTCGCGGGTTCTAACTATTCACGGGGGGATCTGGTACGCATCCCCCGCGAATACGGGGGGACCACTGTATATATATCTGACAGGTAAGTTTCATGAACAAAATGATATTGTTAAGATACAATAAAGTTTGTTCATACTTACCTGGCAGATATATATATTTAAAGTACCCACCCACCTCCCCTCAGGAGACAGTGGAGATAGAAAATCTGATAGAAAATGGGAATGGTTCCTGATACCCGCCTCCCTGCGGCGGGAATGGGTACTAACCACCCTACTCCTACTATGTGTGTCGTAAGTTTTTAGAAATTCTGTCGGACTTCAGAGAATACAGCTATATATATATCTGCCAGGTAAGTATGAACAAACTTTATTGTATCTTAACAATATCATTTTTTTGACTTTTGCTAATGGATCTGTTATTGTAACAACCTAACCGGGGCAACAGTCAGTCTCTCTCTCTCTCTCTCTCTCTCTCTCTCTCTCTCTCTCTCTCTCTCTCTCTCTCTCTCTCTCTTTGTGTTCAAGATACAATTAAAGACTCATAAGTATTACTTGCCAATTTTTGAATGTATTGAAGTCAAGTGATTGTTCTCTTTTTCAGTATTTTTCTAATGTTTTGGTTATTTTGCAGGTCACAGAGGCCGTGGGATGAAGAACCGTTTCCACATGCCTAGTGCAGCCATGTCTGTGCCTTCCTTAGCTGTAAGTAACAGCAGCAATAAAGAAGAGGTTGATAACCAGAGTGTCAGTAGCTCAAATGGAAACACTCAGCGTTATTTATTGAATTCAGGAGGATATAGTGGCAAGAAATCAAAAAGTCAAGGGTGCGTAATGTCTGCCAAAGATGATAATGTAACAAATGAAAGGAAGAAGACATCGTCAAACAGTACCAGATCAGCAGCAGCTAGAAGGATAGAGAACAGGAGGAATAGAGCTGCAAGTAAAAGTGCAGAAGAACTCAGAAAAAATCATTCCACAAAGGGAGAGAATAAGGGGAAAGATAATATAGCTTGGAGTAACAAAGAAAACAAATCTCCTACCTGTGATATTGTTGGGCATATTTGTGATGATATAGAAAATATTGGTATTAAGGAAGTTGCTTCACAAAAGGCATGTGAATCTTTACCACTCTCTGAAAATCTTCATGGAACATATTCAAACAATATTAATTACTTGTGTGATCCATCCATCCCCGAAACATCAGAAACAAGTGATATTGAAGATTCTGATAAAGGCAAAGTATCTGATTCAAGAAAGCTCTCTAATTATGAGTCTGAAGATAAGGATGTTGATATTCAAGATCGCTTCCTTTTCCAAACAGAACGTGATAACAGGTAAGCTTCTTTAAGTTGTCAGAGGTGTTGGATTGCATTACCTTAAGTGTTATAGTTAACTTTCATTTTTCTGGGTTTATTTTTTTTGCTTATTGGTGTTCAATTCTGTAGAACTTAACTGTGCAGGTTAATGGTCTTTAAACTTGTTTGATAAGAATTTATTTTTACTTTTTCGCTGTAAATTATAATAGTTGATTTTATTTAAGTAACTTACCCAGTAATTACTGAGCTAAGAGTTTCTTCCTGATGGCAGCTTGAATTTTCGAAATTCATGGTAGTGATTCTTTTGTTTGTGTAGGTGATAAGACTCGCTCACTCTCAGGGTAAGAAAGAGGAACAACCCAGTCATAAGTTGAACCAAAATCGAATTGCAGGGCGGAGCTAAAACAGAATAATACAGCTCTGCCAAATTTTATGTCGAACAACATTTGTTCATTTGTTTATGCTTATCTGGGGCGATCCTTTTACCTGGCATTGACTCATATATTCCAAAGGCTAAAGATTAAGAGCAAATCCTGGTCGTTATCCAAGCTCCTTTCTAAAATCATCCAGTGCTGTCACAGTTTCTGAATGTTGATTTACTGGTTCACGAAAAACAAGATTGTTTTCATCTTTAGTTTCTTGAAGCAACCAATACGTATATGGTTCTTTCACTAACTCCCGTTGCAGCAGTTACACAATCGATCAGTCTTGAGATGCCAATTGATTCACTGTTTCTTTTTTCTTTCTGTAAATATTTTAAAATGTAGACGATTTCCTTCACCTGGTTGCTTGCTTAATTGTGCTTTTAAGGGACTCTCCATTTTCTTGTATGGTTGGGGCAAGGTCGTTAAATGGATTAGAAGACTTCTTGATCGTACAGCACATTTGGCAAAGCTCTCAGAACCCATGCCACCTTTACGATGAGTGTAAGTTTTTTTTTATTTAGTATTTGGTAATATATGTATAAATTGAACAACTTTTTAGTTGAAAAATAATAACTTCTGGGACAATTCCTTATAGGAGTTCTGTCAAAATCTTAGTCCAATATAATTTACATACCATGAATTTTATAAATTTGACACTGCTGTATTAATTTACTTTAGCTCTGCCCTGCCATTTGATTTTGGTTTGACTATAGTAGCTCAATTTGTTTCTGCCACTTGTAATGTCCACAAACAGTGTTGATAGAGCAGCGTAGTTTAATGTATGACACTTACCTGGCAGGTATATATATACCTATATTCTCTGTTCCACCTGGCAGAAATTTCAAATCTCGCGGCAAACGCTAGTAACCTATTAGTAGTTCAGGATACCACCACCCCGTTACTGTGGCACTAGCGCCAGGAACCGTTCCCACTTGAACCAGATTTTTTCTGCCAGCCGAACCGGCAACATTGTTGGTGGTTCCCTGCTAGGATTTTCTTCTCGTTGCTGACTTTTCATGGATTTTTTGGTATCGTACTTGGAAACGTTAGCTTGGCATTCGCTTTGGATTGTTCTTGGAAGATGTCTGACACTGGTAGTATGTTTAGAGTTTGTGTGAAAGAGGGGTGTAAGGTAAGGTTGCTGAAGGCTTCGGTCGACCCTCATACCATTTGCAAGAAGTGTAGAGAGAATGTGTGTACTTGGGAGAGTAGGTGTGTTGAGTGTGAGAATTTGTCAGAGAAGGAGTGGAAGATATTTATGAAATATGTTGAAAGGCTTGAGAAAGATCGTGTAAGGAGATCTGTTTCTCGTAGTGAGAGGTCGAATACTTCTAGTAAAAGGACTGAATGTGTTTCCTCTCCAGCTCCTTCTAACGTAGAGTTGGTAGTTCCTTCTCCCCAGGTATCTCCTGCGCCCGCTGCTGTATCGGGGGGCACGAACGATACACAGATTGTAAAGGTTTTCGCTGCCCTTGCGTCCATGGAAGACCAAATACAGCGCCTTACGGATAAAGTGAGTGCTTTTGATGTCAGTGAAAGTGTAGTGGAGGGGGCGTCTGATCGTCTCTCTTGTGCTCCTAGACCTAGACCTCTGTCAAGCTCCCAGACCCAAGGGAGAAGGCATGTCGACAGTCGAAGGGAGGCGAGAGAGTTTTCCCACGGTCCGGCGTCCCCTTCGGACAGTCCTGTTGTAAGATCCCAGGCTGTTGCAGTTCGCCGCAGAAAAGGCGTAACTGGGAAGTGTGCGTCCTCTGATGGTTCGACATCAGAGCGCGAACATCGGTACTCGGTAATGTCTCGCCCCCTCAAGAGGACGTTAAGGACATCGACTACTCATGATCGACGTGCTCAAGATCGTGAAGCTTGGAGCAGCCCGGAGGTTTTGTCTTCCTCGGACGAGGACGTGGTTCCGACCAAGAGGAAGAAAATTGTGCGATCGAAAGAAGTCTCGGTACGGCCCGTACGTTCCTGGATTTCGTCAAGAGACTCCCCCCAGTCCTCTTGCTTTTCCTCTCCTCTTCTCTCTCCTTCGGGTAGAGTCCAAGATCGTTCTCCTTTGCGTCCTAGTCCTTCTCGTCTTCCTCCTCCTACTACGCTCGTCGATTCATGGGACGCTCCTTTGCAAGGACCTGCAAGGCGTAAGGACGAGTTCCTTCCCGTTAAGTCTTCCAAGAAGACGGACGACAAGTGTTTGCGTGTCGAGGATTTAGGACGCACGGGCGCTACGAAGACGGGCGATCGCGTAGTGTTCCAGGACGCAGGAAGAAGAAGATTGTTTCGGAAGAAACAGGACGCAAACGTCAGGATGCGGAACCGCTGGTGGACGCAGGACGCAGGCGGCCGGAAGCAGACATGTTTACGATGGACGCAGGACGCAAGCGGCAGCACATCGATTCTTCTACGGTTGTAGAACACAGACGGCAGGACGCAGAGACTTCGTTGGTGACAGGACGCAGGCGGCAGGACGTTAATCCATCAGCAAAGCGTCACAACGATAGTGATCTGCAAGACATTTCTTCAGCAGAAGAAGAAGTGGATTTTGTTGAAGAGAAGAATGTCGAACCGTCTTCGGATTATAAGATCCTTACTTCACGTCTGCTGTCTATTTTCGAAGGGGAATTTCAGCCTACGGCTCCAGTATCTCCCCTGTCTCAGTTTTCTAAGACTAAGACTCCTAAGAAGTCATCTTTTCTCAAGAAGACTCTGTCGATTTCGGCCAAGAAGGCGTTACAACGAGTGAATAACTGGCTGAAGGACAAGAAAGAAGCGGGGAAATCCTCTTTCGCTTTTCCCCCAGCCAAGTTAGCATCTAAGTCTGGGGTATGGTACGCTACTGGAGAAAGTCTTGGCCTGGGAGTACCTGCCTCCTCCCAGGGGGATTTCTCCAGTATAGTGGACAGTTCGCGCAGACAGGCGTTGCATTCGGCCAAGGTCTGGTGGACTTCGTCCGAGTTTGAACATCTTTTTAAGGGAATTTTTAGGACTTTCGAAGTCTTCAATTTTCTAGATTGGTCATTGGGAGCGTTGGCGAATTCCTTAGAAGATGAAAAGGAACAGGATATGGAAGTGGCTAAGAGCATTATGTCCTGCATGGACAAGGCTCTCAGAGATGGAGCAAATGAGCTGGCTTCATTGTTCGCAGCAGGAGTTTTGAAAAAGAGGTCGCTTTTGTGCTCATTCGCCTTCTAAAGGCGTTTCCAACGCACAGAAATCAGAATTGATGTTCTCACCCCTTTCTAACCAGCTGTTTCCGTCAGAGGTTATTAAGGATATAGCTCTGGCGCTTTCGCAGAAGGCCACTCAAGATTTGCTCTCTTCATCGGTAAGGAAGTTTTTACCATCCAAGTTGGTGAAGAAAACTCCAAAAGAATTTAGCCCTCAAACAAGGCCTTCTCAACAGCCCTTTCGAGGCAGAACGTTTGCACGACCCGCCTTTAGAGGCAAGAGAGTACCAACGAAAAGAGGAGCCAAAACTACCTCTAAACAATGAGAACTCAGTCCTCCAGACAGCAGTAGGAGCCAGACTTCAAGAATTTTGGGAAGTTTGGCAGAACTTGAAGGCAGATCCCTGGGCCGTCAACGTAGTTTGGGAAGGGTACAAAATTCCCTTCTTAAAGAAACCTCCTCTCGCAACATCTCCGAGAGCCCTGGGGGCAAATTACAACGATTTAGTGAAGAAAAAGGCTCTGTGGGAGCAAGTCTCTTCCATGCTAGAGAAAGGAGCCATAGAACCTGTTCTGAATCACGAATCTCCGGGATTTTACAACCGGCTATTCCTGGTTGCGAAGTCCTCGGGAGGATGGAGACCAGTGCTGGACGTAAGTCAACTGAATGTTTTTGTGGAAAAGACCAAATTCACCATGGAGACGAACGATTCAGTACTGGCAGCGGTACGTCCAGGGGACTGGATGGTTACCCTGGACCTACAAGATGCATACTTTCATATTCCCATTCATCCAGGAAGCAGGAAGTATCTAAGGTTCGTGATTCAGAACAGGGTCTTTCAATTCAAGGCCCTGTGCTTCGGCCTATGCACAGCCCCCCAAGTGTTCACGAGGATGATGTCCAATGTAGCAAGATGGTTACATCTAAGAGGGATCAGAGTGTCATTTTATTTGGACGACTGGTTGATAAGATCCCAATTGAGAAGTCAATGTCTGGAGGACCTGAAACAAACGTTGGACTTAGCAAAAGACCTAAGTCTTGTGGTAAACCTGGGAAAGTCGCAGTTGAATCCCAAGCAACAGATAGTTTATTTGGGGATTCAGATATCGTCAGCGACTTTTCGGGTTTTTCCGTCCCCCGAAAGGCAAGCCCTATGCATTCGGAAGGTGCAGGACTTCCTAAGAGAAAAAACCGATGCTCAGCAAGAGAGTGGATGAGTCTACTGGGCACACTCTCTTCGCTAGAGAGGTTCATTTCTCTAGGAAGACTGCACATGAGACCTCTACAGTTTTTCCTGAAAGATTCATGGCCAAGAAAATCGCAACCGGATTCCTTCCAGTTTCTAATTCCTGTCAAAGTGAAGGAGGAATTAAGTTGGTGGCTAACCCCAGGCAGGTTAGCAGAAGGGATGTCGCTTCAACAGAAGAGCCCAGACCTCATCTTGTTTTCCGACGCGTCGGACGCAGGTTGGGGGGCGACATTAGGCCCTCAGGAGGTGTCGGGTCTTTGGAGCGAGGAAGAAACAAGTTGGCACATAAACAGGAAGGAACTGATGGCGATTTTCTTGGCCTTGAAGCACTTCAGAGAGTTGATTCGAGACAAGACAGTGCAAATCAACTCGGACAACACCACGGCTCTGGCATACATCCGCAAACAAGGAGGGACTCATTCTTATCCCCTCTACATGCTGGCAAAGGAAGTTCTACTTTGGGCGGAAGAGGAAAATGTCGTTCTGCTCACCAGGTTCATCCAGGGGGAGAAGTGTGGGAGCGGACATGTTGAGCAGAAGAGGACAACTTCTACCGACAGAGTGGACGTTGCACCTGGAGGTATATCAGAGCCTGTGGAAGTTGTGGGGCCGTCCGGTAGTAGATCTTTTTGCGACAGCCAGAACAAAAAGACTACCAACTTATTGCTCTCCGGTTCCAGATCAGGAAGCAGTGGCGGTCCGAAAGTACGCCTTCCTGATGGTGACCTGGACAAACCTAGATGTTTACGCTTTTTCCACCATTCAAAGTACTGGGGAAAGTTATGAAGAAATTCAGGGAGAGCCAAGGAACGAGGATGACCTTAATAGCTCCGTTTTGGCCAGCCCAAAGTTGGTTCACAGAGGTACTGGAATGGACAATAGATACACCAAGAACTCTTCCTCTAAGAGTAGATTTACTCAGACAACCCCACTTCGACAGATTTCACAAGAATACCCTCGCTCTGGGTCTGACTGCGTTCAGACTATCGAAAGTCTTGTCAGAGCGAGGGGATATTCTAGAGGAGGTGGCCAGTGCAGTGCTAGGGGGGCAGAAGACCTCCACAATCGCAGTATATCAGTCGAAGTGGGAAAATTTCCGGAAGTGGTGTAGGAAGAGGAAAGTGTCTTCATCCAGTACCTCTGTGACCCAAATCGCAGACTTCCTTCTATACTTAAGGAAGGATTTAGGATTGTCAGTGTCTGCAATCAAAGGCTATAAGAGTATGTTGACCTCAGTGTTTAGACACAGAGATATTGATATCTCTAATAATTTGGACCTTAGAGATCTGATTAGGTCATTTGGTACTAAGAAACAGCCACAATGCAGGCCTCCTGCTTGGAACCTCGATGTTGTCTTGAGGCATCTAACCTCGAGTAAATTCGAGCCCTTAGAGAAAGCCTCTCTGAGAGATGTGTCTAAGAAGACTATCTTTTTAGTCGCTCTGGCAACGGCTAAAAGAGCTAGTGAGCTTCAGGCCATTTCAAAGAAAGTGGGATGGAGACATGGTAATGCAGTGTGTTCATTCCAGGAAGGTTTTTTGGCCAAGAATGAGAACCCTGCGAATCCTTGGCCAAGATCCTTTGATGTCTTGGGTTTATCTGAGTTAGTGGGACATGAGCAAGAAAGAGTCCTCTGCCCAGTGAGAGCATTAAGATTCTACATTGAAAGAACAAGAGAGATCAGAGGGAATTCTGATGCTCTTTGGTGCTCAGTCAAAGACCCCAGTAGATCCATGACAAAGAACGCTCTAGCTTTCTTTATGAGAGAGTTAATTAGAGAAGCTCACATGTTGTGTCAAGAACAGACCTTCGGGATCTTGAAAGTGAAGGCTCATGAAGTCAGGGCAGTTGTGACTTCATTGGCATTTAAAAAGAATTTAGCCCTCAAGGAAATTATTGAATCGACCTTTTGGAGAACGAATTCAATATTTGCGTCTCATTATCTGAGGGATATTCAGACAACCTTTGATAATTGTCAGACGCTAGGTCCATACGTGTCCTCGGGTACAGTATTGGGCAAAGGAGTTACCACCCCATAACCTTCTTTTAAGCTAGTATTTTATCAGGTGATGGTGTTGTGTTTATTGGTAGTCTGAGAAAAGTCTGTTTACTTTTTTCAGTCTGGTTTGGTTTATATTGGTATGGTGTGTGTGTGTAGTTCAGGTACTGATCTATTACTAAGCTTGAATGCCGTGGCATAAGAGGGCTGTAGGGTTCTGTCAACACATTGGTCACGCCCAGTTGTCAGTTCCAGTCTTAGCTTCTTCAACATACAGGACACTTCCTTGTTGAGAGCTCCTAAGGTTTAAGCAGACTGAGAGGCAGGACCTATGAAGTCAGCTACCTTAGCAGGTAAGGAACCTAGAGTTTTAATAATATTTTAATAATATTTTATACTCTAAGAATGTTGCTGTCTTTGACCCACCTCCAAATGTGTCAATCAGCTATATGTATACCTGCCAGGTAAGTGTCATACATTAAAATGAAGTTTTTATGTTAAAACAAAGTTTAATGTATACTTACCTGGCAGGTATATATAATTTAATGCCCACCCTCCTCCCCTCAGGAGACAGGGTCAGAGAAAAATCTGGTTCAAGTGGGAACGGTTCCTGGCGCTAGCGCCACGGTAACGGGGTGGTGGTATCCTGAACTACTAATAGGTTACTAGCGTTTGCCGCGAGATTTGAAATTTCTGCCAGGTGGAACAGAGAATATAGCTATATATATACCTGCCAGGTAAGTATACATTAAACTTTGTTTTAACATAAAAACTTCATTTTTTGGATTATTGATTATCTTCCCATCTGGGGAAGTATTTGGTTGTGGTAGCCTTTCTGCGTTGTTTTAGCATAAGTATATTTTTCCATTTGAGACCTTTATTTTGACAGATTTTTACGATTGTGACATGTTTGCTGGTTAGGTACATATATCTGACACTAGCTCTTCTAGTTTCCGGAACTGCAGTAACGTTGATATTCCTGTTGCCTCTCCTCATTAACCCTCTTTCTCTTTTATCAATCCATTCTCGTAGACCACCTACTCCTTCTCCTGTTCCCATGCTTCTGAACGAGATCGATACGTCAGCCCCAGTTAAGGGCATAAATGCTAGTGCTATTTTTAAAATATGAAAAAAGTGAAGTGCCAGTTGAGGAGGTGGCTGTTCGTCCCGCTGATTCTCTTAGGCAAAGGTCACTGCCGTACTACCTCAAACTGGGTAGGAGGCATACCAGAGGCCCAAGGGAGGTCAGTGGCATCTGCCTATGGGCAATTGCCACCCTCTGTCCAGCCTATTGCGTCCTAGGTTGTAACAAGAAACAGCCGCTGGAAAGTTGTCGCAGAAGTGTGTCAACTTTCTTTGAGTTTGGGAGATTCTTCTCTGAGCAGGTGACACCCGTGGCACTTTTCTGACGAGTCTCGCCCTCCAAAGCAGTCTCCTCCACTGCCCACAAAAGGTTGAGGGAGCTTTCCTTCAGCCCTCAACCTTCATGCAGCAAGTGGGATGGTCCTGAGTCCTTCTCTTCTCCACGTCTTGTAAGCGTTCTTCCTTGATTACCAAGCACCTTACCGAATGCCATGAAGGTTCCGAGCACCCTAAAGCATCCAAGTGTCGTGAAGCGCCCAAGCAATTTGAAACAGCTAAGCACCCTGAAGTGGCCAAGCGCCCTGAAGTGACCAAACGTCCTGAAATGGTAGTGGTTCTCTAATAGCACCCAGGCATTCTAGGAAGACTAGGAAACGTCTTTCGACTGACAGTGCAGGCGTGATGGTTTTGATGGTGCCTTTCCAGGTTTTGTCACTCTACTAATCTTCAAGAGCCAATTTCATCTAGTTCAGCTGCTAACCTTCAGGTTTCTTCTACTTTAGACGCATCGTTTGTTGCTGTAAGCATTCTTCTGCTTTTACAGAAACCTGCAGCACTGCAGACACCTTCTGCAGACCCTGCATTATTCCTGATTTCGTCAGACGATGAAGACCAGGACCAAGAATCGACTTCATCTCCCTATGCATCGTTACTTGAGTTTTCCCTCTCCGGCTTCATCTTTTATGATGAGTAATCAACCGTTGGACTCTGCCAAGCTCTTGAAAATGGTTCTCTCTTCTTCGTTGAAGTGGAGAGCTGGCTCTCTGAGAAGAGGGAAAAAGGAAAGGCATGTTTCTGTATTCTGCCTTCGCACTTTTCATGTAGTTGTTACATGTCCTACATGAAGGGCAAGGGCAAAGCTATACCTTGGGAGTGGCTGCCTCCTCCCAAGGGGACTTTTCGGGACATATTGATGTGGGTCGGAGATCCGCTCTTGCTTCGGCAAAAGTTTTCTTTTTGGCTCAGTAGATGGACCTTTTATAAAAGAGGAAATACTCTTCTTAGTTGCTTTGGCTACACCCAAAAGAATTAGTGATTACAGGCGTTGGACAAACAAGTCGGCTTTTCACATGGTCCGTAGGTTCACACTTGGGTTTTTAGCGAAAAATTAATCACCTTTCAATCCCTGGCCTCACTTATTCTGGATTAACCCTCTTACGCCAATTGGACGTATTAAACGTCGAGATAAATTGTCTCCTGGGTGCCGATTGGACATATTAAACGTCGACATAAAAATTTTTTTTTAAAAATTCGCGGAAAAATACTTATAAGCCTACCAGGCGAAAACTTTTGAATCATGCGCCTTGGGGGATGCTGGGAGCTCACGGATCAAGGCAGTGTTTTGTTTACAATCGTTACGCAGGCGCGCAAGCGCGAATTTCTTTCTTATTGCACTAAAAAGTATCAGTGACACATCTCAGAAATTATTTTGTCACTTTGACATAATTTTTGCACCATTTTAAATTAGCCGTTACATGGAGTGTTATATATGAATATGTGTGCAATTTCATGTAGAATACAACAACAAAAATACTCATGATTGTAGCTTTTATCAGTTTTGAAATATTTTCATATTAATAACGATAAGTGCCAAAATTTCAACCTTCGGTCAACTTTGACTACCGAAATGGTTGAAAAACGCAATTGTAAGCTAAAACTCTTATATTCTAGTAATATTCAATCATTTACCTTCATTTTGGAACAAATTGGACGTCTCTAGCACAATATTTCGATTTATGGTGAATTTATGAAAAAAAACTCTTTCCTTACGTCCGCGCGCGGTAACTCTTCTGATAAATTTTTTCGTGCGATTGTGGTAATGTTTGCACCATTTTAAATTTGCCGTTACATAAAGTTTTATATATGGAAATGTGCACAATTTCATGCACAATACAACTAAATACAACCCATGGTTGTAGCTTTTATTAGTTTTGAAATATTTTCATATAAATAACGATAAGTGCCAAAATTTCAACCTTTGGTCAACTTTGACTCTACCGAAATAATAAAAAAACACAATTGTAAGCTAATACTCTTATATTCTAGTAATATTCAATCATTTACCTTTATTTTGCAACAAATTGGAAGTCTCTAGCACAATATTTCCATTTATGGTGAATTTGTAAAAAAAAAAAAAAAAAAATGTCCTTACGTCTGCGCAGTAACTCTTCCGAAAAAAATAATTTTTTTTGTGCGATTGTTGTAATGTTTGCACCGTTTTAAATTAGCCGTTGCATAAAGTTTTATATATGAAAATGTGTGCAATTTCATGTAGAATACAACTAAAAATGATTGAAGGTTGTAGCTTTTCTCATTTTCGAAATATTTGCATATATAAATCACGATAAATAGAAAAAAAGACACGTTCGGTCAACTTTGACTCTACCGAAATAGTTGAAAAACGCAGTTGTAAGCTAAAACTCTTACAGTCTAGTAATATTCAGTCTCTAGCACAATATTTAGATTTATGGTGAATTTAAAAAAAAAACTTTCCTTCTCTCCGCGCGCGGATTCTCCGCCGTAAATCTCTGAAATGCGTATATTGCATTCTCGTTATATTTGCTCTGTTTCATATTAGGCATTTCATAGAGTTTTACATATGAAAATGGGGGTAATTTCATGTAGAATACAACAAAAAATAATTGAAGGTTGTAGCTTTTCTCATTTTTGAAATATTTTATAGTAATATTCATTCATTTATCTTCATTTTGAAACAAATTGGAAGTCTCTAGAACAATATTTAGATTTATGGTGACTTGAAAAAAACATTTTTTTACATCCGCTCGTTACGAATTCATGCATCATTTTGTGATAATATTTTCTCTGTGTTGCTTTGATCATTTTGCAGTGTGTTATACTATACCAAAATGATGGCAATTTAGTGTACAAAAAAAAATTAACTCGTTAGCTTTAACCGTTTTGCTCACAGTGCGATTTGAATAGAATTATATATGAAATTTTGTTTTTGCGCTATCATATATCGCATTATTTACATATTATAATGATATTTTTTTTAATTTCTGATGGTTGATTACTAAACTTCAGGCAGTGACAAAAAAAGGAGCCAAAAATGAACTCTTAGTTTTGAATAAGGGTGCTGTGATTCTTTGAAAAAAATATTTTTTCCGCTTTGGCGCTCACTCTGAGACCCCCTCGGCATACGGAAGACGATTTTTATTATACCCCTTCGGCGTAAGAGGGTTAAGAACCAACTGTGATATTAGGAGAGAGTTATGTGTCTTGTTAGAGTTCTTAAATTTGATAGAACCAAGAGACTCGGGGTCCCAGTCGTTATCTTTGGTATTCAATAAAGGATCCCTCTTGCGCGATGTCCAGAAATGCCTGATCTTTCTTCTTAAGGGATGTGAGCTCTAAAGCTCATAGGAATGTTCCAGAGATATTAGGGCAATGGCTACATCTTTGGCTTTTAAACGCAATTTGTCACTGCGACAATTCAGTCTACATACTGGAAATATAGATCTGTTTTTGGATCCCATTATGTACGAGACTTGAAGTGGAGTATGTCTTCTGTTTATCTATCTCCTTGCCTAGGTGTTAGAGGATCAAGTTATGGGAAGCGTGGGGTATGTGGTACCTGGAGTACCCACCAGCCATTGATTTTTAATGGCTGGGTAGTGAGTTTCTAATGGTTTGCAGGTAACAAAGTGTTCTACTTATTTCTTTTGTACTGTGCCCAGGGGAAGTTAATTTACTAATTGAAGTTTTGGCAACCCTTGGTTGCAAAACACCCACTGTGTAGAGGCGACCCTCAGCTTTACTACTGTGCCACTCCTTGTTGAACATGAGCACAAAACCAGAGGCAGTAACCACCTGCTATGGCTCTTTCAACAGGTAAGGCTACAACAAGCATTGTTTTAATGCTGGCTATTTTTACTAGATCAAATTCATCTCCATTACAGGGTATGGTGTTTAAGTAGTGTGTGTGCATGTATCCAACCCCCAATTGTGTGGGATTCAGCAGTGTAATTACTTGGTAAGTTACATATATAAAAATGACATTTTTTAAATAAAATAAGATTTGATATATACTTACCAAGCAATTACATGATCAAAGCCTCCCTCCTCTCCTTTTATGGACATATAGAGTATGAATGAAGTGGGCTTTATAGCCGGTTTGTACAGTGGTGCTCAAATCTCATGCAACATGATTCTTTTTGTATCGTCCAGTTTCTCAGACTCAACGTGATGTTGCCAAGTAGTATTATACTATTTTTCTAATTTCATACATGTTGAAAAGTTTGTGAATTCACAGCTAGCCCTATTTTCCTTATGGTTATATAAATATGATCCCTTTTGTGCATTGATATAATTCGTAATCTGTGTGATTTAAACTGATTTTCTTTTTTTACGCTGCTAAGTTCAAATTGTGGTGTGATAAGGTTAGCTGTGGCATCAATGAAAGCACACTTTACATGTTCCTTGGACTGGCCAACATAACTACGTCTGCTGCATTATGACAGTAGACCTAATAAGCTCAACAGTCATAACAACATTTTCAACGTAGGAATATGATTTAAAACAAGTTTTCTTTGAATGTTGAAGCTTTCGGCTGTGTTTAAGCTGCCTGTATGTTGCAAAATGTTTTATAGGCCTAAAACAAATCTAAGCCTTCTGAGATCTAATCTGTTATTAATGAATTTATTTGTAGAGATTATCTGTTTTTTGGTGAATACAATAGGAATATGAATTACAACCAGTTTTCTTTGAAGGTTGAAGTTTTAGGCTGCGTTTAAGCTGCCTATATGTTGCAAAAGGATTTATAGGCCTAAAAGAATAATCTAAGCCTTATGAGATGTAATGTTGCTAATGTTTTTATTTGTAGAGATTACCTGTTCTCTGAGGAATAAAAGATAATGATTTTGATTATATGGAGAAGATGACTAGTAACCGAAATATCATAAGTATTAATATCAAGGCGTATGGAACACTTGTTTTTCAACTGGTTTAAAATATTATTTTCTTAAAAGTCCTTCTCCTCGTTTTTGGTGTATAATTTATTCTTTCATAAGGTAATTTGAAGAACAAGAATGTAGATAACCCCATTTGCTTTCTGGCCAGAAATTGTTAATAGAGAGATGTGATTGTTAATTGTAAAGTAAAGAAATCTAACACCTAGGCCTAGGAACAATATCTTGGCTTTGGCAAAAGAATAATTGCATAGGCGAATATTTGCTAGTATGCCATAATTTTTTTAATATTTAAGAATTATATCGATTAATTATGTATGAAAATCCAAATATTCCTCTAACACATATAAAGTAAGTGTTTTCAAGATAATTTCATTGTCGCTACTCACTGTAGACCTACTTAAGTTACACCGGGTGGTTGTTGTTGCACCGACACTAATGATACGTCAAACACGCTCTCCTCAACGTTGATATCGGTGGGCGCATTCTACTTTCGTATATACATATTTACATTTTTTTCAGCATTGAGGTGTAAAAGCAATCAAATAGGACTAATTCAAATTTTATGTTGGCTTTGGAAGCATTATAAATGTTATGTCAATTTTTTGTTCGTTTTTTTTTTATTTAACATTTGAACTGATGCTTGATGACGACTTCATTTTGGTCAAATGCTTCAGCGAAGTGTGAACGAGAGTTTTGAAATGTTTCGAACGAGTTTTTTCTGAAATTTGCTACACGTGGCATTTTCTTACAATTTTGACATATGTGACAGATTTCACTCTTATGAAACATATGTCCATATTGTATGCAATAATCGCTTTTCCGCATTGAAATAATAGATAAATATGGAGCATGCTAGGTTGCCAGTTAGTGAATTTTGAACAAAATCCTATTGAGTTATGTCGCATGAGATTTGAGCATCACTGTACTTATGCTTCCCCAAAAGTGGGCGGGGCCAGTTGCCTACTCCAAACAATCGAGTGATACCACAAATTTTAAACTCAAGCTGCCGTGATAGGTATGTACTATAGGAATGTAATTACTTGGCAAGTATATATAAAATTTATTGTAGAAATATGATTTTTTAATTTCAGTATGATGACAGGCTGACAGTTGAGGAACTGAAATTTTTCTTTTTTTGTTTTGTTTCATAAGTATGATATAAGTATGATTAAGTGTCCAGCCAACCATCAATCTTTTACTATGGTTAACTTGTTAGAAGTATTCATGAATGAATTTGTAACTTTTCATGTACTAACATTTCTGTGATCTTTAATGGAAAATTTACAGGTTTCAGCTATATAATTTTTTTACTAATTGGTGAAAGAGTTCCATTCCAGATTGGTTCGTACTTACAGAAATTTGCATGTTGTTTTGGTTCCAAAAAAAAAGTAAAGATACTATACAGTAGTAATTGGGATTAGCTATCATAGATATGAATATGTACATGTAAATTAGATTAAATATGGTGAGGATATATCTGATATCTTATTTATAAAGAAAGTTCCCTCTAGAAAGATGTGTAATAATTGACATAAAGCTTTAAGGAACTTATAGGTGCTTCCATCTGGTAAAAAAAGGAGTTAGAGTATTACAGGTGTTTCCATCGTGTGAAAAAGAAGGTTGAGTATTTAATCCTTTAATGCACTCAACACTGAGTATTGAATATTTGGTCATGCAATGGCTAATTGTCTGATTAAACTGCTGCAAAACCATAGCAGTATGCTTTTATTACATTTGGTGAATAGTTACATAGTTTTGTATGACCTTCATTTTTTTCTGCAGAAGTTATGATAGCGATAGCATAATGGATGAAGAGGAAATGTTCAACATAGTTGCCTTGGAGTCAGCCATTCAGGAGGAGCAGCGCCTAAAGAAACAAATTGAAGAAACAGAAAAAGAAGAGATTAAGGTAAGTTGATCGTACTTTTATTTGTGGTATTAGTAGGTACTTCTAGCTTAATTACGGTGGACCCCTGTATTCGCGTTCTGTGGATTCACTGATTCTCACATTCGCGGATTTCTCTTGGGAACGTTTCCCAGCATTATTCATGGAAAATTTTCATATTTGTGGTATTTTTCTATGAGAAACATCCACAAATTCTTCTTTTTTTTTTTATTAATTTCATCATAAAATGCACTTTTAGTGATAAATTATTAAAAAAGCCAAGTATAGAAAATTTTAGTGGGTTTATTTTGAGTTTTAACCAACAAAATAGGCTGTTTTCAGCATGTTTATAGGGGTTCCAACTATTCGCGGGTTCTAACTATTCACGGGGGCGTCTGGTACGCATACCCCACGAATACGGGGGGACCACTGTAGTTTCTTACCCTGCTGTTGTGTACAGGATATCCCGGAGTGTTTTGTGTATTCACTTGTGAATTTTTCTTATTTATTTGTTGGACTTCTTGTCCTGCTGCTAAAGAAAGATACTTGCACATAGGTGTTGGATGTACAGTTTACCCCTGCTGTTCGCGGACTCGCTTATTCGCGAATTTTTCTTTGAACCATATAGTATACCCGTTATTCGCAGAAAATTCGCCTGTTCACAGTATTTTTCACCGAGAAATATTCACAAATTACTGTATTTTCATATAATTTTTGTGACTAAATACACTATTTGTGATAAAATTATTAAATTACTCAGTTATACATAAGCATTTTTAGTTTTTTTTTCTTTGTGTTTTAACTATCAAAATAGGCAGTCCTAGTTATTGTTAGAGTGGTGTTAAGTTTCTCTTGATATGAGTAACTTGAACTGCTTTTATGACTGTAAACTTTTTTCAATGGGTTTTTGGCCAGGCATGAAATTTAAATCTTGACAAAGTCATGTGATCATGCTAATTAAAAACAGTTGTATGAATTTCCAACAACATCCCTCACTTTACCGTAACTTAGTAGCCATGCTATTTGTAACAAGAGTAAAGTTTGGTGGCTCATAAACTAATAAACTTTCCAATTAAGGATACTATTTATGAACAATTGTATATCACTAACCAAGCAGAACTTTTTTGTAACTTGAGTTTGAAAATAACATTTTCTCCACTAGAACTCCATATTCTTTGACCTTGCCTAAAGTACACATCTGCAGACATTTTCTATTTAAAAGTTATGCATGCATATACTCCTCAATATTGAAAACGATTCATATAGGGATGCAAAAGTTTTATATTATGTATGCTCACTCTCTATCTTGAGCAGATGTAGCATTTACTTACACAGCAGAACAATGCTGCTAGGTCAGCAGTTACTTATATTAAAGTTATGCCACCATAGAAATTTTAAATACAGAAATTTTAAATACAAAGCTACCGAAAGTGGTAAAGAAGTACTTCAAAATTATTATTCTGGGGTTTCAGACTAAGTTTTAGTTCCTCAGATCATATGTTAAAGTATGTTGGATCCTGCTCATGCTTGTAATAATTGTAGTGAAAATGAAAATAAAACGCCCAAAATTACAAATGCCATCTTCTGATCTTTTGTTGTCATTCTTTTCTGTAATTTTTTAACCTTTAAACCCATTATTTTGGGATGAATCGTACCTACTGTTAAAGTTATCTTAATCTGTGTGTCATAGGTTTGATTGGCATTCACAGAAAAAACAACAATGCTTGACTGACCTCTTCTCCACCAAAAATGTGTAGAATTTCTACTTGCCATATTACTGCGAATAGGGAAAGCAAAGGTATTAGGTTTTGCAGAAATTGTTTAGTGTTAAAGGGGGTATTCAGCAGAGCTTATAGTGTGTCAGTTGTAGAGGTAGGTGAATGTGACTTGAGCCTTAGATTTTATGTTGAGTTCCATCTCATGTAGCAATTGAAGGAATGAAAGAAACAGATATTGCAGCAAAGAAGCAATAAGATTACCCATCTTTCAATTCTATTTTTCAGTTGTAGATTGGCTAAATGTAATAAACTCAGTGATATGGGGAAAAGTGGCAACATAATTGGAGTAACATCCACAAAACAAACAAATAAAAACAATTAAAGACACTATCAGAAAATGGCCATCATCGTCAAGAAATGATAGTAAACAAGAAGTACTACTCGTAACAAGATTTAGAATAGGACAGTAATCTAACACAGTTTTTTTAATGTGCACACCATACAATCCCCACCAATTTGTGATATATGCCAAATACAAGTAGTATATCTATAAAGCATATAATAATGAAATGCCAGAAATATTGACACTTGAGAAACTTCTATATTTCAGTTATGAAATTTTTACAACATGGCAGCTTCTTAAATAAAAATTAATTTACTACCAATAAATTTTGCATATAAGATTACTATCTAATCCTTCAGGCCAGATGTAGAAGTGTGCTATTAACCCAGTTGTCTGGTAAAACTACTCTTAAAAAAGTAAGTCACCACTGTTTCTATTGTGACATGTTTGGCTCCTGCCTCTAATATAAATAATTTTTACTTGAAACTGATGCGAAAGTCATTTGGACATGATTAAAAATGAAATTGTAATGACTATCTCTTTATGAGATTGATTAAAGCAGGTTCGAAGGGACATCTCTGAAATGGTAACACATTATATGGGAGGAGATTGTGCTAGATTTCTTTCTCTCTCTCTTTCTCTAATTAATTATTCCAGTTATTTCTGAATAGTATATATATGAGGGAGGCCAGTGGGGTAACACACCATAAAGAGGTGACAGTGTCTTCAAATAACTTTTGCAGTGGGTCTCACGAAGTAAGTGACCACTTCATCAAGTACCATTTTTGCCCGGTTATATATAGTTACCAAATTGTTTCCATAAACGTCAACATTTACTTGCTTTTCAACTCTTTACAAATTCATTTTTTCTTCACGTTTACAAGACGAATCTTATGCTACTATTAATTCATTCAACCATTTTCTTAACAGCACCATTTTCCACTTTCTTGTTTTAGATTTCACATTAAAGAACATGAATAATTGTGTTTATCCTTCACAGTAGTGCCACTATACTAATTACAGTGACATCTCGACTTAACAGACAGTTTGGGGGTTTGCCCCTTCAGCTAAGTGACAAAATCTGCAAAGCACTGAAGACTGGATGTCATGGGGTCCATTCACATGGTTTATAGCATATCATAATTCAATACACAGCACTTTGTAGTCTATTTTATAATTATCATTCAATCTAAAAATACTGAAGTACTTATCATTCAAATTCAGAGATATATCTGCAAAATCAGTTACTTCTAAATACACACACACACATGTGTATATATATATATATATATATATATATATATATATATATATATATATATATATATATTATATATATATATATATATATATATATATATATATATATATATATATATATATATATATATATATATAATATATATATATATATATATATATATATATATATATATATATATATATATATATATATATATATATATATGTTGGAAATAATCAACACACAATCACATGTGGAACAGAAATAAATTTCTGACATCAGGATCTAACCCAGGTCTTGTCTCTCAATTGAAAGACCCGGGTTTGATCCTGATGTTATATACATACATATATATATATATATATATATATATATATATATATATATATATATATATATATATATATATATATATATATATATATATATATATATATATATATATCACACACACACGCACGCACACACACACACACACGCACACACACACACACACACACACACATGTACGTCCCATATAATACAAAAAAATTAACACTTTCTTTTTAAGAATAACCCCAAAGTCTCTATAAAAAAGACTTAAGAGTGCGTACTTTACCCGAACATGATACAACATATACACATACTGTGTACATACACAAGTTTGTGCATGTGTTTGTGCACCTTCCACCTTCACAAGAACAAAGAGGATAGCACTGTGGTGTGCAAGTGTGCATTTGTTCATTGTCCACCCACATAGGCATACCAAGGAAAGTGTTGGTCATGTGCATGTGTGTGTTTGTTTGTTTATTCACCGTGCTCTGTCCACCCTCGCCGAGGAGTAGTCTTTGTTGATTGTGTGCTTGTTCATTTATTCACCATCCACCTTCAGGCTCAAACAGGAAAGCCTGTCATTCACTGTCAGATACCCCAATGTACTTAGTAGATTATCCACTCATGACAAGAGTTCATCTGCTTGGGCAGGCTCAGTCCACAGTTTGATAATCCTTTCATATTTACTGGACTTTCTGCAAAGTAAAAAATTATATTATTGGACACCAGTTGATTCACTAAGTAGTGAAATCCACTAAGTTTAGGTGCCACTGTATTATTACACTTTCTCCTCAGTAGTTCCTGTTTTAGAAGCTAAGGTTATTTCCTTGTTAGAAGTACTTCTGAAACTGGAACTATTTTCTCAAGCAGGTGAGCGTTCTCCAATTGCGACATCATGCAAACCCTGCAACATCTCTAGGTCAGTTTTTGTGGTATAGTCTGTGGCCTCTTTTCCCTCTCTGTCTTCCTCTCAGCTATCTTCCCCCCAGCCGTCTGATGTTGGATCATTGCTCTCTCTGTTGCCTCCTGTTACCTCAGATATTTTGCAACAGTTTAAAGTCTAGTCTGCCGGCTGGGCTTATGAGAGCAGGAAGGTATATTGTTGGACCCAGGCACTGCTTCTGAAGAGGCAGCCTTTTCCTGAAGGTTTCTTGGACCATGTTATTCATAATTGCCTTGCTCCTCATTGTGGATCCACGTTTTGAGGCATTACTTACCAGGTAGGATTCTAATACAGGTAAGAATGTTCAAGGAAACTTGAAGTTTGCTGAGCTGAGCGGCAGCTGATGTTCTATTAGTTGCGGTAACCCGCTTTCATATCTCAGTGTAAGTGTCAGCAGACTGTAACAGTAGGTGGGATTTGTCCTAAGTAATGAAAATTTATATAATGAAACTTATAAATTCTTTTAAAGTTCGAACTCCCCCACCTCCCCAATTTCCCACATCTTATTGGGTTGTCAAGAAGAATTTTGACAAGAACAAAAACATTCTACACACACCTGGTGGAAAGTAGATGAACTAGGCATTGCATCCAGGTCAGCCGACCATTTTTATTTTTATTTTTTTGCCTTGAGTGCTGATCATGTTTATGACTTGAAGATGTATGCTAACATTAAAGCAAATAAGTTTCCAAATTGTAAATTTTATTGTAGAAAATTTCATTATATTATATAGTAGACTGCATAAGATGATAAATCTTATAAGCAACACAATAAAGCAGATAAAACCTATTGTGGTTGTGGTATTCCCTGGGGTGAGGGACCAGAACCACCCGCAATACTGAAAATCCGTGTTAAATTGTTACCCTCCTATAAGAACGCTTATAAAAGCCTATTTTAATAGTTCACACACCAAGTACTGTACCTATTTGTCTTAAACTAAAATGCTTATAACTGCCTATTTTAATAGTTCAAACATTGAATATACCTTAAAATATCATCCTAAAATACTATAATATAATTTCAAACTCATTTTACAACATTTTCCTTATGGAATATATGGCCTACAACTACGTGTGAAACTAATCAAGTTACCTGTGAGAGAGAGAGAGAGAGAGAGAGAGAGAGAGAGAGAGAGAGAGAGAGAGAGAGAGAAGTAAGTTATGTTTATATCGGTTAACTATTAAAAATGTTGGAACAATAATTTTTTATACATTTTACGATGATAATAGGTGAATATCATAATACAGTATAGATATATGTATGTATAAATATATTTATATTTGATCATGGTATCTCGAGTTCGTTTCCTGTTACCAGACATCATGAATTCTTCAAATTTCTTTGAAGTTGGAGCTCAAGGGTTTCTAGTGACAAGTGTATAAAAAAAGCAAAGAATTTAAGAAGTTAACCCTTAAACGCCGAAGCGGTAAAAATCAAAACCTCTCCCGAATGCCGGGGCTGGTTTGGAGTGAGCGCGGAAGCGGAAAAAGTAATTTTTTCAAAAAATCACCGCGCACTTAGTTTTGAAGATTAAGAGTTCATTTTTGGCTCCTTTTTTTGTCATTGCCTGAAGTTTAGTATGCAACCATCAGAAATGATAAAAATTATCATTATCATACATAAATAATGCGATATATGATAGCGCAAAAACGAAATTTCATATATAATTGTATTCAAATCGCGCTGTGCGCAAAACGGTTAAAGGTAACAAGTTACTTTTTTTTCGTTGTAATGTAAACTAAATTGCAATCTTTTTGGTATATAACACATTGTAAAACGATAAAAGCAACACAGAGAAAATATCATCACAAAATGATGCATGAATTCGTAACGCGCGGACGTAAAAAAATATTTTTTTTTTAAATTCACCATAAATCTAAATATTGTTATAGAGACTTCGAATTTGTTTCAAGATGAAGATAAATGATGGAATATTACAATACTGTAAGAGTTTTAGCTTACAATTGCAGTTTTCGACCATTTCCGACGAGTTAAAAATGACCAAATGTCGAAATTTTTTTATAAATTTTTTTTTATATGTAACTATTTCGGAAATTAGAAAAGCTACAACCTACAAATATTTTTCCTTTTATTCTACATGAAATTGCGCACATTTTCATATATAAAACTCTATGAAATGCCTAATATGAAACGGAGCAAATTTTCCGAGAATGCGATGTACGCAATTTGGAGATTTATGGTGGAGAATCCGCGCGCGGAGGGAAGGAAAGTTTTTTTCATAAATTCACCATAAATCGAAATATTGTGCTAGAGACTTTCAATTTGTTGCAAAATGAAGGTAAATGATTGAATATTACTAAAATATAAGAGTTTTAGCTTACAATTGCGTTTTTCGACCATTTCGGTAGAGTCAAAGTTGACCGAACGTGGTTTTTTTTCTATTTATCGTGATTTATATGCAAATATTTCGAAAATGAGAAAAGCTATAACCTTCAATTATTTTTTGTTGTATTCTACATGAAATTGCGCACATTTTCATATATAAAACTTTATCTAACGGCTAATTTAAAATGGTGCAAACATTACCACAATCGCACGTATGATTTTTTCGGAAGAGTTACCTCGCGGACGTAAGGAAAATGTTATTTTTTTCATAAATTCACCATAAATCAAAATATTGTGCTAGAGACTTCCAATTTGTTCCAAAATGAAGGTAAATGATTGAATATTACTAAAATATAAGAGTTTTAGCTTACAATTGCTTTTTTCGACCATTTCAGTAGAGTCAAAATTGACCGAAGGTTGAAAATTTGTCACTTATCATTTTTTATATGAAAATATTTCAAAACTGATAAAAGCTACAACCATTGGTTGTTTTTAGTTGTATTGTGCATGAAATTGCGCACATTTCCATATATAAAACTTTATGTAACTGCTAATTTTAAAATGGTGCAAACATTACCACAATCGCATGTATGATTTTTTTCGGAAGAGTTACCGCGCGGACGTAAGGAAAAAGTTTTTTCATAAATTCACCATAAATCGAAATATTGTGCTAGAGACTTCCAATTTGTTGCAAAATTAAGGTAAATAGTTGAATATTACTACAATATAAGCGTTTTAGCTTACAATTGCATTTTTCGACCATTTCGGTAGAGTCAAAGTTGACTGAAGGTTGAAATTTTGGCACTTATTGTTATTTATATGGAAATATTTCAAAACTGATAAAAGCTACAATCATGAGTATTTTTTTGTTGTATTCTAAATGAAATTGCACACATTTTCTTATATAATACTTCATGTAACGGATAATTTAAAACGGTGCAAAAATTATGTCAAAGTGACGAAATAATTTTTGAGATGTGTCACTGATACTTATTAGTGCGATAAGAAAGAAATTCGCGCTTGCGCGCCTGCGTAACGATTGTAAACAAAACAACGCCTTGATCCGTGAACTCCCAGCATCCCCCAAGGCGTGTGATTCAAAAGTTTTCGGCTGGTAGGCCTATAAGTATTTTTCCGCGAATTTTTAAAAAAACTTTTTTGAGTCGACGTATGGTACGTCCATTCGGCATACGGGAGACATTTTAACTCAACGTTTAATACGTCCATTCGGTGTTTAAGGGTTAAGAGGACATTGCAGCTATTACAATTTCATACATGTATACTATATATAATTGCTTTATTCATTAAAGAAATGCAGGCGTTGATACTGTTTTTGGAATTAACCTGCTAGTTCAAAGGGTCAAAAGTGTTTTGTCTGCTTGATACCAGAAATTATCCATGTATGCATTAAGATTTGGGCCCCCCTGGAAAATATGCTGCGGGTGCCCATGGGGTAAACTCTACAAAGACAAAAGCTGAGTTACTGATATATATATATATTATATATGTCTATAGTATAATATATATATAATATTATATATTATATATTTATATATATATGTATATATATGTATATATATATATATATATATATATATATATATATATATATATATATATATATATATATATATAATATATATGTGTGTGTGTATATATATATATATATATAATATATATATATATCTGTATATATATATATATATATATATACATATATATATATATATTATATATACAGGCAGGCCCCGGGTTTGGGACGACGGGGGTTCCGTTCTTAAGACGCGTCGTAACCCAAAAATCGTCGTAAGCCGGAACGACGTTCTTGAAAACATGTCCACAGGGTAAATTTCACTAATTTGCAATTTTTCTTAGGGCTGTATCATCACTAATTTACTTTTTTCATGTGCGACACTGTGTATTTACAAATTACTGTATATTTTCATTAAAATTCGTTGACCATTGTATGGCATTGTTAAGCTCGAGCGTCACTGGAGTTATGAGGTGGGGAAATTGATACAGAAAAAGACAAAGGGAAGAATTTTCTTTTGAAATTAGTTATAGTAGTTTTTACTACTTCTATTATTATTATTATTATTATTATTATTATTATTATTATCATTATTATTATTATTATTTGAAAATATAATAAACACATGCATCTACCATAAAAATTCTCTCATCTCAGTAAGAAAGAGGAATTATCCTTACAAGTGAAATGGAAAGGTCATTTTCATCTCTTTAAAATACGACCATTATGAATTTTGTAATTATAGTTTTATTATTATTATTATTATTATTATTATTATTATTATTATTATTATTAAATAACTGAAATTATCAATAAACATTTTACATACTAGTGCCATAAAAATTCTTTCATCTCTGTAAAAGAGAGAGAGAGAGAGAGAGAGAGAGTTTGTTTATCTCTCTCTGTTCTCTCAAAAAATACTTATAACGCTTCCAGCGAAAGAGAGGGAGGGAGTTACCACTATGACACATTATTATCTTGTGTGGCAAAAAGAGAGAGAGAGAGAGAGAGAGAGAGAGAGAGATTAACCTTAATTAAAAGTGACGTGGATAGATTAGTACGTATTGTATTTCTTTAAAATACTATCACATATGAATTTTGGAATTATACAGTTATTATTATTATTCTTATTATTATTTAGTATTGTTATTCATTATTATTATTATATTATTATATTGGTTATTAGTTTATTGTGGTATTTATTATTATTATTTGAAAGTATTAAAAAAAAACAAAAATAGTACAAGTACATAAAAAATCTCGAGTCTCAGTAAATGAGAGAGAGAGAGAGAGAGAGAGAGAGAGAGAGAGAGAGGGGGGGGGGAAATCTCATGAACACGTGATTGCAACACTGCAGTTCTTCCCCCTCATGGCTGTCACAGACCTTGATATATCTGCAGTTTTAGTACCTGGATCTCGAGAAAAGGTTACTGGAAGTTACTTGAAGAAGACTGGGATTTCCTTCATTCTTCCATAATTTTTTAAATATAAGCTAAAATCTTACTAATTCACTATGGTATTTTCTTCAATGAATTGATATTATTGCTGTATAAATTATATTAATTTGATTTGAAAATAGTAAATCATTTATTTATCATACAAAAAAACACACATCTTTGTAGTAGAGAGAGAGAGAGAGAGAGAGAGAGAGAGAGAGAGAGAGAGAGAGAGAGAGAGAATTATTATTTTTATTATGTGATATCATTTCAACTTATCAAACTTACTAATACAGTATTAATTAAAATTAATATTTGAAAATTAGTAAATCATTTTTGTATTATAAAAATGTATTTAGTCATGAAAATAAACATCAAAATACACTAATCAGTGATTATTTTCGTCGGAAAATACAAAGAAAGAGAGAGAGAGAGAGAGAGAGAGAGAGAGAGAGAGAGAGAGAGAGAGAGAGAGAGAGAGAGAGAAACTATGGTTTTTATATCCAAGTCTAAGTAGAGTATATATGGATTCTTCAAGTGAAATAATGTTTCAATGATATTTTGCTGTTTTGTATTAAAGGATATGTATACTGTTTGAGAATGCATTCCTTATCCTTGACTATGGTTACCATACAGTTTAATAGCGTAAATTAATTTATGCACCCTCCGCTCAGAAACTAGTTCTGCGTATGAGGTATCGTTAAAAGGCATAAAAAACCTTCATAACCTTGGAATTTGCGTTGTAATCTAACCAGAAACTTAGTTTTGTTAATTATGTATACTGGAAACAAGCAATGATTTTTTCATTATTTGCGCTTTTGGACTGTTATAAACTGCGCATCCCAAGCTAGTGTATTCATTCGCTCAGAAACTAGTTCCGCATATGCGTCACTAAAAAAAATTAAAAAAATATGACATAAAAAGTGTCGAAAATCATCATAACCTAAAAATTTTTGTTGTAATCTAACCAAAAACTTATTTTTATTAATATACTCTGCTAAACTATAAAGGATTCTTATCATAGTATGCGTTTTTTAAAAGCGTCGCTAACTCGGAGCGTTGGAAGCGTCAGCGTCGTAACCTCGGAACAAGCGTCGTAACCCAGGGCGGATTTTTCAATGAATATTTAAGAAAAAGCGTCGTAACCTCAGAACGTCGTAAGCCGGACCCGTCGTAACCCGGGGACCGCCTGTATATATATATATTATATAATTATATAATATATATATATATCTATATATATATATATATATCTATATATATCTATAGAGAGAGAGAGAGAGAGAGAGAGAGAGGAGAGAGAGAGAGAGAGCCAGTTCCTCTATGCAGCTTAATTCTATCATTTTTATCATCTTTTATATTTCAACAGCTTTGAAGGAAGTAATTCATTCTATTCTTCATATAATCAGTAAAATATATACTGTACACTGGTCAAAACTATATGTAATATATTCAAAACACACGCACTTACAGACAGAATAACAGCTAAGACCTGATTAGCTGGCTAGTTGCCATGGTGATCTGTTAGTCATTGACAGCCCTCGACTTCTGTTCTATTTATAAACATTTTGATCACAAAATGCGAATGCAAACCATTGACTTCGGTACTAACAATAAAGAACAACCCTCTCGAAGATCGATATGATGAAATGTATTTTGTAGTGTTGCTTATCGTTGAAATTCAAAAGTTGGATTACAATTATTTTGATCATGTATACATATTTTTTGTTTTTACGGAATGTTAGTTGATAACAAAATATGTTAGTGAACACATTTTGTTATCATTGGTGATCTTAATACTATCAAATTCATTTAACAGTATACGTACAGGCAGTCCCCGAGTTACGGCGGGGGTTCCATTCTTGAGACGTGTTGTAAGCCGAAAATCTTCGTAACCCAGAACATCGTCAAAAATCCCAAGAAAACCTTACTTTGTTCATGAAACTTACCTGTCAGATATATATATAGCTGTATTTTCTGACGTCCAACAGAATTTCAAAACTCGCGGCACACGTAGTGGGCGGCCAGGTGGTAGTACCATTCCCGCCGCTGGGAGGCGGATATCAGGAACCATTCCCATTTACTATTCATATTTTTTCTGTCGCCGGTGCTGTAAACAACTGTTTGCAGTACCTCCGTCTAGGATTTTTGGATTATCTCGTTTCTAAGTATCTGGATTGACTTTTGGTTATCGACTCTTGATTGTTGGATTGGCACGCGTAATAGTGGACTGTTTTTTGAATTTGGATTGGCTTTTCTGTGTACATGATGTCAGGATCAAGTACAGGGAGTTTCAGAGTGTGTGAGGGATGTGAATGTAAGGTGAGGCTTCTTAAACCTTCAGTTGATCCTCACACAGTATGTATGGAATGCAGGGGGCATGTTTGTTTGGTTAATGATCGGTGCAATGAATGCAAGGATTTGACCGATGATGGATGGAAGATGTATGAGACCTATCGGTGTAAATTGGAGCGTGATAGAGTCAGGAGGGCTTCCTCCAAGAGCAGTTCTACAAAAGGTAAGGAATGTAACATTTTTCCTCCTCTAACACCGGTAGATTTTGTTTCACCTAAACCTGTGATGTTGCCTTCGGGCCCTGTTTCTGTGTCTGGAGAAGGTAATGCCCTTTCTCTGATTCTCGAGTCTCTGCGCACTCTTGAATCTAAAGTGTTGGCCTTGGAATCTGGCCCTGTGAAAGTTTGTGATCGTGCCCTTAGTGTTGTGGAGGGGGCGTCAGATCGGCACCGCCCCCCCCCCATAACGCCTCTAGGCTGATGACCTCTATCGGACTCCCAGGAGGGTATGTCGAAAGCCGCAAGAGGGTTACGGTGGCTCCCCACCGATCTGGTGTCCCTTCGGCAGGCCTTGTTGCAAAGTCCCAGGCTGCCAAGGAGCGCGCTCGAGTGCGTATCCTGAAGGACTGTTTCTCGTCCTCCGAAGCATCCTCCCCGCGCAAGGGGTGGAGCGCTCGGAGTGACTCGCGTCCTCTGAAAAGGACTTTTCGTTGTGAGGACGCTTCATGTCCTTTTTCACCAGTTTCTTTGCGTTCTTCTCCGGTTGCTTTAGACGCCTTTCCTCCTCAGAAAAGAGGCAGGTTGTCTTCCGGTGAGGACGTCCAGTCGCGCTTCGATTGCTCTTTGGAGAAGCAGGTAGCTGTACCTGTGAGAAAGAAGGAGGCGTCCCCTCGCCCCTCGCCTTCTCGCAGGTTCAGTTCTGCCCCTTCTAGTTCGTCACCTACGAAGAATATTCTTTTGTTCCTTCAGGGCCAGATTTCTACTCTTATGGCTCAGAGGACTCGCCCAGCAGCAGTCGAGCCTAAGCGGAGAAAGGACGTCAGGCTGCCTGTCAAGAGGACGAAGCAGTCTCCTTCTCTCTCTCCTTGTTCGTCTCTTTTCCCGCCTTCGGATCATAGCCGATCTCGTTCTCCTGATATAGCTTGCGCTCAGCAGGACGCTTTTCGCTTTCGTCAGGACGCTTTCTACGCGAAGCAGGACGCTTTTGAGGATGCTCAGCAGGACGCTTTTCGAACAAGACAGGACGCTTTTGAAAGACAGGACGCTTTCGAGGACGCTCAGCAGGACACTTTCCATGCTAAGCAGGACGCTTTTCACGAGAAGCGGGACGCTTTTGAGGCCTCTCGTCAGGACGCTCGTGTCGACGCTCGTGTCGACGCTCGAAGGGACGTGTCTCCCCATAAGGAGTTTGTTAGAGTGCATAGAGACTTTACCATCCGGTCTTAGTAGTGCTATCAAGAAGCATAAGATCTCTTCAGTTAGAAGTAAGGCAGTCTCCGTCGTTTCACAGGACGCTCGACGCACCCGAGACGTTCTTCCTTCTGCAAGTGTTAAGGATCGTCGTAAGGACGAGTCCGTGCCTGAAGCATCAACTTCTAAGCAGCGGAAGTCTTTGTTTAAGCCTAGACCCGCTGGACGTACGCCCTCTCCGGATGGACGATCACCGGTTCCTCTTAGCGAGCTCAGTGGAAGAGGAACCTCCTTTGGTTTCGTCTGTCTCTGACTATAAGGTTCTTGTGCGGCTGTTACGTTCGTCCTTCGGGGACAAGTTTCAGCCGGCAGCTCCTAGGTCTCCTCCCTCGCAACTTTCGTCTTCCAAGTCATTCAAGACACCGGAGTTTGTTGAGATGAAGACTTCTCTTTCAACCAAGAGGGCTTTCAAGAAGCTCCAGGACTTTATGACTCGAAGGAAGGATCAGGGCAAGACGACTTTCGCCCTTCCTCCCTCTAGACTCTCCGGGAAAGGAGGCGTTTGGTATGAGACCAAGGAAGACGTGGGTGTGAAGGTTCCTTCGTCTGCACTTGGGGACTTCTCCAGCTTAGTGGACGCCCAGAGGAGGTCCCTCTTATCAGCTGCAAAGGTGTCCTGGACTCCTTCGGAGACGGACCACCACTTGAAAGGACTGCTGCGCACGTTAGGAGTCTTCAACTTCTTGGACTGGTGCTTGGGAGTTCTGGACCTTCAATCTAGAAGCCCTGACTCTCTCAGTCTGGGGGAGCTGTCCAGTGTGTTGTCATGTATGGACAAGGCCGTCAGGGATGGTTCGGAAGAGCTAGTTTCTCACTTTGGAACAGCTTTCCTTAAGAAAAGAGCTCTTCTTTGTAATTTCACCGCAAAGTCGGTTACTCCCGCTCAGAAAGCGGAATTGCTCTTTTCTCATCTTTCGGACCATCTTCCCCCAGACGATGGTAAAAGATTTAGCGATTAGTTTGCAGGAGAAGGCGACCCAGGACCTATTAGCACAGTCCTCGAGGCGTCCAGCAGTTCCTTCTACATCATCGTTTGTGAGACCTCCGAAGAAAGTTAAACCCTTTCGCGGAGCTCCTCCCTCGAGAGCAGCTCCTCGAGGGAGAGGACTTTCAAGAGGAAGAGCTTCCTTTAAACCTAAATCAGCCAAATGAAGAACATGTCCTTCAGACGCCAGTCGGGGCCAGACTGAAGTTTTTTGCGGGTGCATGGAGACAGAGAGGGGCGGACCCTTGGACTCTCAAGATCGTAGAGCAAGGGTACAAGATCCCCTTTTTGCATCCTCCTCCTCTAACATCAACTCCCAGAGACCTTTCCCCGTCTTATCAGGGAGAGAAGAAACGCATCCTTTTTGATCTTTTAGATCAGATGATCGAAAAAAGAGCGGTGGAACAAGTCGTGGACCTGGGGTCACCAGGCTTCTACAACAGGATTTTCCTGGTACCGAAGCAGTCGTCGGGTTGGCGCCCAGTCCTGGATGTAAGCAGGCTCACTCTTTTTGTAGAAAAAAGCAAGTTCAAGATGGAGACGCCTCAGTCAGTGCTAGGAGCCTTGAGACCTGGCGACTGGATGGTGTCCCTAGACCTGCAGGACGCGTACTTTCACGTCCCCGTCCACCCTCTTTCAAGGAAGTACCTGAGATTCGTTTTAGGAAACAGAGTATGGCAATTCAGAGCCCTTTGTTTCGGTCTCAGCTTGGCTCCGTAATTATGAAGAATGTAGCGAGGTGGTTACATTCTTCAGGGATCAGAATATCCCTATACCTTGACGATTGGTTGATCAGAGCGTCGTCGAAAGGGAAATGTCTGAAGGACCTTCAGTCAACTTTAGCCTTAGCAAAGTCCCTGGGACTTTTAGTCAACTCCGAAAAGTCACATCTGACCCCGACACAGTCCATCGTGTATCTGGGGATTCAGATGGATTCAGTGGCTTTTCGGGCGTTTCCGTCCCAGGAACGTCAGCGTCTAGGCTTAGAGAAAGTCTCAGCCTTCCTAGGGAGAGAGACTTGCTCGGCGAGGGAATGGATGAGTCTGCTGGGCACCATTTCCTCGCTGGAAAAGTTTGGGAAGACTGCACCTCAGGCCTCTTCAATTTTCCCTAGCGGAAGAATGGAAAGCCAAGGAGGATCTGAATGCGATCTTGAAGATCTCAAATCCAGTGAAAGGCCACTTAAGATGGTGGCTCGACCCTCAGAAGTTGCGAGAGGGCTTATCCCTAAATCTTCTGAGCCCCGACCTAGTGTTGTTTTCAGACGCTTCCATTTCCGGTTGGGGAGCAATACTAGGAGGGGAGGAAGTGTCAGGCTCCTGGAGAAGGGAACAGGTAGCCTGGCACATCAATGTGAAAGAACTAGCAGCGATCTTCCTGTCGCTGCAGTTCTTCGAAGACAAAGTGACAGGCAAGGTCATCCAAGTCAACTCGGACAACACCACAGCCCTTGCATATCTGAAGAATCAGGGAGGAACACACTCCCGATCCCTTTTTCACCTGGCAAGGGAAGTTCTGCTATGGGCAGATGTGAGGCAGATCAAGATCCTGACGAGATTCGTCGCAGGGGTACAGAACGTCAGGGCGGACCTTCTCAGTCGACAAGATCAAATCCTGCCAACAGAGTGGACCTTACACCAAGAAGTGTGTCAACAACTATGGAAGTTGTGGGGACGTCCTCTAATCGACCTGTTCGTGACGTCGAGGACGAAGAGGCTTCCTCTGTATTGCTCCCCGGTCTTGGATCCAGGAGCAATTGCGGTGGATGCATTGCTCTGGAGTTGGACAGGCCTAGACCTTTACGCCTTTCCTCCATTCAAGATCATGGGGGAAGTCATGAGGAAGTTCGCAGCTTCAGAAGGGACAAGGTTGACCCTGATCGCCCTGATGTGGCCAGCGAGAGAATGGTTCACAGAGGTCATGACATTCCTTGTGGACTTCCCAAGGACGTTGCCCTGGAGGAGAGATCTACTCAAACAGCCTCACTTTGAAAGGTATCACCAAAACCTCTCCGCTCTGGATCTGACTGCGTTCAGACTATCGAAAAGTTGGCCAGAGCGAGAGGTTTTTCGAAAGCAGCTGCGAGAGCAATCGCTAATGCTAGAAGAGCCTCTTCAAGAGCTGTTTACCAATCGAAGTGGGCCTCCTTCAGGGCATGGTGCAGAAAGGAGGGGATTTCCTCTTCCACGACCTCTGTGAACCAGATAGCCGATTTTCTGCTTTTCCTAAGAAATGTGCAAAAATTGGCAGTCCCGACCATTAAGGGATATAAGAGTATGTTGTCAGCCGTTTTTCGACACAGAGGACTGGACCTCTCTGACAACAAGGATCTCCACGACCTCTTGAGATCATTTGAAACCACCAAGATTCCACAAGCAAGACCGCCTTCATGGAACCTCGACGTGGTTCTTAAACATTTAATGTCAAGTCCTTTTGAGCCTCTCCACGAAGCGTCTCTACGGAACTTGACGAAGAAAGCGCTTTTTCTAACTTCTCTGGCGACGGCGAAGAGAGTTAGTGAAATACAAGCGTTCAGTAGCCAAGTGGGCTTCAAGGGGGACAACGCTGTCTGCTCGTTGAGTCCAACTTTCTTGGCTAAGAATGAGAACCCGTCTAACCCTTGGCCCAAGAGCTTTGAGATCAAAGGTATGTTGAGTCTCGTGGGTCAAGAACCAGAGAGAGCCCTGTGCCCTGTCAGGGCTCTCAAGTTCTATATTCACAGAACTAAAGAGGTAAGAGGTCCCTCAGGTAATCTCTGGTGCTCGGTGAAAAGACCAGAATTGCCTTTGTCGAAGAATGCTGTGGCTTTCTTTCTGAGGGAAGTCATTAAAGAGGCTCATTCATCTTGCCAGAAGACTGATTTGAGCCTCTTACAAGTGAAAGCTCACGAAGTCAGAGCCGTAGCTACCTCTCTTGCCTTCCAAAGGAATATGTCTATCAAGGATATCCTTGATAGCACCTTTTGGAGGAGCAATTCCGTATTCGCTTCACATTACCTTCGGGATGTGAGAACGATTTTACGAGAAACTGTAGTTTTTCTTTGGGGCCATACATTTCTGCGGACACAGTTTTGGGGGCTGAAGGTAGCTCTCTCCCTATCCCTTAGCTTAGAATAGGTTAGTTTTATTGTTGTGTTTTTGGTTGATGGTGAGATCTTCTGTGAAAATCTCCCATTCTTTAGATTAACTGTCAGGGGTTTTTTGGTTAGTTGGTCAGGTGGTGGTCAGTTGCTTCGTAGCCCTCATATGTTTGGCTCGATGGTCTTGTCACGTTGAGGTCACGTCCCCGTTGACAGAGCATCCAGAGCGCACCAGCACTACAGGTCTCCACCTGGCTGGCAACTCTGATTAAAGCAGAAGCAGGCTTAAGTGACAGTAATCACAGAGTCTACTTTGCTAACAGGTGAGGAACCAAGATGTACATCATCTACTTAATTTAAGTTTCCTAAAATCCTATTCTGTCTCTTCCCACCATCCGAAGGTGGGATTCAGCTATATGTATATCTGACAGGTAAGTTTCATGAACAAAATGTTATTGTTATAATACAATTAAGTTTGTTCATAATTACCAGGCAGATATATATAATTAAAGTGCCCACCTTCCTCCCCTCAGGAGACAGTGGCATGGATAAAATATGAATAGAAAATGGGAATGGTTCCTGATATCCGCCTCCCAGCGGCGGGAATGGGTACTACCACCTGGCCGCCCACTACGTGTGCCGCGAGTTTTGAAATTCTGTCGGACGTCAGAAAATACAGCTATATATATATCTGCCAGGTACGTATGAACAAACTTAATTGTATTATAACAATAACATTTTTAATGCTTTGGGTGGATTAAAAACTATGTAAACTGCATTCTTATTGCATTTTTCATCCTTAAAACCTTCAAATATTGATTATTTTACATTTGTGGAGTCATATTTCTTCTGCCAGATCACATTGTAGGTGCCGTAACCCTGGAACGTGTCATAAACCTGAAAATAATTTCTGATAAATATAATTGATAAGGGTTGTAACCTCGTAACGTTGAAGCTGAACCCGTCGTAAGCCGGGGACTGCTTGTATTAATGTAAATAATAAACAATAATGAATAAATAACTAAAATGAAAAAAGCATGAAAAAAGGAAAATTTTGCTGCACTACTAACTATTTCAAGGCCCATGACACCCTCCTTTTCTAATATAACTAATGAACTAGGCTTCAGATTAATTGAAACCGAAACCACCAGAGTTTGAGACACCGACCTAATTAAGAAAAATGGATTCAAGCATGTACTCCGCATTGTTGTCTTACTTTATATCGAGAAATGTCATCTCAATTTAGTGGGGATGGTGAGAACGGAAATTAAGACCTGGCAACTAGGCACAGAATGACGTGTGTCGACCATGACGTGGGGCCCGTGACTTTTACACCTGCCACGCCCCCCTTTCTGTATGTTTATCAAATAATATATAAGTTATAGTGAATTATACTGCTCTTTGATGGAATCTATAGATACTGATTAGTTATTATGTTTTAATAAACCCATTTTTAGCCTCCCTTGTGCTTATTATTCAATTAATAGGTAATTCTTACGAAAAAGAAGACAAAAAATAAAAATCTCAGATGGCAGTCAGAGAGGTGATCGCACAAGGGGAGGTACACGTCTGTTAGATACAGGCATTGACAAGGGCTCCTGCTGACACCTTGCTTACTGCATACTATTGATACTTTATATCATGTCTAGAATGCTTCACCATTGTCCACAAGGTTGTCGTAACGCTTTTGTGTTGCGACTTTTAACATACTACAAGAGGGAACAAGACAACAATAAACTGAAAATTGGATTGAATAGGTTGGTATCATGTTGTCATGTTTAATGGTGTACCATCACGGACATGTATAGTTGAATATTATGCATTATCAGATTCTCTCTCTCTCTCTCTCTCTCTCTCTCTCTCTCTCTCTCTCTCTCTCTCTCTCTCTCTCTCTCTCTCTCTCTATATATATATATATATATATATATATATATATATATCTATATATATATAGATAGATATATAGATATATATTCAACTTCAGTCTTGTAACTTTATTCATTAAAATGTTATCTGCTATACTACTATCTATGTACAATACACTTATTGTTAATAAAATATTACTATCCTTTCACCTCCATCCAATCCTCAACTATATTGAATATTTATAATGGTCATATTATGTGCGCACCCTCAAATATCATATTCACCAATAATCAATTCACATATAGCACGATTAAACTCTTTATCTAAAATTAATTTCGTGATGTTATTGAAATCAGGGAATAATATAATAATATGACCAATTTAAACATTGCCAAACCAAACATTTTTTCATTCCATAACTTCAACCCACTAATGACTGCATACCTGTATTGAAAAATAAAAACACCTTATCTCTATCAAAGGTATATATATATATATATATATATATATATATATATATATATATATATATATATATATATATAATTTCTTCTACTGATATAATAACCATACAGAAAGGGGGGCGTGGCAGGTGTAAACGTCACGGGGCCCCACGTCATGGTCGACACACTTCATTCTGTGCCTAGTTGCCAGGTCTTAATTTCCGTTCTCACCATGCCCACAAAATTGAGATCGCATTTCTCGATATAAAGTAAGACAATAATGCGGAGTAGATGCTTGAATCCATTTTTATTAATTAGGTCGGTGTCTCAAACTCTGGTGGTTTCGGTTTCACATTAATCAGAAGCCTAGTTCATTAGTTATATTAAAAAAGGAGGGTGTCATGGGCCTTGAAATAGTTAGTAGTATTGTTTGATTACCCAATTATGCGCTCGTGTCTCAGCCTAGGCATCTACATGTGCGGGTGAATTTTATGATTTTGATCAAGTTTTATTCTTCATTTTTCATCTTTTACTATGATGTTTAATTGAAACATTTCGACATTGGTTTAGCGCCTCAGTGGAGTGATCGGTATGGTCTTGGCCTACTATCTCGGTGGACGCAAGTTCGATTCTTGAGCATTCCACTGAGGTGTGAGAGATGTGTATTTCTGGTGACCGAAGTTCACTCTCAACGAGGTTCGGAAGTCATGTAAAGCCGTTGGTCCCGTTGCTGAATAACCACTTGTTCCATGCAATGTAAAAGCACCATGCCAACAAACAAACAATCTATATATTGGTTTATTATTCATACGTTATAAAAATAACAAAATACAGTGGTCCCCCTATTCGCGGGGGATGCATACCAGACCCCCCCGTGAATAGTTAGAACCTGCGAATGTTTGGAACCCCTATACAAATGCTAAAAACAAACAGCCTATTTTGTTAGTTAAAAGTCAAGAAAAACCCACTAAAAATTTTCATACTTATTTGTTAAAATGTAATCAGTTTGCTTATTCTTCGTTGTTACCCTCGGAATTCATTATAACAACTGTTTTATGATGTCATGATGATGTTTCATTATGAAGTTGGTATAAATAAGGTTTGTAGTATGTTAGAAAGAGAGAAATAGCTTCTGTTAGAAAGAGAGAAATAGCTTCCGTCGAAAGTCGTTCGTCTTCCTCATTAGGCTTGGTATTCAAGCACAGGTTTACCTGTCAGTCTTCCTGTCAGTTCATTAAAACTGACGATAAAACGTAAGTGTGGACGACAGTTTTTGGGCGAAGTCAGTCCGCTCTCCAGAACTGATGATCTGGTGGAATTACCTAAAGTTCTTTTGACTGACTGACAGGTGATCACATGTGTGGACAGGTAACCAATGATTTTAAGACTGTTCACCACTGGATTATGCCTGGGAAGAATCTCAGCCGGTTGAACCAGAATATGAAAAAATTATGTATAGGCCTAATTAATTTCATTGTTAGACCCTGCAGCGCTATTTGTAGACAAATATAACATAAAAAATATTTCCATGTGATAAATACAACCTGGTATAGGCTTAGGTCAGTGTCCTGCCTTTTTATGAAGTGTTACTAGTGGAAGTAGGCTTCACGTTCCATTTCACAAATAACTGAAACAACCCCTAGGTCTAATTTAACCTTATTCATAAATATGTATGAGAATAGACATCTCCCTTTAATAGATAATATTTAGACCATACTCTCTTACGCCTTGCTTCTTTCCTATTTTGAGGTGAATTGCCACAGCAGCTAGTCTATGTAGCTCCAACTCCTTATCTCCAAGCAGAATTTCCATCGCTGCCATATAGTGTTCTCATGACGAAGGCTAGGCTAGAAATGAGGGCCATGACCTCGAGTTCAAAACCTGAGCTTGAATACCCAGCCTAAGTCTTTCACATTTGGGAATTTCCTCATTAATTTGATCATCATCGGTTTTACCTTTGGAATTCATTGTGGCAATTTTGTAATGTCACGATGGCGTATTTTGTTATACATAAAGTCGGTTTAAATGATGAAATGAGGTTTGGAATAATAATAATTATTGGGCAGCATGGCAACAACACATTTCATCCATGTACGTTGAAGTCACTACGAATTTGTGCAATTTGCTGAAGACTGGTCTTGCATGACTCTCCTCCATTTTGCCGTGCAGTGCATTTCACATAATCGATGTGAGGGACTTCTGTTGTTGCAAGGAGACAGACCTTATCCCTCCTACATACACACAAACACACACACACATACCTGAGTACGAATTGTAGAAATACAATATTTTTTTTACTCATTGTCTTTGTTCAGTGGAGATGAGTTTTATTCTCTTCTGATAGAGGAACATAGCTTCCCCTTCTCTCCCCTATCTTCCTTTCACCCTTCCCACCCCCTTCCTAATCCCCCCTCCTCCTACCCTCTCCTTCCATTCCCCTCTTCGCCTATTTTGGGGTGGAGGCTGTAAAATTCCCAGCTTTGCTGCTGAACCCGAGTTTAACTGCAAGATATGGCAGTCTTTCGCAGCGTACTTTCAAAGCCATTCATGTGCTCATATGTCCCATGTGTCATCAAATTATGTAGCTACTCTTCAGTCTACAGGCTATATTAAAACAGTGCATAGCCCGTTAATCAAGTCAGTTGTGTATTAGCATCTCAGTTATGAGTTTCCTTACAAGCCCACTTGTATGGAAAAACAAAATTTGACACTGGTGAATTTACTGCCAAGTATCTGTATACTCATACATTATCGCAACATTTTCTCCTGGTACAAAACAAGTCAATCAGCAGTTAAATCAAATAAGATTCATGTTGATGAAATATGGATATGTGGAACATGATCGTTATAGACCTCATACCTAACTCATGTTATCTTAGTTCACCATCTTTTCCTGAATTCCCAAATTATGTGGTTAATATGATTAGTCATTTTAATGAGATCACAGGCGTCAGTGTTTGACATTACGTCATTATCTTAATTGCTGTTTGTTGTTTAATCTAGGTGATTAAACTTGTTAATTTTATCATTCGAGTTAGTGTTCATTTGTTGATGATATAACAAAAGTTAGTGACGAATATTGTGTTTTTTTTTGTTGGGAAAAGCTCTCTATCGCGAGAGTATATATAATGTTCTAAGAGGTCCACAATAATAAAAATGTTGCAAGGGTCCGAAAGCTTTGTAAAGGGTTTTTAAATTATACACGAACTCGCAACATTTTTATTATTGTGGACTTCTTAGAACATTGCTGTTTTTCCTATTTTTCTTTCTCTTTTGCTTTGGCATTTTATTTGTATGGATATTTCTCTTAACTTGGCGGGCATTCTGAACGTTGGTTACTGTTTTAATCATCAGGTTCCTTTCAACTTCTTTTATAAGAATTTAGAAAATGTAATGAGAGGTCTCTCCCCACCCCCGCTCTTTCTCTTATACAATTTCTTATATTTTGAAAGATACTGAATCTCGTCTTTTGAAACTAAATACGCACTATGCTTTATTTTAACTCTCTCTCTCTCTCTCTCTCTCTCTCTCTCTCTCTCTCTCTCTCTCTCTCTCTTCTCCTCACAGCATATTGCATGTTCGATTTTTAAGATTAATATATTAAAAATTTGTAGGAATAAAATTGTTTCTCTCTCTCTCTCTCTCTCTCTCTCTCTCTCTCTCTCTCTCTCTCTCTCTCTCTCTCTCTCTCTCTCTCTCTCTCTCTCTATTATATTTCATGTCCGATTTTTAAAGATAATATTAAAATTGTAGGTGAAGTTAGTCTCTCTCTCTCTCTCTTATTATATTTCATGTCCGATTTTTTTAAGAAAGATAATATTAAAATTGTAGTAGTTTCTCTTCTCTCTCTCTATTATATTTGTCCATTTTTGTGATAAGATAATATTAAAGTTGTAGGTGAAGTTAGTCTCTCTCTCTCTCTCTCTCTCTCTCTCTCTCTCTCTCTCTCTCTCTCTCTCTCTCTTAGTATATTTATGTTCGATTTTTAAAGATAATGTTAAAATTGTAGGTGAAGTTAGTCTCTCTCATGTTAAAATTGTAGGTGAAGTTAGTCTCTCTCTCTCTCTCTCTCTCTCTCTCTCTCTCTCTCTCTCTCTCTCTCTCTCTCTCTCTATGTTAAAATTGTAGGTGAAGTTAGTCTCTCTCTCTCTCTCATGTTAAAATTGTAGGTGAAGTTAGTCTCTCTCTCTCTCTCTCTCTCTCTCTCTCTCTCTCTCTCTCTCTCTCTCTCTCTCTCTCTATGTTAAAATGTATGTGAAGTAGTTCTCTCTCTCTCTCTCATGTTAAAATTGTAGGTGAAGTCTCTCTCTCTCTCTCTCTCTCTCTCTCTCTCTCTCTCTCTCTCTCTCTCTCTCTCTCTCTCTCTCTCAGTATATTACATGTTCGATTTTTAAAGATAATGTTAAAATTGTAGGTGAAGTTAGTCTCTCTTTCTCTCTCTCTCTCTCATTAATAATAATGAAAGTGTTAATCATTGTGTTAAGACTTATTCTTGTTTTAAATTTAGTTTGCTGCGTAGTATGTGGCTAATGATAGTTATTGTTTTATTACAAATTTCCTCTCAGTAATACGGCCTTCTTGATTCGGTTGGCAGACTGAAATAAGTCTGGATGGGAGAACCACTTTCATTCAGAAGAAGAAAAAGAAGAAGAAGAAGAAAAACATTTGATATTTGAAGGCGTTTTAGAATTCAATTTTACGCAGTTAATGTCGGTCTTATGTTATGGCGTTAACGCCAATAGTGACTGTCACCATTACAACTAGAGATTGTTTGTATGGATGAGTGTAATGATATGCAGTTGCGAAAGACGGGTACAGACTGAAACCTGAGTGCCACAGGGCCATAAAACGCACCTGATTACGGAGGTCTCTGATTTTTCATTCTCATTGTTGTGGATTTTAAAGTCTCCTAAAGAGAATATATTAATTGCAGTACATTATACGTATATTTCTTTTTAGGGTCCAAACGTTGTGACCATTGTATGTTCAGTGTATCCACATCCCACATTTAATTTTGTTGTTGTGGGAGGTATTAATTATTTTTCTTACTAGCGCGATCTCTTCTTTCTGTATCTCCTCTTACCTCATCTTACTTCCTAATGAATACCTTATTCTTTGGGCTTGTTCCATATGAATAGGGTTCATCTTATGAATAATAATAATAATAATAATAATAATAATAATAATAATAATAATAATAATAAGTATATAGTGCTGTAAGAATTACAACATGGTATTCATATAAGCTAAAGTGTTTATTGCCCTTGTATTTCTATTTTAAGTTTCATGTGCTATATAATGCTCTCTTATTGATGTTATTAACTCGAAAACTGTTATTTTTTATGATCTGATTATCTTGTTTTATCGTTAACCCAGAGTCTATTCAAGCGGCTTTGTGAGGAAAAGGTGGAGCTGAAATACATTATCCTCAAGAAGCTCCGTAGTAAAGTATATAGTAAAGTACATTGTTCGTAGCAAGGTCTATAGACCTTGGTTCGTAGTCCACCATTCTTTTAGTTGCCGTTTCTGTTAAATGGAAATACGCAAGCCTTTTAAATAGAGTTTTCTTTTGATTGGTGTCATACTGTTTAAGGTGAAGAATATTTCACAGAGAGAAATTCAGTTTTGTGAAATGAATGCTTTGCGAATGCATTTATCCAAAAGTTCTGAATCTGTTAATGATGTGCGTGTGCTGAGAGCAGTCTCTCTCTCTCTCTCTCTCTCTCTCTCTCTCTCTCTCTCTCTCTCTCTCTCTCTCTCTCTCTCTCTCTCTCTCTCTCTCTCTCTCTCTTAGAGATAAGTGAGCACATGATATCTCTTCGGTTGGACTAACAAGTCTTTGAGACGTTCTAATCCTTGTAACTCCTTGTAGCTCTCTCTAATAATGTACCAAAAGGAGAATAGAGAACTACCATTGTCTATGGTGCATCACTCACTATGCCGTGACTGGAGATGATGAGTTAAAAAAGCCACAATTATGTATATAAATGATACTGTATTTTTCAAAATACAAAAAAAAGTTAAAAAAGTAAGCTTTCAATCGTTTACACAACGGACCTTCTTACCATATACGTAATTGTGGCTTATTTATAATTCGACTACCATTATCCTCCACATATAACTGGTTCACTTAAGGTAGATTCTTGGATTGAGCCCTATGATTGCGAGACGTTTGTTTGGCGGCTGCTGATTGGCTGGTACCGGGAGATAGGCAGCTCCCAGCCAATCAGCGGCTGCCAAACAAACGTCTCGTAGGCAAAGGGCTCAACCAAGAATCTACCTTAAGTGAACCAGGTATAGTACAGGACTATATCCGTGGAAAGACAAGAATAATAAGAGAAATGATATAAACCTTTAATTAGAGATGAGTTTACAATAAATAAGAGAAAAAAAAGCAATGAAAGCAGGATGGATTGCTTTTGGGGAGGATGACAGCTTAACTGGCTGAACCAGTAATTGCCAGAGACACTGAATGACCCGGACGCGAAGATTAGGCCAGGAACAGCCATCTATTGAGCATCCATGATACATACCTTGTTTTATGACGTGCAAAGAACGTCTCATACATTCTCTCTCTCTCTCTCTCTCTCTCTCTCTCTCTCTCTCTCTCTCTCTTAGGGGGGTTAGTGCCGTCAGTGCACCGCATTCGGTGCAATGTATGCATTACTTAAGGTTCTTTGCAGCGTCCCTTCGGTCCCTAGCTGTAACTACTTTCATTTCATTTGCTGTACCTCCGTTCATATTCTCATTCTTCCATCTTCCTGTTCACCCTCGCCTAACAATTGTTTCATAGTGCAACTACTTTGAGGTTTTCCTCCTGTAACACCTTTCAAACCTTTTGCTGTCAATTTCCGTTTCAGTGCCGAATGGCCTTAGTTGCCTCAGTGCTTGGCATAATGCCAAAAAATCTATATGAATAAAAATCAAATTCTCTCTCTCTCTCTCCACCAAATAGTTTCACTAAGGAAATAGAGAACTATCATTGTCTTTTATATAGTGCAGGACCTACGTCTCTGTAAAGTATCGTTACATAATGTTAAGCGTAACCAACATTGCTACCCGGATGACATTGCTCATGTTTCATTATATGCCATTGGAATCAGAGTGGTGGTATTGTCTTCCTCGTTATAGTAGTCAATTTAGCCATTAAAAATTGTCAGGCGGTTCCGGGAATGAAACTGGGTCCGGCACGCTATGCTTCCAATTCCGAAGTCGAAGCTGGCTTCCTCACTTTCTGTGACCTGTTCATATAATGACCGGATCTGCGCAGTTGGAAGTCTCGGGGGAGGTTAACCCCCACCTTGCCGAGTTGAGACCAGTTCGAGTCCGTCGTGAATGCTAACGCTCTTCTTAATTGCATCCGTGTGGAGGTTGTCTGTTTCTAAAGGTTTTTCTTAGTGGTCCGTTTCCATGGTATTTAACACTATTTCATTAATTGGGAAAAAACTCTCCACCACTGAGGTGTGAGAGATGTGTATTTCTGGTGATAGAAGTTCACTCTCGACGTGGTTGGGAAGTCACGTAAAGTCGTTGGTCCCGTTGCTGAATAACCACTGGTTCCATGCAACGTAAAAACACCATACAAACAAACAGTCTATCACTAGAATTTATACAATGTTCTGAAGGATCCACAATAATAAAATGTGAAAAGTTCGTATACAATTTATAAATACTATAAAAGCTTTCGAACCCAGGGAAGGGTTCGAAAGCATTCTTAAAGTGTTTAAAAATGATACGCGAGCTATTCACATTTTCATTATTGTGGACCCCTGAGAACACTTTTCTTACTTAGATCTTGGATGAATGTGGTAGGTATAGGTATACCGATCGGAAGCTTTTGTTAGGCTGTATTATTTCTAGATAGTCGAGCGTTTAATCGCCGTGGGAAATGTCAAAGTAATCTCGAATGTGTCACTTGTTTTCAACACGTAACTTGTTAACAGGAAATGAAAAATTTGTGAGAAATCGAACATTTTATCATAGTCTTTTTAATACGTGCAACGGTACCGATCCACGGAAATATTAATTCCTTATATTATTAGTGATTAAAGTAATACTCTTAGTAGCGTGAGTCTTGAAATGGAGAAACCAATCCACTGTTATGTATATGTATAAAGAAATCACGAAAGCAACCACGTGATTTTGTTTATTAGCTGAAGCCACTAGGAAAGTTAAAAATGAAAAGACAAAGTGCCAAGTACTTTCGTGTATTTAACACATCAGTGGCCCCGATGATGTGTTAAATACACGAAAGTGCTTGGCACTCTGTCTTTTCATTTTCAACTTTAATAGTGGCTTCGGCTAATAAAGTAAATATATATATATATATATATATATATATATAATATATATATATATATATATATATATATATATTATATAATATATATATATATATATATATATATAATATATATATATATATATATATCTAATAAAAGGAGCCCATAAAAACACCAAAATGTAGAGAGAAAAGTACTATATTTCAGAGACTGCTGTCTCTCTCTTCAGGTATATGAATGAGAAAAGTTTACAGAAAAGGTGGTATTTATACCAAGAGATTCGTCCACAAGTAAGCCAATTTAGGTCACCCCCGCTGATAATCTTCCTTTAATCTTCTTAAAGCGTTATGGTTGAATGAACACTGCGTCGACGATGTCGGATGTCCAATTCCCTTTTGAGATGTTCATTACCTGCTTCTCTTTATTAAGGCCGATTCCATCATTTGACTCTTGTACCGGCAGTTGCTGCTATAAATTATATGTATATACTTTATTAGCCGAAGCCACTATTAAGTTGAAAATGAAAAGACAGAGTGCCAAGTACTTTCGTGTATTTAACACATCATCGGGTCACTGATGTGTTGAATACACGAAAGTACTTGGCACTTTGTCTTTTCATTTTTAACTTTCCTAGTGGCTTCAGCTAATAAACAAAATCACGTGGTTGCTTTCGTGATTTCTTTATACATATACATAACAGTGGATTGGTTTCTCCATTTCAAGACTCACGCTACTTAGAGTATTACTTTAATCACTAATAATATAAGGAATTAATATTTCCGTGGATCGGAAATAAATATATATATATATATATATATATATATATATATATATATATATATATATATATATATATATATATATGTTTAAAAGTAAATCTGTACAGGGCTCTTTCGGAAAACTGTTCAATTTCCTATTTCAGATTGAGAAGGGCACTCGAACAGTTTCCCGAAAGCTTTCTGTATAGATTTATTTCCAAATATATGTACATATACATAACTGGATAGGTTTCTCCAGTATTAGTTATAGCTGTCATCACTTTCCTCTCCGTCCAAATATCTGTAAAATACCTAAATATCGTTCTTAAACCTTTTATTACCACGCCCCCTCTAAGAGTTTAACCTTTCCTTCACGCCCCCTTGCATCTATGAGTAACATTCCCTCCCAGATTTTAAAGGAAAATAAAAGAGAGAGAGAGAGAGAGAGAGAGAGAGAGAGAGAGAGAGAGAGAGAGAGAGAGAGAGATAAAGGGGTTTCGAGGGATTTATGGAGGGAGGTGAATAATTCAAAGCATAGTAACCCCAACCAGGAAACTAACGGTTATGAGGCGATTGATACTTTCGCATTTTTTTCGTAAAGTTCTGAATATTAGTTTCCTCATTCTTGTTAAGAGAATAATGAATACTTAGAGATTTTGTAATGTTTCCCTAGGGCTGGCGCCTCTCTTGGAAATTGTTGCCAACGCCCCCCTCCCCCCACCCCCAGTTTAAGAACCACTGCTTCAGAAAGAAAAGAAAAACTCAGCACCACGAGTACTCTGACTCAGTCTAGCATGTTTGATAATATAATCGTTTACGATCAGCTTACGTGGTCTGTCTAATTGGCGTAAATGCTTGCATGCCATGAGCCGTAATTCTCGGTGGAGTCTATTGGGGGACTACAGTAGTGGTGTTGGTGGTAACTGCTTTTACGCATAATTTTTTTTCTCTAACCGGATATTATAATATTTAGGGATTTCCCTGTTAGGTACACTGGGAAAGAATGGCTGACAGCTATAGTATTCTGAGAAAAATGATTCTGGTATTTCGCTGTCGGTACTTTTAGTTAGTTGTGAAATTTAGGCGAATTTTTATTATATATAATTTTAAAGTTTTCATTTTGTGTATGTATATATATATATATATATATATATATATATATATATATATATATATATATAGAAGAAGATTATATCTCGCTTTCCGATTTTTATTTCGCTATCGTTACATTTTGTCAGTTGTGGAATTTAAGTGAATTTGTTAATAAGTAATTATAACTACTTTCTTTGTACGTATGTTAAGAAGTAGAATAGATCCCACTTTTAAATTTTTGTTCTATCTTTATATTAGGAGATAGACTCGAGTTCATCTTTCGAGTTTATTTTATTGATGTATTACGTTGATTCCAAAAGGTCTATCACACCATACCGTTATCTTCACTTTTCTTGTGAAGAATTATTATTGAATTTCGTCAATAGTATTACATTCATGATGAAAAATTATTATTTCATCGTCAGTATTGTTACGTTTTTTCAATTTAAAGTTTATTCTATTATTGTATTTTTACTTTTATCTTGAAAAAAAAAGGACAGTCCATTTATCAGTACTATTACATTTATCCGGAAGAAAAACATCTTTTTTTTCCTGTATCAGCGTCGTTACCTGTATCCCGAAGGCACCGCCAGAGTCTCTTTGTCTAATTCTAAATTCTCTTGAGCTGTCGCGGAAGGGAGGGCAGGAAGTTGCACGTAGCTGCAATGTAATTCTTTTGTAATGCGTGTGGTTTGGAATGTAGCCCCGAGGCTTGAAATGTTAAAATTACTGTAACCATACCACGTGGTTGGCCGTCGTGAGATACACTGATATTATTTTGAGGAACTAGAAGGGTGTTACTTTGGCTTGTTATCTACGCGTCACCTACTGCCAGGTGCTAGTGCTAAACACCTTTGTAAATATACGTACAGCGAGGTGCTAGTGCTAAACACCTTGTGGTAAATGTACCAACTCCGAGGTGCTAGTACTAAACACCGTATGTTAAATGTACCTACTACGAGCTGCTAGTACAAAACACCGTATGGCAAATGTACTTACTACGAGCTGCTAGTACTAAACACCGTATGGTAAATTTACAGAGGTGCTCAAATCTCATGCGACATGATTCTTTTTGTATCGTCCAGATTCTCAGACTCAGTGTGACGTTGCCAAGTAGTGTTAAACTTTTTTTGTTTCTAATGTCATACATGTCGACAAGTTTGCGAATTCACAACTAGCCCTATTTTCCTTATGGTTATATAAATATGATCCCTTTTATGCATTGGTATAATTCGTAATCTGTGTGATTTGAACTGATTTTTTTTAAGTTGCTCAGTTCAAAGTGCGGTTTGATAAGGTTAGCGGTGCCATCAATGAAAGCACACTTAATATGCTCCTCGGACTGGTCAACATAACTACGTCTGCAGATTGTAACAGTAGACCTAATGAGCTCAACAGTCATAACAACATTTTCAAAGTAGGAATTTGAATTACAACCAGTTTTCTTTGAATGTTGAAGTTTATGTTGTGTTTAAGCTGCCTGTATGGTGCAAAATGTTTCATAGGCCTAAAGAAATAATCTAAGCCTTCTGAGATGTACTCTGTTACTAATGAATTATTGGTAGAAACTACCTGTTCTTTGAGGAATACGAGACTACCTGTTCTTTGAGGAATACGAGACTACCTGTTCTTTGAGGAATACGATAGGAGTATGAATTACAACCAGTTTTCTTTGAATGTTGAAGTTTTAGGCTGTGTTTAAGCTGTCTGTATGTTACAAAATGATTTATAGGCCTAAAAAAATATTCTAATCCTTCTGAAATGTAATATGGTATTAATGTTTTTATATGTAAAGATTACCTGTTCTTTGAGGAATAAAAGATGGTGATGATTTTGATTATATGGAGAAGATGGCTATTAATCGAAATATAAGTATTAATATCAAGTCGTATGGAACACTTATTTTTCAACTGGTTTAAAATATTTTCTTATGTCCTTCTGCTCGCTTTTGGTGTATAATTTATTCTTTCATAAGGTAACTTGAAGTGCAAGAATGTATAGATAACCTCATTTCCTTTCTGGCCAGAAATTGTTAATAGAGAGAGGAGACTGTAAGTGTAAAGTAAAGAAATCTAACACCTAGGCCTAGGAACAATATCTTGGCTATATGCCATCATTTTTGTAATATTTAAGTATTATAACAAATAATTATGTATGATAATCCAACTATTCCTCTAACACATATAAAGTGTTTTCAACATAATTTCATTGTCGCTACTCAGTGTAGACCTACTTATGTTACACCGGGTGGTTGTTGTTGCACCGACACTAATGATAAGTCACACACGCTGCCCTCACGTTGATATCGGTGGGCGCATTCTTCTTTTGTATATACACATTCACATTTTTTTCAGCATTGAGGTGTAAAAGCAATCAAATAGGACTATTTCAAATTTTATGCTTGCTTTGGAAGCATTATTAATGTTATGACAGTTTTTTTTTTTTATTTAACATTTGAACTGATGCTTGATGACGACTTCATTTTGGTCAAATGCTTCACCGATGTGTAAATTCAAGTTTTGAAAATGTTTCGAAAAAGTTTTTTTTGATGAAATTTGGCTACACGTGACATTTTCTTACAGTTTTGAAATATATGACAGATTTCACTCTTATGAAACACATGGCCCTACTGTATGCAATAATCGTGTTTCCGCATTGATATAATAGGTAAATATGGAGCATGCTAGGTTGCCAGTTAGTGAATTTTGAACGAAATCCTATTGAGTCATGTCGCATGAGATTTGAGCATCACTGTACCTACTTTGATGTGCTAGTACTAAATACCGTATGGTAAATGTACCTACTATGAGTTGCTAGTACTGAACACCGTATGGTAAATGTTCTACATATTCCGAGGGGCTAGTACTAAATACCGTATGGTAAATGTACCTACACCGAGTTGCTAGTTCTAAACACCATATGTAAATGTAATTACACCGAGGTGCTAGAACTAAACACCGTATGGTAAATGTACCTACTCCGAGGTGCTAGTACTAAACATCATATGTAAATATACTTACACCGAGGTGCTAGAACTTAACACCGTATGGTAAATGTACCTACACCTAGGTGCTAGTACTAAACACTGTACGGTAAATGTACCTACTCCGAGGTGATAGTACTAAACACCGTAAAGATACCGTTCATTTATATAATTTGTCGACCACAGTAGTATATAGAAATGGGTGTATATAATACTTTGATCCAGAGGGGCTAGTACTAAAGACGGCGTCCGAAGGAGCTTCCGCCATGTTTAGTAGCAGCACCTCGGAGTAGGTGACGCATAGATTAGAAGCTAAAGTAGCATCAACTTGAAGTTTATATTTGTAGCTTTTTATTTATTTTATTAAAATTTACAACAGACATAACTATCACGTAATTAGGTGCCACGAAACACAAATGTAACAACTGCGCGCAGATAGTTTCCAATAAAACACTGAAATATGGTGTACGAACAACGAGGCGACTACGTGAGCGTTCTTTGTTCTCTCAAAACTGAAAATTGAAGCAAGTACAATAATAGCACGTGTTTGTCTGCCCTTAACACAGAGATGCTTTCAGGGACTTTGCAGTATCCGCTTTATGCTTACTTTTTTTAAATTATTATTATTCTTTCGAAGTCGGAAAAGGTAATGATACCATGTAGTAGTCGGCTTCCCGGAGATTTCAAGATTCTATTTGGCATTTTATAAAGGGTTTGTGTGTGTGTGTGAGTTTTCTTTTTTTTTTTTTAATTGAAATAAAAATTGTATCAGCACCACGTTGTTGGGTGCCCTGAAACTATTGCGTGTTTTTATACTTCCAGAGATTTCAGTTATGTCAGGATTTCCTTGGCCCGTGCAAGAGCAGTGTTAAAGGTTATCAGAGTTTACGTAAGAAGTTTATCTAAACATCAATTCCGGCGGTTGGGAGCGTGTCAAGTAACAGCAGAATGCTTCGGTCGGTTCAATAATTCTTAACGTCACTTATTAATTCCTCGGTGTTTTTGAGATGTCTGATAATCGTGAAGTTGAACAGTGGTAAAATTCAAGGAAAGAAATTATTTGATGGAATTTCAAACAACAAAGCAGGAATTCGGGACGTTTAATCTATTTATAGAGCCACTGAGTGTTTATATATCCACTTGAGACCCCTGTTGGGTGTGTCTAGCAGCGCTTTGCAAGGTTGAGGTTGCAGTACAAGGCCAAGCATTTCCTTTGGCGGTTAACCTGTTGACGTTGGCCTGTGGAGGTTGGTGGGCGGCGGATATTGCATGCTGAAGGTGTTAGTTTAACATTTTGATACTTTTTAATGGTTCTGATTTAAGGAACACTTGTCCGCTATTCGTGGTTTTTCATGAAAGGTCTCACCTGCCACATGTCAAGAAGCGACTTTGTAATCATTAAGGAGTGAATTTGGTTTTCGTAAGACTTTTTTTTTTTTTTACCCTCTATAGGTGCAACCCTTTGTCATTCTTTTTACTGTACTACTCCCGCTCTTATTCTCTTTCTTCCATCGTGCTTTCCGCCCTCTCCTCACAATTGTTTCATGGTGCAGCTCACGGTCTAGTTTTCCCTCCTGTCACACCTTTCAAACCTTTCTACTCCCAGTTTCCGTTGCAGCGCTGAATGAAATCATAGGTCCCAGCGCTTGTCCTTTGGTGTAGCTGCATTTTGTATTCCGGTTGCAATTGGTTTGTACTCGTCTCGTGTATACCTGTACTGAGAAGAGTCCAGTTCTGAGTTATGAGGGCTGTCATTTTACCAGTCGTTCATTTATTAAGTTTAGGGGGTTCTTGGTCTAATTCCTTCCTTCCGGCGTTTCCTCGGCGCTGTAATACTGCAAGTTTGGAGATGAGATAAAAAAAAACTGTTTCTTATTGAATGTTTATTAATAGTTGACAATCGGTCATATGCACTTCATTGTATCATGCACGTTTTCTATAAAGTATTATTGAATCGTGTTGATAATTAGTTTGGTTGTACACATACGTATACAGTATACGTATAATATACTGTATATACATACATATATAGTATATATATATATATATATATATATATATATATATATATATATATATATATATATATATACAGACACGTACATACACATCTGATTTCAGTATTTGTAATCGACATACATTGCAGGTCGTGCTATCCACATAGATAGTCAAGTATAAGTGAATATCAAAATATATTCATATTAATAATATTATGTACATTTATACACCGTTCACAAGGGATTGAGTTGCCACACACATACTTCAGACCACGAACAGTTCAGGAAACCCCGCAGCGTGGAGGAGCGAGTGAGGGTGACGTTAAAAGTCTCTCTTAAGTTCTTGTGAACTCACGGCGGCACTGAGAATCGTTGTGTCTTATTTACAGCAGGTATGCTCACGGCATTATATGCCTGTATTAATGACCTCTGAACGCCGAGAAAAATCTGTAAGCACCGATCAGCGCTATGAGAACGCACACCACAGCTGCCAGGATGATGATAGCGAGAATACTGGTGGACAGACTGATTCTCGGCGGGAGAATCTCAGCGTCCATTTCTTCGTAGGCGTGAATTTCCCCCGCGAAGTATTGGGGCTTCCCGCTACTCGGCCTCCCCTGTACCTTGTAGCGCCGCTGGTGAACGACCGACGGGCTGAAGATGTTATAGACGGAGCACACGATCGTCATGGAGTGTTTCGGCCTCTCCAGGTAAATCGTCTGGTTTGTGAACACCATCGGCGACCCGACGTCTTTCGACCTCGTTTCCTTGACCTCCTCGTGCCACACGTTCACGACGGGGTTTTGGCTCGAGGGCGGCGACTGTTCGGCGTCCGGACACTGCAGCATGACGGTCGGCGACGACGCCCTTATCTCGTATTCTTCCGGGGGCTGTTGGATGTCCACGTCGACGGCGCTGAACTTGATCGTCTCCTTAATCACCTGTTTCCCCCTGTTCAAGGTGCAGGTGATTTCGCCGCCCTTTTTGATGGGTTCCGTGACCAGGAAGGTCATCATGCACTCGTTGACGCCCACCGAGTACTGAAGGGACTTGTCTCTCTTCCTCTTCGGGATGGAAATGGAGTGGTGGTCCGAGATCTCGACCGTCAAGTTGGGTTTGAAGATGGAATGATGGAAGCAAGCCCCGCAGACTACCGTGAAGGGGACGTTTTTGGCCAAGTTGAGATGCAGGCGGCCATTCTCTTTAGTGATTTGGTGTCTCGTGGCCCAGGTGGGGTAGTTGAAGTCGTTGATGAATGTCACGAAGGGATATTTGAGGCTTGTAATAGGAGCCCAAGTCAGTCTGTCCTGGTCGCCGTTACTGATAGCCATACCACTGACGGAGTTGTAGTTTATTGCTAGCACAAGAAAGCAGCAGAGCACAGCGGTGTAATAAAGGAACACCATTGTACCCTCCCAAGGTTTATTATATTCACTATTCACTATTTCTGTTTCGGGGAGCAGATTCACTTTACCTGAGTTTATTTTACAAATCGCGTATGTCACTGATAATCTTAACTCTTTTTAGCGAAAAACACGACTTGTAGCGGGTCTTCACTGCGGCACAAGATGCCTCCAGCTTAAGCTGAGCCTCTGTGGCAGCTGGATGTTGTCACTAGTCGCTGAATTTTCTATCAAGTTGTTGGTTTGCGCAAGGTCGGGAAAGCGGCCGTGACCATGATATATCCTCTTAATTGCCTTTGCGAGGACTGATTCACCCGAAGGACGTGCTGGTCTTGATATACGTCTGGTTTACCCTCAATCCTGTCTACGTATTTCCTGTGAAGCTCTCGTTACATCACTGTTGTAGTAGCTGGTCGTTGAATCGTTGTCGTCATATTGGTTGACGATTGCGTCATCGATGATGACCCCTCTGCGTTGGTCATAGTTCGCGGTGCCTCCTGGAAGGGCGGTGTCTCGGGACACCTCACGTTCGGCCCTCGATGCCTATGTTCCTGGAATGAAGAAGTACATCGTTAGTATTCAAGCAACAGTCGGATTCCGGTCACACTCCCCGACACACGAAATAAAACATGGATGGGTATGGGGAAATGCGGGTTTCAGTTTCGAAAGCAAATATAGTTTATTTTCTGAATGCTACTCATATAGCAGCACACACAGCATATGATCTGAAGCAGTATTTTCCTTTTGGTTACCTGCAGTATGAAATCAAAGTGCATTATTCTTTATCAAACATTTTACCATAGTATGAACTGATGTAGCAAAGAAAATTTTTTTCTCCATTATGTAATGTTACAGTATCGTTAGGTGCATGATTTTGAAGAAATTAAAAGTGGATGGTTATGTGGAAATGGGGTTATCAGTTTTGAAAGCAAATATAGTTTATTTTTGGATTACTACTCAGCACCACACACCCACAGCATATGATCTAAAGCAGTATTTTCCTTTAGGTTACCTGCAGTATCAAAGTGCATTACTCTTTATCGAACATTTTACCACAGTATGAACGTCTGACTTAGCAAAATAATATTTTTCCCCTTTATGTAATGTTACAGTATCGTTAGGTGCATGATTTTGCAGAAATAATCCAGGTATATTTGCAGGCAATAATAAAGCCTCTGATCTACAATTCTCGCACTGCGGCGCACTTCTTTTTATATAGGTCAGCACACAGTTGTTTACCGCTCATGACAGCATTTGTTATCTCTCTCTCTCTTCGTTTTTTTCTCTGAACATTAATCGGCTTTTGTAAAAAGCCTGATTCCATATTTCACTGTCATACTAGGATGTGTAGTTTATTTTGATACTTGTATATCACTCATGAAAAATATTTGTTTAATAAATCTATTTTTAAAATATTTATATATTTTTACTCGTAAAAACATCTGCTACGGTGTAGGGACTATGTATACATACCTACAGATAGATTACATGTAAGTATACATGAAGATGAAAGGCCCATAAAACACTATTCATGTATACATTACATATGTAAGGAAGAGAGGTATTTCCTCCAGAAACCGCAGCTAGATATCACGATAGAATTAACACAGCTCAGATATTGAAAGCTACTTACTACATATAGCTTATGCTGCTCAATTCATTTCAATTATCGTGAAGTGGCCCTATCAAAATGAACAACACATCCTAGTATGACAGTGAAATGTGGAATCAGGCTTTCTACAACTGCCGATTAGTGTGTATTCCTTGTATGGTAAATCTGAAGTATATTTTCCATCCTTTATTGTGAAGTGTATCCGTGTGTGCATTTACTGAGGAGTGCCTTTCCCTCGTCTGGTTATTGTGAATGCTTCTCTCTCTTTCAGTCTACCGTACCATCTAACGGGAAGCAATGTTCCCCGAGTATTATTTATCGACATCGTCCTTAAGTTGTACTTAGGCAGGCAACCATCGCCTCTTTCCTTGCCCTTTCATTTTGTTTTTTCTCATAGCGATACGGTGTCCCTCATTAAGACCCAGCTGGCGGATAGATTGCGAGTTTTTTGAGCAAGTCTATCCACGCCCCCATCCTGTTTGCCTCCCTCTCAGCCCCCCCCCCCCCCCCCCCCTCATCCTCCCCCTGTGTACACATCCTATTCCTGTTTTCTCATTTCGGGCAGTCTTTCCTTTTGTCCCTCATTTTTTTTTTTCTTTTGTGTTGTTATTTCTTAGTGGCGTGATTTAAAGTCTTGATCAGCTCTTACTGCTCAGAACCAGTAGCCACCTGACCAGTGGGTCAGTCAACCACCTCATGAAGCAATGCTTTCGTCCATCATAAGAATTACAGTTGTGTCTTGTCAAGAATCTCTCTCTCTCTCTCTCTCTCTCTCTCAAATTAATCCATGATTTGTCATTTCCTTCCTTCCACCTGCCTTGCTTCCTCGTTTGGAATTCTGACTTCGGTTACTGTCGTTTGGCGACTAGAGCTTTCGCCGCCCTTCGAATTCCATAGGAGGACACTTTCAGCCATTAGCCAGAAATCCGACGATTGACCAAGGCTGTTTACGTGTTTACACGCATCACGTCCGCCTCATCGGGAATGAGTACACACACACACACACACATTCAAGTCTCGCACTGCGTCCAAGTTAGATTAGTATTATAAACAGCATCTTTCTGAGCGGGTTACGCAACGCGTGAACAAAAGGGGTTCGTTGAAAGGTTATTCTGGCGTTTCTCTGGCTTATATATCTGTCTTTGGGGACACGTGTTTGAGGAGGAGGAGGAGGAGGTCGTCTAGGAGGAGGAAGTGGGTGAGCAATCCCTACACGATTAACTAATTTTCCCCGATGATAAATGCCCAGCTGCCATACGGCACAACGCCATTCTTCCTCCCTCTCTTCGTGATCTACGCAGAATTGTCTTCCATCAGGTGGATTAATAATAGCAGTCTCTCTCTCTCTCTCTCTCTCTCTCTCTCTCTCTCTCTCTCTCTCTCTCTCTCTCTCTCTCTCTCTCTGTATTATAGTCCTCGTTATCAGCTAATTGTATCCCTTTCACGTAATCTGCCCAGTTCCTGCTTCCAGCAAATTAGTTAAGACAATCCTTTCCGCGATAGGAACACGGTCCTTATTTTCAACTGGGAATAATAAATAATTCTCTCTCTCTCTCTCTCTCTCTCTCTCTCTCTCTCTCTCTCTCTCTCTCTCTCTCGTGTGTGTCAGTGACTCCTGCCCCCCCTTTTTTTCTGTCCAGCTGCGCAGGTTCTCATCGCCGTAGATGATGCCATATAATTTCAGAGTCTGTTTTATTATTTCCTGCTTCAGTCGCCATTGTTCTTATAACTCGGTAGTATTGTTTTGAGCATTGCTGATGCATTTACCGTCCCGTTGAAAGTTCAGATCAAGTATATATATATATATATATATATATATATATATATATATATATATATATATATATATTTGTATAATCCACTACATTGTTATGCATTGAAATATAGAGTTAAGCCACAAACAACCCATGAATATCGAATTTACTTAATTATCCCATGTTCTGTCGATATGTGGGTGACTTTGACACATTATATATAAAAATGCATTAATGGCATTATTTGTATAAAGTTTTTTTTTGTATGATTTTGAATGTATATATATATGTGTGTGTGTGTGTGTGTATGTATGTATAGTTAGAAACATGTTTCTTTCTTTGTTTGAATATATATACCTTGAAAAAACCCTGTTTCCTATATATACGTTTGGATGTGCATAACTAGAACCTCCCATGTCTCCTATATACATTTGAATGTATATACCTAGAAAACCCCTGTTTCCTATATATACGTTTGGATGCACTTAGCTAGAAACCCCGAAAACCCCGTTTTTTTCCTGTATGTGTTTGAATGTATATATATATATAGCGAGTTTAGAGAAAACAGTGATACATATATAGCTAGAGAAAACAGTGAAACCCCGTTTTTTTTCCTGTATGCGTTTGAATGTATAAATCGAGTTTAGAGAAAACAATGATACATTTTTTGTGGTAATGATGCATATGCTGAAGAGCTCTGTGAAGGATGCCTCCACTTCGCCAGGATTAACGGGAAAACGGAGCGAATGGCCTTATGAGGCGGTTCAGGTGGATTGTGAGTCTCGGGTCTCGGGAGGAATGAACATGACGGTCTTGACTGAAGGCATATTTTCTACTTAATGATTTCCACATGGCATTCATTATATTCTCTCTCTCTCTCTCTCTCTCTCTCTCTCTCTCTCTCTCTCTCAAGTAATTGTGCTGTCTTCGCCTTAGTCATTTGTTGTTTATAATAGACACTCCTTGACTATAAGTCATTCCCCCATCAAAGTTAGTATATAGTAGTTCAGTTGTGACTCATCCGATTGGTCTGTCTCTATATTTCTTTGTTTACGTTCCGTGATTCTGTTGTTATACGTTACACGGGCTGCTCTATGAGCAAAAGCCCGTGCTGGCATAATTACGAGAATAATAACATGTTATTCTCGTAATGGTGGTGTCAGCGTATTAGATATTGCTTGTATGTTATATTTGTGTGTAATGTAATGATAGTGTCTTTTTTTAAGGAAGTGATTAATCTAGTCAGCTGTTGGGAAATCATGTTGGTTTTCTTATCCACACAAAATCCGTAAAGATAACGGAAACATGGGCAGTTCTAAACATACATTGAAATTGGAGTAAGGTTTATGAGGAAAGAAACGCACAGTTTGAGTAGTTAAACGTCCGGTATGAATATTTTATCAGCTTGAGTCACACTTGTGCAAAAAAGGTTACACTGTCTCCAAAAGGAAAACTTTTTAAATCTTCCCTGAATGTGACCGATAGATATTATTCCCTTTGGTTGTGAAGTAGTGCAGTGACTTCTAGATTCAACTATAATGTTTGTCTTACGAGTCTGTCTGGATGTTTTATGGACATAGATAAAAGATAGGAAATTGTAAAGCGGAGATGATGTTCATAGCTGAGCCAGTGAAGGCTGATAGCATAAGAAAACAATGGCTTACTGTAGTGTCTTACTACACAGATTTTTTACTAAGTACGTATATGGTCGTTGCAATTATGTTGCCTTTGAAGTGTCAGGTAGTCACTAATTTTGTGATTCTGCTAGTTTTGAGCGTTGTATGGGACAAAAAAAGCAACATTTTTTTAGGAAGCAATAGATCACAGCGTAGGCACCGATAGCTAAACACTTCAACCTTTACGGATAATCATAATTATTAGAAATTATTAATTTTGTAATTAATAAATGAAGAGTTTACAATAATGTGCATGCAAACTGTATATAGTGTATGACTGGATATTTTGTGAATTCTGTCAATATTATCCCTAGCAATTTACCAATCCTTATATTCACCTGCTGCTTCATATAAGTGACTATCCAGTGTAACTAAGTCTACGGGCACAACCAGCTCCGTTTCTGGGTATCCCTTCACACTCCCACCCCCTTCGGAGGTGGGCAGGTGGGGCGAGGTAGGATGAAACCCCATTATCAACCATCTTAGGGGTCCCCACTATAACCCTGCCAAGTTTCATGCCCATCGGATCAGCCGTTTGGCCGTGATTGAACGACAGACGGACGGACAGACATAACGCCCATTATATCATAGTAAGATTATTATTATTGAACTAAGGAACCTCCGTAACGAGGCTATAATATTGACAATTTTAAGCCACAGTAGTGTTAAAAATATATTTTTGTAAAATGCTAAAAATTACTAGGAGAGACTTTCGGATACTGCTCCGTATCCCAAATTATTATTATGATAATAATAATATACGTTAACTAACTTGATGCGTTCAATTCCGGTAGTTCCTCGGGAAGTATAATCGCACGAAATTTCTTGGTATTACTGTTGATGCAATTGTTCCGCACTCAAGCTTAGATCCTTTCTCAGGAGGGATACCTCTCTCTCTCTCTCTCTCTCGAACACGCTAAGTTGGCGTTCGCTGACATCGGTTCGTCGCTGGTACTACCTGCGCAGTTGACTTCTTAATTCTCTAGGTTAGAATGACGTCATTATCTTATAGTTATTCCGTCTTGAACCTCTTCGTTAATTTATATGCATTTTCATTGATTTACTGATCTTTTATTGAATTAGTATTGGGCCGACGTATGCTTCCTTGTATTTTAAATAATTTGAAGTTCTTGTATGTTTGTGTGAATTTCAAGTACTGTGTTATTAATCTTGGTTCGTATTAAATCAATTTTTAATCCTGCATACTCAGAATCTCTACATAGTCACGTATCCAATATCAAATCGCTGATCTGTTCTGTGAATAAGAAATATTTAATTTCTGATTGGAGTGCGCTTTCACTCTTGTGTACGTTCGATAATGTGCTTTTTTTTATTTTAATTCTCTGGATAAATTTTCACATTTTTCTTATGATGACTTTCAGCGAAAGTTTATGTTAGTTCAAACTACATTGGATTATGAGTTTTGGTTGTCCGTAGGGGACCTTTTTTTGGAATCTTTTGCCATTTATGTGGTGACTGTTCTTTAGGTCTGCTCATTTATATATATATATATATATATATATATATATATATATATATATATATATATATATATAATTTGAAAGCCTGGTATGATATACAAATTCAGACAATCAAGAAAGATTGTCCCAATTTTGATATAATAGTTTGAAAGCCTGATAAGATTTCAAAATGATTGACACTCAAGATACAATATCCCCAATTTAACTATTGATTTATTAGGAAAAGGAAAATGACATTTTTTAAAAAAACACAAAACTCGAGCTAAATACTTTAGTTAAGATTTGACGGTGTCTTTGTGGAGTAGCGTATGAGCCAGGCAACTAAATATCCTTATTTAGCACAGACTTGAAGAAGACGAGGAAAAGGAAAAGGGTAGGTTTGAGTATACCCACTGAGTAAGCTGTAGAATATTTTTCCTCTCTAGGGAGAAGTGTTTCAAGTCGGAAGGAAAACCGAGGTAGGAACAGAAATTCAAGAGCGAAATCCCTAGACAGAAAACAAGAGAAATTTAGTTAATGTCTGATGGACGTCTGTTGTCAAGGGACACTATTAGTTTTTTTTTTTTTTTTTTTTATCGCTGACGTTAACGATGTTACTAATTTCCTGCTCCCGTTGGTCGGGAGAAACGAAAGCTCGTCATTACGTTCGACGGGAAATGTCACAATATGTCCCGTCCGTTCCAAGGAGGATTTGGAGATGAGACTTTAGTAGTGATATGACCCTTTCGTTTATACGTTTTTGTCGCAGAAAAGCTACTGCACCTTCGTGGATAAAAAAAAAAAAAAAAAAAAAAAAAAAAAAATCGAATCTTGTCAAGATGAGTGAACCTATTATTTTTCAAGACAAAATTATACCAGTTGATTCATTATATATATATATATATATATATATATACCTATATATATATATATTTAATATATACATATATATATATCTATATATATATATATATATCCTATATATATATATTATATATTATATATATATATATGTATATATATGTCATATCACGTTACCATGATTCATATACATACATCGAGCTACAAATGTCCTTTAATATCTTAACTCGCTCTACCTCGGAATTATTATATCTTCATATATGTTAATACATTAATTCCGAGGTAGAGTGAATTAGATATCAAAGGACATTTGTAGCTCGATATATATATATATATATATATATATATATATATATATATATATATATATATATATTGTGCGTGTGTGTGTAGAATATACTACGAAAGTACTTGTTCCAATTTCCTGTTTCACTTTCCTTTCTACCGTGGATTTAAGGATGTTCTAAGTACGTGTTCCTTCGTGCTACATTGGATAATATGTCTGTATATATTAATATAAATGTATAAATCAAAGTGGCATAATATTGTTTTGAAAAATAGTGGTAGCTAACCTTAACATGATCCAAAGATTCCTTTTAACTTACTTTACGCATGAAATTGATGTTGCTCTTGCCAAGATCTATGGAAAGGTATAAAACGAACAAAGATGGAAAAGATGGAAAAAAGAACAAAAGTGGACATGTGTCCATGGAAACGAAATGTTGTCGGATGTATCCATACAGAAATAATGCCTGCTATTTGGTGTGCATAGATCGCGCATTGCATTTTTTATCATAATCTTTTCTTTATCAGTGATTACCTAAAAAGAAGCAGAGAAATAAGACAACCCTCCCATTGGAAGAAGTACAGAATGTATTTCCTTTAAAATCATGTCATGATTTATTGAAAAAAAGACATTTTTTAAAAATTGACAAATGATATCTTTTTCGACTTAAGCAAATGTTACTTTCTATGATGGACAAGGCATGTAAGAGACAAAGTAACGTTAAGTGACCCTAGTGGTTTGTGACTGAATGAAAGCTACACCATTGAAATATTTTCTTACTCGGTAGAATTTCGCACTGTTTTCGCTCATATGGCAGTCTCCTCACTTGTGGTTATGTGTTGATATATGCACCTTGTAGAATTGGGTATTGATGTATGCAGAGAGGTGGGGATGGGGGTGGTGCCTTTAATTAACGGTAGTCATTCTATTTGGTAGATTGCGCAGTAGTAGTAATCAATACAGTAGGGGGTCGCGTCATTTGGTGATGAAATTCTGATTGATGTTCTTATGATTCTATTACTTATTTGCTTTGTTCGTTGACTTTTGAATTTTGATTATTATCTATGATGAATACGGAATTAATTTATCGGGAGATTATGCCATTAATTGTATTCCTTTTAAGGTGTTGATGACTGCAGTACTTAGTTTCGCACTTCAGAAAGACATAAAAATTGCACTTGGTAGAGCATGTAGGAAAAAAAAGGGGGGGGGGGGGGACGTTCTAGCGAATTATAATATACGTTTCTTATGAAAAACGCTACATAAACGCGTCATCGAAATGCCTAAATAATTTAAAAATATTTTGTTCACATGTTAGAAGAACATAAGCTAAGAGATGTATGATATTAAACACACACACACACACACACACACACACACATACACATAATATATATATATATATATATATATATATATATTATTATTATATATATATATATAAAATGGATAATATTGGTTTTCATTACCCTACATATATTATATATATATATATATATATATATATATATATATATACATACTATGTGTGTGTGTATGTATGTATGTATGTATGTATGTATGTGTAAGTCTCATGACAGGCTTGACTGAACTTTGGTCGGCTCAAGCCCTTGTGTGGTAACTTTAACACTCCAATGTTAGCATTATTAAATTAGACGAGTACGGCACATCGAGTTAAAGTTGTCGTGAAGTTTACTTGTGACAGGTAACGTTTCTTTTCGTTGATCATATTTGTCTTGATTCTGATTAGAATACCGACTATAATTATATTTCCTTGTTATTGTTGCACTTTCTTGACTCAGGTGTTTATTTATTTATTTTTTTTCGTACAAGTGGAATGTCTATTATATATGGAAGCTTCCTTGGCATATGAATCCAGTATACGTAATAGAAATAGTTATGTCGTCTCTCCGAAGGTGATGAACGTATATATTATGCTTTCTATACCACCATTGGGACCTGTGTGTTTGATTTTTACAGTTTTGCGACACAACGCCATGGGTCATCAACTCTCATGTCCCGGCTCGGTTTGCATTTAAGCTTAGTATTTGTCATGTCATCGGGTTTCAAAGTATTATAGCCCTGAACATTGGTTGCTGTGTTGGAAATAGCGTGTCAGAGTCATTGGTCATCAGGATTATGTATATGACGTTGATCGTTTATTGTTTGTTTCTTGGTCACCATCGTCAACTTCATAATAATAAAAATAGTTCAGAGAATAACCAATGTTGTTCTTATTCATAGCAACAAATATTGATAATTATCATTATGGAAAATGCTGTAGTATCCAAATAAGAATGAACTGCTTTTTTGTCATCATCACGAGATGAAAGCGCCTCGGTGGCGTGATCGGTATGGTCTTGGCCTGCCACCTCGGTGGTCGCGAGTTCTATTCTCGGACATTCCACTGAGGGGTGATCGATGTGTATTTCTGGTGAGAAAAGTTCAATCTCGACGTGGTTCGTTTGTCCCGTTGCTGAATAACCACTGGTTCCTTGCAACGTAAAAACATCATCCAAACAATCATCAAGAGATTTGATTTTGCTTGGAAGGGCAAAGCCTCATTAGTCAAACCTCGGACTCTCATGATGAAAAGGGCTGTTCGTACCAGGCTGCTAATAGTGAGTGTTTAATTCCACCAACCAAACAGGTCTCAAAAATTGTCCATCACCTTCGATTTATCTTAAGGAATTCCCCCCCGTAGGACTCTCTCTCTCTCTCTCTCTCTCTCTCTCTCTCTCTCTCTCTGACAGTAACCTATTTACGTTAAACGAAAACCAGACAGGAAATAACGGAGGGAAACTAGAGCTGAAGAGATACAACACATCCCATTGTGGGAACTTCTTTACATACAAGATATGTGACACGTGGAAGAAACTGCCACCAGAAGTTGTCAACAGCAACAGTGTGGAAGAGTTTAAAAGAAAGATAGACAAAATCACTAGGAGGACACTGTGAATGAACATTAAAACCTGCTCCTAGAGATAAGTGAGCACATGTTGTATCCTCTTCGGATGGACTCAAAAGTCTTTGAGATATCCCGATCCTTGTAACTCTCTCTCTCTCTCTTGATATTCACATCCTCTCCGCCAGAAGGGACCAATTTGCCATTAACTTAATCATGGGAATTTTACCCTGAGTTGAAATGGTGGGGTCATCCGAAATAGGGCCGTGGGATCTCCGTCCTCATCTCTTCACGTTCATAGCTTTAGCCTCTGACACTCACTACCTCGGTTTTCACTTTGTCTTCGTAATGACGGTCGTTCGTAATGTGCTCATGTAGTAATGGAACAAGCCACAACCGCCTTCATTAGACTAACGAGCTTCCGCAGAACAGGATGCTCATAAAAGCGAAGGACACGGGGCAGTAATGTATACACAGGCTTATTGATAAAGCATAAATCACCAGGCTAGCTAGCAGTAGTATCTATTAGTATGATCAAAGTAAAAGTGTGAGTCAGGAATTCGGGCCCTACGAGATAGTATCGTGTCCTCTCCTGAATATTAATTGGGAGCTGAAAGTCGTCTTTTTCGTTTATTGATATTGACCGGAAAATTAGGTAGAATTGCAGAAGGGTAAGAGAGGAAACGAGGAAACTAAGGAGAGAGAGAGAGAGAACTCTTAATGTGAATTAATCTACAAGGTGGTGAGGGCCATGATACCATAACATTACAGAGTATTTTTGTATTATATTTATATAAATTGTGTGTGTATATATATATATATATTATATATATATATTATATATATATATATATATATATATATATATATATATATATATATATATATATATATATATATATATATATATATATATATATATCACAAGATAGTGAGAGCCATATCCCAACATAGCATTACAGAGTAAGAGGAAAGCGAATTAAGATATATACGAGGCATAGTTAGACTACGTTATAGGTAGAGCCACGATATCACGGCACCACGGGAAAAGAATTTTGACATATAGTAAGGTAATTAGACCAAATGGTAATGAGACCTTCCTTACCTACACATTAGGCTGTACAGATACTACTGACCTTGCTGGTATATAAAGGACGAAGTAACTCTGCTGCTAGACTCAGAAGAAGACCGTTTCCACCGAACTCCAGGAACCAAGAAATAAATAACTGAACAGCAAGCTTAGTTTACGAAGCTGACACATCGTTCACGACGAACGGAGGAGATGGAGATAAAGAGAGAGAGAGAGAGAGAGAGAGAGAGAGAGAGAGAGAGAGAGAAATGCGTGGTGCACACGACCTCTTATTTACACCACCGTTCTCCGGTCTGGAGTACACATGGACGCAGAGTTAAGGCTCCCACCTCCTACGGCTTTTACGAAGCATGGCAAGTCAGCAGCGTCTAGCGAGTGAATTGTGTGTGTGTGAGAGAGAGAAAAAAAAGAGAGACCGGGCGAGAGAATGAGTGCACTCACATGTTGACGGTCACAGAAGAGAACGAGGACTGGCTGTCTGATTGACGAACACTACTGAGTAGTACGGGGAAGTTCGCTCGCTGGTGGGGTTCGGGAGGGGAGGGGATTGGTGATCAGCTGTTTGGATCCCATTTCCATTTTCCGACCTCCACCCCCACCTCACCACCAGCCCCCCCCCCCCCCCATCTCTTCTCTCTCTCTCTCTCTCTCTCTCTCTCTCAAGAGATGTCGCAGCATTAATATGATAGATTTAATGTTTTCCTTCGGCTGAATTAAGCGTCGCTCAATAAACTCGGCTATTAACAGAGTGATATGAAGAGAAGGAATTAGCGGTTATGTACACTCATTGAGAGAGAGAGAGAGAGAGAGAGAGAGAGAGACAGAGAGAGAGAGAGGAAATGTACAGTAACAAAGTCCCATGTGAGTATTTGTCGATCTCTATCGCAAAGGCGATTAGCGGGTTACATCGCCAAATCATGTCGGTTTTCTAGTCGTCACCGTTAAAAATTTACAGGGCAACCAATCTTCTTGCTTTATTTGAGAGAGAGAGAGAGAGAGAGAGAGAGAGAGAGAGAGAGAGATTAGAAAAAAAATGAATAGATTCTTTTACATAACGCCACTCACTATATGCAGTATTTTACGTAAATATGTAACCCGAACCGCGTCGGTTTATTCAAGAACGTGGTTGGTGTTTATTGATGTTATTATTATTGGGAGCGATAAAAAAAGAAAAAAATTCTGGATGCATCATGACCTCTATAGGCGCTCTACTAGCCTGTTTAAGTAGCACTGAAAAAGCCGCTATTCGCAAAATAGAGAAGAATCTCTACAAGTGTAACGCTGCTGAAGTAGCCATTACTTTTAATAAAATAATAATAATAATAATAATAATCTAGAAAGAACACTATCCATAGGAAATTTGGGTCATTTGGTAACACCATTTCTTCTGTATTGTGAGCTCTCTCTCTCTCTCTCTGAGTCAATAATAATAATAATAATCTAGAAAGAACATTAGCCATAGAAAATTTGGGTCACTTGGTTACACCATTTCTTCTGTATTGTAAGCTCTCTCTCTCTCTCTCTCTCTCTCTCTCTCTCTCTCTCTCTCTCTCTCTCTCTCTCGCAAACTAATTGTAATTGATATGCACCGCGATAAACGATTAAGGGACCCTTTGTGACCTCGAAGACTATATTTAGCTCTTATATTGGCAACCGGCGGCGGGCGCTGAACACTAGACCGATAAGTACAGGTTTTAAACGTCGGACGAAGACGTGATCGTATCTCACCGAAAGAGCGCCGTGTTTATGTTGCGATTTTCGATCGTGTTTGCTTATCGAATCCACAGAGCTGTTGCTCGTGTGAAGCGGCATCGTCGGTCTTGCTTGTTTATTTATTTACTTATTCATTTATTTTTGTTATCGGACGGAGAAAGCGCCACGTCTCAATTAGGTAGGTGTCTGTGATTGTGATTTCCAGTCGAACTGGGATTTTTTATTATATTTTTTTTATTTTCATTTATTTCGTATTTTTTTCGAGAGCGTCACGTGTGAACTGGGATGATTGACCGACAAGAAAACGTTATAAGCAGTTACTCTTATTAATCTTGGTTGTAAGAAGGATATTGAATCGTGGTTTCGACAAAGAGTAGAGAGAGAGAGAGAGAGAGAGAGAAGAGAGAGAGAGAGAGAGAGAGAGAGAGACTCGGGTCGACTGGAAATCACCATCACAAACACCAAATTGAAACGTGGCATTTCTCTGTTCAATAAAAAAATAAAAAATAAAAAATAAAGTTCGTTTCATGATTGAAACAAGACATCGAATCGTAGTAGCCTTGCGCACTCGAGATTTTTAATGGCAGGTCATGTTACGGCGAATCTTTATCGTGTCTTGGCGCCCAGCGGTAGAAAAAATAAAAAAAGAGCTTAGGAACTACGTGTTTATGCTCGCATGTCATTTTGTGTGAAGTATGATTTTTCAAAATGACTTCCCCGTTGATATCATTTGCTGGCGAGTCTTTCCGTCTTCACGACATAAAAAAAAAAAAAAAAAAAAAAAAAAAAAAAAAAAAAAAAATTGTGGTATCATTAAGTACCGAAGGGGAGGCAGTGACGTCCACTAATGAATGTGAGAGCCACGAAGGCACGTCCTGCGGTGGTGTCGCATCTTGTCCTCCTTCAAAAGCTCCTCCTCGAAAGCTCCTCCTCGAAAGCTCCTCCTCGGGGGTTCATGGAATATGGCTCTCTGTATGGCTGACAGGGTAATGCCGCTTATTGGCACTCTTCCCCCGATATTAGTGGCGCATTACTCGTCGAGTTATTGCTGTGTAATGCTGTAATGGGGAGGGATAGAGCTCCTCCAGCCAATACGGTAGATAGGTCTTATCGAAAGGGTGACACCAGAGCTTTGTGTCTTCGTTGCCGTTTTCTATGCGAATGCTAATGTTTTTACTTTTATGGCTGCGTTGGTAATCGTCGACGGGGAATATACTTTACATGACTGTCTGCAATGAAAAATAAAGAACAGTGAACTGATACTATGTATAAAGAGACGCACATTACATATAGTGAGCGTTAGTGGGAACTGTTCAGTATTTAGAAAGATCGTTTGGGAGTGGTTTGTTTGTGTGGTGTTTTTACGTTGAATTTCTATCACCAGAAATACACATCTCTCACTCCTCAATGGAATGGCCGAGAATCGAACCCGCGACCACCGAGGTGAGAAGCAAACACCAAACCAACCACGCCATTGAGGCGCTTCATTTTGGGGGTGGGGGGGATTTTAGGTGGGAGAACGAGAGAGAGTAAGGGAGATATATATAATTACATGTCCTATCAAGAGCAGTGACAGGGGATGTCATTATCAAAATGTGTTCTGGTGATATCGCTCGAGTAACACCACAAAAACAGGCCATTTCAAAAGCTGCATCATGGTAGTATGTATTTATTTATACTCCTCAGCTTACCGGCCATTACGGCTAACACACTATCCACACTATCCACACTATCCTGAGGCTGTGGTGTAACACAAATGGCGCTTGGTGTTGACTGTTGAGAGAATCCCGATGAGCGTAGAAGATATTTTGTTACTCAGAGCGTTATGTTACACGGACACATATATATATTTTCTTCCCGGTCACTATAGTACTTCTTGAACAGCAGAGCTACCCTCAATTATGCGCTCTTATATGGCCACACTTAGTGAAGCAGGCTTGAACTACATTGATCCTGTAAAAATGTTCAAGCACACAGCTCACTTGTACTATTTATTTATTTTCTTGCATGCTCATGCATTTCACTTTTTCATTTTTTTGCATGCTTATGCATTTC
>NC_087202.1:77921192-77926192 GCF_015104395.2 Macrobrachium nipponense | reverse complement strand
CCTGAGACTGTTGTTAATTTAAGCCTGAGAATATTACTAGAGGGAGAGAGAGAGAGAGAGAAGAGAGAAGAGAGAGTGCCTGGCGATCCATTATTTTTTTATATATATAATTTCTTTTGGTGCTCTTGAGACTGTTGTTTCATTGAAGTCTGAGAAAGAAGTATTACGAGAGAGAGAAGAAGAGAGATGAGAGGAGATGAGAGAGAAGATAGAGGAGGACCGACGAGAGAGGGAGAGAGAGAGAGGGCGGGGGGGCAGGCGTGGGATGTGATAATTTTAATTAGACAAGCTTTGGAATTTTTCTCAATGTGTAACTACTACACCCATAGTTAGAAAATATTAACTTGTTACTTAGACCGAATGTGATGAGTTAAAGAGCTTTGAAGTGGTTGGTTCTTGAGCCTTATGGTGGTTTGTTTATATTATATATATATATATATATAATATTATATATATATATATATATATATATATATATATATATATATAAAAGAATACCACAAAGGAAAATGATAGGCAGAAACCCAAGCGCTTTCGTCTTAGTAAAGACGAAAGTGTTTGGATTTCTGCTTATCATTTTCCTGTGTTATTCGCCTATTTAAACCTTTAATGTCCATATATTGAAGGATTTGAAGTAAAGGCATGAATATCTCAGAACTTATTTGTTCAGGTGCACTTTATGATAGAAAAACCAAAAATCCCCATTTCATTATTTCCTATATCGTTTTGTAATGTGTTCCCAAAATGGGAACAAATGAAGTCATGTGCATTTACTATGATTTTTCAAAGCATGTATATGAGAGAGAGAGAGAGAGAGAGAGAGAGAGAGAGAGAGAGAGAGGGGGGGGGGAGAGGAGGGGGGGGTCAACAATAATATCAAGGGTTGTACTGAAAAGTGACAGGCACCTGACTAAGGGTAACACACACACACACATATATATATATGTCTATATATACTATATATACCAATATATATATATATATATTATATATATATCTATATATATGTATATGTATATATTAAGTTTAACGACGTAATGTACTAGGTGTTGTCTTCGACACTCAGTTAATAAAATCGAAATGACATTTGTTTGGATACATTGTCTGGCCTCTCCTTTCTCGTCTGCCTCTCCTCCTTGTTCCTGTGCACCTGAGTAAGGCAGGCGCTTGCATTCTTCTCCTTGTTGCCATCGATTCCTTTATAGTCTAGGATTCTAATCCCTCTCTCTTGATTTTTCTTTTTCACTTATTTGCAATTTTTGTTTTCGTTTGCTTGTTTATAGTCCTTCATGTGGAGGTTTCTTTCTTTCATATCCGGGGATTGCTTTCCCTGAATTTTTGTTTATTTATTTATTTTTTTTCTTTCTTCAGTGTTTGATTTTTCGAGTTCCGAGTAAAAAAATAAATTCAGATTGCGTCCAAATAAAGGTCGTATGTTGTAGCAATGTATTCCTCGTCAGACCTAACCCTCACCCCCCACCCCGCACCCCCATCTCGACATCTCTTCTAGATAGAATCGCGTGGCGCGCGTTCTGTGCGTGAACAATGATCTGCTGACAATTAAAACGACAAAAGCGTGAGTCAGAAACCTCACACTCAAGTTGCCATCAATTTCTTTTTTTATTTTTAAATTTTTAATTTTATTACGTCGTTCAGAACGAATGTCATTCACCCAGCAGCCTCTCTTTTTGTTTTACATTTTTTCTCTCTCCCTCTTCACTTTTTTCCATACCTGGCATCTCGTCGCGACCTTCTCATCTTACATTTCGTACGACTTCATTCACTGTTTCTATGACTTTCGTTTTTTTATCCATTGTTGTGTAATTGTTTGATTGGTTTTTATCAGACGAGATCGGCTGCCTGTTGTTTGGTAATTTGTCAGTCGTCGTCATCGTCATCATCTCCTTGTAACTCATAGGAAGTTTAAGATTCCTCTCTCTCTCTCTCTCTCTCTCTCTCTCTCTCTCTCTCTCTCTCTCTCTCTGGTTCAGGGGTACTTTTGAGAGGAATTTCCTGTTGGTTTCTCAGCATTCGTCTGGATTCATAAATGTGGTTTCGCTTCAGAATATACCTCGAATTGCTTTGTTTATTATTTTTAAAGTGGGTTATGGTTATTCTTGACTTTTATTAACCAACAACACCCTCTCTCTTCACCGAGGCATTCAAGAGCCATAGCTCCCATCCTCTCTCTCTCTCTCTCTCTCTCTCTTCATATGTGTAATGTGTGTTTCTGTATGTGTGTGTGTGTAAATGATAAGGTTTTTTTCGTACAGAAGACCCGAACTTTCAAATGTTTTTCCGTTTTGTGATCGATAAATAAGGTTTTAGTAAACGATTTTTTATCATAATCGATTTCTAAATTCTGAATCTTCCAGTCTCTCTTGCTTTACAGGCTCTTTGTAAAATGACTCTTCTATTTTTAAAAAAAATGTAAAGGAATCGCTTCAGTATATATATATATATTATAATCCTGGTGTATTGAATTCTTCACCTACGAAAACTTTCAGTTTTCACACTTGTCATCTTTGGTGATTTCTTTGAAGTCTGTAGTTCGGGACATTATGACCTCATTACAATTTACAGAGAATTTGTCCCGTCTCGTCTCTCTCTCTCTCTCTCTCTCTCTCTCTCTCTTCTCTCTCTCTCTCTCTCTCTCTCTTTTGTGTGTGTGTGTGTGTGTGTGTGTGTTGGGGGTTCGCTTGCTCGTCACATTTCTTGTATTCTGTGGGATTTAAGCGTTCATTTTTTCCTGTTGCTGTGAGTTCGCCCCTTTGTGCGCAGAGAAGACTTCGTAATTTTAGGTGGAAATGAGTCAGAGGATTGGGTTATGAACCTAACTGTTTTTTTTGCGGTGGGGAGGGTTTACATCCTCATGCCAGTCCGAAACCCGGATAAAAAGGAAGGATTTTCTTGAGGTTTTGTTGAGATTTGGGGGGTGGGGGGTGGGGCGGAGGTTAACACCTGTGCTTGTATAATGCAAAATGCACCGCGTCAAAGAACGTAGAAGCAGTTAATCAGTACTTACGAAATATAAAAGTAATAAGTAGGTAGTTTTCGAATGATCTCAGATGCTCTTCTCCTTCTTCTTCTCACCGTCAGAATCCAAGAGTTCGTCGACAACAAAAGCACTTTTCCACAGACACTTCATCCCCCGATTGGGGGAAAAGGCCCCAGTCTGTGTGGAGCCACACGGTTTCTCTTTGTGCAGGCAGCCGCCAGCCTCTTGGGGTCCTTATTTTAATATTTGACTTAATTTCGGACGGGTTCTTTTTATGATGGACCTCTGAAATTCGGGATGATTGGGGTGGATGGCTCCTGTGTGTGTGTGTGTGTGTGTGTGTTTTGAAAGTTAAAAACGATTACTTTAAAGTTTATTGTTATACTTAACTTACCTCTTTATATTTACTGATTATATTTCTTTGATGCATTTATCGTATTTATTCGTTATTCTAGTGAGAAAGTTCAATAGTAAATAAGATACTTCTGTTGCCTATTAGACATGAATCATGGGAAGACGGTCCTTTTGTCATTTAATTAATTCTTTAGGGACTTTTAATCTCTCCAATTTTATTTCCCCCCCCCCCCCTCCCCCCCCCCCCCCCCCTTTTTTTTTTTCATCCTCCAACTTGGAATAGTTATTGTTCAGGTAAATTTCTTTAGGTCGCAATTCCATCAGTCATTAAATAAAAAAAAAAGAAACTTAAACTTTATCAGACTCGATTTCCCCCCTTCTACATTTCCTCTTCCTTTTTTTTTATTTCCGTCCCTGGGCTGGATAAGGACTTGAGGTGGCCAGTCCAGTCGACCTTTTGAAGAAAGAAACAAAATTTAGTTATTTAGTTTTTTTTTTTTTTTTTTTTTGCACTATCAGTTGTTGTTCAGTGAGAGGATATGATATCACAGAGTACATCCTAAACCAAAAAACCATGAGTAACTTAACTTTTCTTAAGAACCTGGTGCAAAGAAACAAAAAGCGAAATTAATTTTTATTTTTATACTACAGTCTCTTTTATAATTTGATATTCGTAAGATTTGAGGTAAAGGAGAACAAACGTTATCGTTTCCTCTATATTATTTTAATATTCATGAGTTTTAGAATGCAGGAAAACACACTAGTTTCTTTTGTACTTTCCTATCCATGATTTTCTGGATAAAGGAATTGCACATTGTATCGTTTATATTTTAATATTCAGGAGAATGTAGGTGAAAGTGAATAAATATATTTGAAGACTCATGAATATAAACAAGTACTACATAGGTTTAGTCTACTTCTCGTAATTCGTTAATTAAGGAGAAATGTTTGGAATTCTCGGAAAATTCTTTATGCCGAGACAGGGAAATCATCGCATCTTCCTCATGATCTCACAACAGTTATGGAAGTAGGGTTCCTCGGTGATTTCCTGTGTGAAATATCTGACCTTTGGATCTGAGACATTTCACAACCGAGAGCGCTCGGATCCTGAGGCTGCCTCGTCCATATATGGTGGCGCTCTCCTGTCTTTATCTTATCCTCTCCCTCTCGGTGCTGACTCACTTTTACTCAATTTCCCTCGTTGTGTTTCTTGGTAATATGGTTGAAGGATAGAGTTCTCTCTCTCTGTTTGTCTGTCTGTCTGTCTATCTGTCACAGGATGTAAAAACGTCCCTCATTTTGTACCTTTTCCTCTACTGTAAAAGAAATATGTAATTGGTTATATGGATGAAGGCGAGTCTCTCTATCTCCCTCTCTCTCTCTCTCACTCAGTGCAAAAACGTCTCGCACCTTCTCTCTCTCTCTCTCTCTCTCTCTCTCTCTCTCTCTCTCTCTCTCTCTCTCTCAGCATGCGAAAACGCCTCGCACTTTGTGTCTTTTCCTCTACTGTAAAAGAAATGTGTAATTTGATCAACCATAAATCCCCATTGTCGACCTAAATGGAACACACTATACTCGTTTTTTTTCCATCTCTCCACCCGCCTGTGATGTTTGCGTATGGTAACACTACGTCCTGTGCTTTAGATAG
>NC_087202.1:77753692-77916192 GCF_015104395.2 Macrobrachium nipponense | reverse complement strand
GTCTTCCCTCTCACTTTCGACGGACCGAGCTTGATTTTTCTTTGGGGGGGGGGGGTTGTTGAGGGAGGTTGTGTTGGGGGGGGGGGGGGGGAGAGAATGGTCCTTCTTTAGTCTGTCTGTGTCTCGGTTTTCTGACCTTTTAATTTATATTTTGTTCCTATGGATCTTGTTCTTGACAGTTACTCATCTCATTTTTGCTTCCATCGGAAGGTTACTTTGGTACTGTTTTTTTTTTTCCTCTTCTCTCTCTCTCTCTTCTTCTCTCTCTCCTCTCTCTCTCTCTCTCTCTCGAAAACAAAAGTAGTGTATGTAATGCTAGACGCCATGTGGATCGTACGGGATTAAGGTCAGAAGCCCATTTTATGAGCGGCAGATTTGGGGACTTTTTTCGTGTTGTCAGTAGAGCCTTGTTGGGTTGGCTCGGGAGCTCTCTCACCGTTAGCCTTAGCATCGGATGGCACTCTTTTAGCACCATATCGTTGGATGCTGATGTTTGTTGATTGTGCGAACAGGCCCATATTTGGGCCCCCTTTTTACACCTCTCCCCTCCTCCTTCTCCTTTCCCTCCCCCATCGCCCTGGCGAAAGAAAAGGGGATGGGTATGATTTGTTTATTGTGTAGTGGACTGCTAAGCTACTCAAGGCTCATCAACCGCCGTCTTCTTGCCACTGTTGAAAGAAACGTTGAGATGAAGGACGAGAGGGTAGATAGAAATACCCTGGCATCAGTCAGTCAGCCAGTCATTGGGGCAGCGGGGCGTTATCTCGAAGCCGTTTTGAATGTTGGTTACTTGAGGGCAATTTGTACCGCGGGCCGCTGCCCGGGGAAGGCAGGCAGTGGTAGACAGAGGGACTTCGGGAGCTTACTTTCAATGCTGGCTGCTTCGTCGTTAAGGTGGAATGAAGGAGCAGAGCGTATACTAGAGATAACAGATGGCTTTCTTGAAACGGATCCCGGTCAGCTTGTTACGAGATATCTGTGAGACGCAGAGGCTGGTGTAACTGGAGCATGATGGAATCGAAAAGGCGCCGGATGGCGATGGTACTTTCGCAATCGAACGTCCTATCGAGCGCCTCTTTTATAATAGGATGTTATTGGAGAAAGGAAAAAGATGTCTCGCGCTTCTACTAGAGCAGTGGTTCTTAACCTGGGGTACCTGTACCCTCAAGGGGTACGGAACCTTAAGCTAGGGGTACGATTCATGATAGCCAGTGTAATGGTACCGTATATTTACTGTATATCTTCATGTTTGAATTGTATTTATATTGGATGGAGGGTACGAAAAAAGTTTCTGAGATACCAAGGGGTACGGGCGCCGAAAAAGGTTGAGAACCACTGTACTAGAGGATGCCGCCGACGATTGAAAAGCCATCTTCTCATTAGATTACATTGTAAAAATGGCCTTTCGACGCTATTAAAAACTTGACGTGATATTCAAGGAGAATGCTAGTTATGGAGAAACAAATCCACCGTTATGTAAATGTACATATATTTAGATTTAACACTTTAAGGATAGCCTTCGGAAACCTATTCTGTTCCCCTTGTCAGATTCCCGAAAGCTATCCTTAAAGTTTTTAATTAAAATATATGTCTATTTACATAACTGTGGATTTCTTTCTCCATTTGAAGACTCGTGCTGTAATGAGGATTTTTTAATGCCAGTTATGTTGATGCTGATCGAAATTACCATTGGGTTTGGAGGTCATTAACGTGTGATCTTATTGAAATAGTTGCTAGAATGTATCTGAAGAAGTTATTTAACAGAATTCTTATAATATTTGACGCGAAATCGCCGAGTGAACGTTCGGTATCCTCAGTAGTGACCGTTACGTTTTTTCGTACCTTTCAGACGTCAGAATTACTGCCACTTTACGTGTCTCGCGAATTCGACATGGAGTCCCGCCCACCCTTTCATTTTTTTATTTTTTTTTATTGGCAATAACTGGATAGTTTCAAGCTCTTTCTCTGCCGAGTTTGCTGCAGGCGTCATGTTCCATTTCCGATTGATTATTTTTTTTATGATACACCTGCATGAGGGCACATTCAACTTTCCACAACTCTCTTAGTTTTCTTATATTGTTGTTTATTTGTTTATTCCCTATCGTATTGTTCTTTTTCGTTTGTATTCTGTTTCATGGATGTTTGCCAGGAAAGTTCATGGCCTTATGGCAAGGAACAAGGCGTGATCCGACCTCCAGCCTACTCGGGATGCGTGCAAGATTTCCTCTCACACATAAGTTGTAAACATTATATTCCTAACTTTTGATGTAAATTAAAGTGCGCTAAAATCTACGGTCAAATAAAGCATTGTTTCACCAACGAAAATTGAAATAAATACGCAATATTTTATTAGAAATAATTTTTCTGTACCGTTTAAACTGTATGTTATCTATTTTTAACATTTTCATTCTTTTAAGTAAATCATAAATATCCTATCATAAAATTCCTGTATCTTTAACTCGACGCGAAACACCTTTTCAGACCTTATTAGGCTCTTCCACAGACCGTTCCTACCCCACCAACAAGAAAAAGAACAACAGCAATAAAGTAGTTTGTTGGGTTACTCCCCGAGTAAGTGAAAATACAATCGTAATACTTATAATACCCTTGAAAGCTTGCCAGAATGGAAGCACTGGCCTTTATTATTGTGAATAAGTGGATTGAAGCATTGGCACTTTGTTTGCTAGCGACGTCAAGTGTATTTCAGTGGCACTGACGCAAAAGGCGAAGTACTCGCAAACACACTTGTTCTATTATTGTCCCAGGCCAAAAATGCTGTGATGAATACAAATGGAGCATTTATATAACGCTCTCTTATGCACGAAGAAAAGGTTTCCCCCTCATATGTGGCGATTTAGTTTTTGCCTCTTTGTAGACGGATTTTGGCTTGAAAGCCGGACAATGGGGGTTGATAAATTACCCTGAGAGTACATCTCGCCCATTTTATTTGCTCTATTGGCCTGGTGCTACGTAAGTGATTTTTGTCCTCGGGATTCAGGATTCCTTTGGATCTATCTTAATAGATTGAATAGGTGCTTTGTGTATTTGTATTTCAAGTAGTAACCATGATATCCCGGGAAGCGGGGTAGTGCCGACAGTGGACCTCATGCGGAGCACTGTAGGCATTACTTAAGGTTCTTTGCAGCGTGCCTTCGGCCCCCAGCTGCAACCGTTTTCATTTCTTTTACTGTACCTCCTTTCATATTTTCTTTCTTCAGCTTACTTTCCACCCATTCCTAACACTTGATTCATAGTGCACCTTCTTTGAGGTTTTCCTCCTGTTACACCTTTCTAACCTTTTATACTGTCAATTTCCATTTCAACGCTGAATGACCTCATAGGTCCCGGTGGTTGGCCTTTGGCCTAAATTCTATATTCAACAATTCTATATCCAACGCAACTCATTAAAGTAACCGTGATATAAACCTGGCGTCGATCCCTTACCTCGGTTACCGCTTGTTTGTAGAATTCATTGAATCGGATTACGTTCAATGCCGTGTTCGTTTATTATTTTTCCTTATGATGCAGTTTAGCTAGAGATTATGTCATAGTGTTGAGGATTGTTTTAAATATTTTCTAATAGGAGGTGACAAATATATGATGCTTGCTTAGTCTTTAGATAGACTACGGTATGGTGAATGGTGAAGAGAGGTTTTTTTTCGGGAGTTGAGAACAGAAAATGAAAGGTGTTGGGGACATACCAACCCAGCGTGGCCTTGGCTAAAAGGAAGTGACAGTTGCTTTGATGATGTACGTGCATGGTCATGCCGTGGCTACTATTTGGGTAGTGTTTTGTGTCATATATATATATATATATATATATATATATATGTGTGTGTGCGTGTGTGTGTGTGTGTGTGTGTGTGTTTGCCCATATAAAAACTCCTCTCTCTCTCTCTCCCTTTTTTTCTTTGAGGAGATTGGCTCTAGAATGTGTTTCCCTCTCGCAACTAAGATGCAAAAAAGGGTTTATGGGATGGGGTTGCTAGCCCATAGCTCTATATCATCCTATTTGGGAATTGTCCAGCACATTCCAAATTTTATGTTCAAAATAGTTTGGAATGTGTTTTATCTCTAAACATGTTTATTTATGTGCGTTTTGCTCTACGATGGGGTTAGAAAATAAATTTGTCCATTAGCAGACAAAGTTTATTTGTTATTTCTTCCACATATGAAACAGTGAAAAGAACCACTGTGAGATTACCAGTAGAAAGTAGTCCCTTATAAACATGAGAACCACTATGAAAATATAGTCAGTATTCCTCAGAAATAAGTACTGAAATACAAAAGTGTGAAACGCCTTAGAATTAGTTGGTTCGATATGATGCTGAGAAACGTCGCAAAATATATAGTTATCGTTGTACGAAATGACAATTTAATCCATATGTTAATTTTCGATTAATGTAAAAAGAGTTTTAATTCATACACTGCTGGAAGTCACACAACAGTTACTGTTATATGAGAAACACCACAAATTACACCCGCTGCCGGAAAGAAGAGAAGTAACACGGAGCGATTGTTACTTATGTTTTATAATATATATATATATATATATATATATATATATATATATATATATATATATATATATAAGATTGTGTGTGTGTGCGTGCGTGTGTGAAAGTGACACATTTCATTGCTTGATGGGGACAGTTAGAAACGTTGGTAGTGATAGAAGCGCTGGTCGTCGTCATAGCTTTAGTTGCTTAATGGTAGAGAGGCTACAACGACCCCCCCCCCCCCCATCACCCCCACCCCTCTTCCCCAAGCCCCTAACTAAAAGTCTGTTGATGGTAAGGTGGGGGTGTCGCTGGATGACGGAGATGGGGGTGGGGGAAGGGGGGGGATCGAATTATGCTGGTGGAGGTGGATGATGATTGTGGATTACCGGAGCAGGTTGCCATGTGGCCCCCATGTGGTTATGTAGGTTAGTTGGTATGTTTGTAATCGGAGCCCCGGGGGTAGCGTTGGGCTTGTTGTACGGTAGTTATTGTTGATATTTTTATTGAGATGATGTGCTTGGCGTGAAAACAACCTTAGTATTATGTGAAAAATACTGCGAGAAAAACACTGCACTTAGAAGTATATTGTAGTAAATAAAGGTTAAATAAGCCATCAAGTATATTTTGATAAATAAAGATAAATAAGCCATCAAGTATATTAAAGTAGATAAAGATAAATAAGCCATCAAATGGATGAATGTACATTTTTGTTTATTTGGTTTGAAGTTGATATGAAAAAATGCAAAACAAAGATAGGTAAATAATTCATGTATAAATATATGTATATTTTTAATATGATTTGGTCCTCATGTAAAAACTTGCAGAACGAATATAAATAAATAATTGAATACTATATATACTATATGTATATAATATATTGGGTCCTCATGTAAAAACTTGCAGCAGAAACGAATATACTAATGGATATATTATATATTATATATATTATATATATAAATTTGGTTGGATGCTGACATAACAAAAAGCAATAGGAAAAATAAATTAATAATTCATGCGCGCTCCGAGAGAGACTTGATTCATTTTAGGACCAGAAGTGTTTTAGGTCTTGATTGTTGACGTAGATTAGTTTTGTTTACACGCCACTGTGATAGGAGAGAGAGAGAGAGAGAGAGAGAGAGATTTTTTTATTCTTTAGAGGTCAGTGGTGTTTTGAGTGGCAGCTTCTTACGGTGTCGGTAGTCATTGGTGAAGTCGTAATGATTATTGCATGCTCGGTACAGGCGCCTTCTTTTAGACGATTTTTGCTTAGCTAGCGATTGTAAAAGAGAATGGTGTTGTCCTAACGCGTAACGACATTCTGTGTACGATCTCAGTCATGTCCTATTTGTCGAGAGAGAGAGAGAGAGAGAGAGAGAGAGAGAGAGAGAGAGAGAGAGAGAAGATCTCAAGTACTCCCTGATCATTTTACAGTACGCCGATAGTTGTTGGGTCATCAGTTTGAGAAAATAAAAAGTATTTATCATTCTATATATCCTGATCGTAAAAGACAGACTGAACATTTTCTGATTTTTTTTTTTTTAATTATTTTCAAACCTGGCAGTATTCGTCTAGTCACTGGTCAGGAAAAGTTTACCGTCGTTTAACCAATTGTATGACCCCAGTCGTATTCGGCGCGCGCCTGTTTTTATGAGAGAGAGAGAGAGAGAGAGAGAGAGAGAGAGAGAGAGAGAGAGAGAGAGAGAGAGTGGAGGTAGTTTGGTGGTAAATGGATCAGATATATATATATATATATATTAATATCTATATATATATATATATACTAATATAGTGTGTGGTGTGTGTGAGAGAGAGAGAGAGAGAGATGAGAGAGAGAAGAGACGAGAGAGAGAGAGAGAGAGCAGGAGAAGAGAGTTTGGTGATCAATGACCAGAAAACTGTAATATGAATTGGTTCGTTTCCTGATCGTGACCTAGCGTAATAATACGAGGTGACTCACTGGTTTTGTGTACAGTATACCAATTCTTCGTTGGGATTATTGTAATTTCCACCAGATCCGTTGGTTGTGGTTCAGTTGAAGCTTAACGTTCGGACTTTGGTGTCGTCAAGGTTGAAGGCGATTCTCAGTTGTTTCAGGTCCGTCTTCTTTTCGTGCAAAAAAAAAAATAAATAAATAAATAAACTCTCTCTCTCTCTCTCTCTCTCTCTCTCTCTCTCTCTCTCTCTCTCTCTCTACTCTCTCAGCCAAAAAAGTAGAACTAAATTTTCCATATGGATTTTTTTTTATTTAATGCAAATTTGTATTCATTCGTTAAGTCTCTTGTAGATGATTTTTTTTTTTAAGGAAAACTGCTGAAAAAGTTCTAAGACGTTTATGTGTTTACGTTACGGTATAACTTTATAAAAATATTAGATATTTAATGGTTCCGAATTGAAAACAAGTTGTGATGTTTTGCTAGTGAGTGACACAAATTGTAATTAACAACACCAATTTAGGCTTTGCCTGTGAAGCACAATGCAAATGCTTTAGTTGATAAAGTAATTGTCCGTCACAACTAAAAAGAAAAAAAAGTGTAACTTCCCTCGTCCGTAAGCCCGTAAGGAACGTTAAATATTTTTTAATGATTTTAAAGTTATACTTATATGATAGCCTAAACCTACAAACGTCAGACCGTTTTTTTATCCCTTTTCATAGAAAAATTGTTTTTAAAAACCTGGATCTAAGAGAGATTTAACGAATTAATGAAAATTTCCTTAAATTAAAAAGAATCGACGTGAAATTTTTTTTTCTAAGTTTAGTCACGCTCTTAATATTTTTTTTTTAGGCGTCATTATGGGTATTCCTTTTCCTTGAAAAAATAGTTTTTAAAAACTGGATCTAAGAGAGATTTGATGAATTAATGAAAATTTCCTTAAATAAAAAAAATCGACGTGAAAGCAATTTGTTCTAAGTTTAGTCACGCTCTTATTTTTTTATTTTTTTTATGGTGTCATTATGGCCCTTTGGCATGCGCTGCAGACTCTCAAGGTCTTTTGGAAATTTCGGTCAGGATTGCTATTTACGTATAGAATAGGAATGTCAACCAATCACTCAACGCCTGTCCTTTATCTGGGTTTGACATTGGTGAACGTGCAGGCTCTCACGGCTGAGCTATTCGGTCACACACTTCATCCAGAATTCTTTCACTGATATTTATTTTTTACATTGCTCATAGATTCTTGAAGACTGCTTTCCAGCTTTAGACATTTTGATTCGCCCTTAAATCCGCAGAGAGTATTACCTATGGATAGTAGATGAGCAAGTTCTAATTGTATGTCGTCTGAAAGGTGTAGTACTATGTAATGCAAACTCACTAAAAAAAACACGTGTTGATGTGGCGATATTGCAAGCCATGCGAAAGTTGCAGTGTTGCCAACAAAATCAAGGAGTCTTATTTAAAAAAAAAAAAAAAAAAAGGACAGCCTAGAAGTCTGCGAAATTCTCTCTCTCTCTCTCTCTCTCTCTCCTCTCTCTCTCTCTCTTCTCTCTCTCTCTGTGGTTTTGGTCCAACCTTCTCTTTATTCTCGGATGCACATTATAGTCTCTCCACAAAGTATATTTGCCGATTCCTGGAAGCCCTCTGCATGTTGTCTTGGGAAAATAATTCACGGTATTGACTCTTGCATCATTTTGTTGAACAGGTTCTTTCTTTTTTCCCTGTATGACGTGGGCTACCTGACAAGCAACCGTGTATGGATGTACCTAAATACTTGTAGATCAAAGTCAGCTACCTGTTTTGGAGCATGGAGTGAATTTTCCCATTTTGAATAGGAATGTTTGTAATCATGAATCATTGTGTCCTTTATAAATGAATTATTATGTCAGATGGACTCTGTTGCTTTCGCCAATTAGTCAGCTAAGTAGTGACGACTTTAAATTTGCTGTGACAGGAGAATCAGTCTGTCAGTAATGATCCTCACTTTAGTTTGTTAGTCTGAAGTTCAAGCGGAGATGGAGAGCAGTACTGCCTTAATAGAATTGAACCTGTATTTTAATATTTTACTTATATTTTGATATATTTATGAATTTGTAAATTTACCTGGTTTTCTAATAACATTTTGTATTTCCCATTACCTTCTTTGAATAATAATAATAATAATAATAATAATAATAATAATAATAAACTAAAGTTCGTGACTTTATTCAGTTTCGTGACTTTCATTGGACTTTAATTGTTTGTAAGACAGTCACTTGATTTTTCTTTTAATAACAATAATAATCAGTTCGTGACTTTCATTGGACTTTGTTTGTTAGTCGGTCATTTGGTTTTCACCTGACTGATAATACAGTCAGTAATGACTGTATTATTAGTTACTCAAAACTAACTTCAAATACAAATATCGGAAAATTGATTGGCGTTGCAGCAGCTATGGCCATCGATGACGAATTCAAAGTCCAGGTATGCAGCGAACCCGGATAGGTTGATTTAAAGAAAAAAAAATAAAGAAAAAATTGTTATGTTTGGGTCCGGGTATCGGTAATGGAGATCATAAACCCATTCGTTTACTGTACCTATATATCCTCGTATGGGCACTGCTGTTTCTCTTTGCTGTTCTATCTCGTATCATCTTTATTTATTCTAAATTCTCTCTCTTCTCCCTCTCTCGCTCTCTCTCTCTCTCTCTTCTCTCTTCTCTTCTCTCCCTTCTTCTCTCTCTCTTCTCTCTCTCTCTCTCTTTTATTTTTTACTAAGATGAGAGAATTTTTATGGTACATGTATGTATATGTTTATTAATACTATTTTCAAATAATAATGATAATAATAATAATATAGCTGTATTACAAAATTCACATGTGATAGTATTTTAAAGAAATACAATCATCTATTTCACTCTTTCTCTCTCGCTTTCTCTATATATATATATATATATATATATATATATATATATATATATATACACACACACACACACATCACACACACACACACATATATGTAGGTACGAATATCCCTTGTCAGATATTTATGGAGTTCTTCCATGCGTGGGAGAAGAAGACAAAATGAATTATCCTTTGAAACTGGCTGTTTGTATGTTCGTCGTTGTGCATGTATCAGTATCTGAAATAAATTTGCTTTGCCAAAAGGAAATGTCTTCAAAGAGTATATATGAAAGTAAGTGGAAGTCTTTCCATTCTTTCAAGTCATCGCATTTATACAGTAAGGAACAACGTAAGCTCGCGCGCGAGTGCATCTACGCGCCTTTGTTGTGCCTGACTCACAGGCACTTTTGGCTTCTCGGAAGGAGCCATGGCGTCACTTACAGTAGGAAGGAAGAGAGGAGTGGGAAACCTGTTCAGGTTTCCATTTTATTCGCCCCCTAAAATAGGAGCGGCCGGATCAAACTAGTATGGTTAGGGCTGTAGTGTCTTTTAAGTATAATTCTCTTCCCAAGAAAGAAGATCCGTTCTTGCCGGTAGAATTGCGCGCGTGTACGAATGTGCTCGCTCGTGTGTGAGCACAAATCTTGTACTAATGGCTAGGACGCTAGTCGCTTCTATCCTGAATGTTTAGATTGCTGTATTATATGGATGTTTTCACTACGTAGGTTATAATATATATATATATATATATATATATATATATATATATATATATATATATATATACACACACATAAATTCTTCTGTTAAAACAGGGTACGTCTCAAGTATAAAAGACCATTAAAAACACTGGTTTAAAGCTTTAAACCAGTGTGTTTTAATTAGCCTTTTACACACACACACACACACACACACACACACACACACACACACACACACCACACACACGGATTCCAGTTGATGATATATAAAGGCACACAACAGGGTCCACAAAACACTTCATAAAGGTCACAAAACACATAAAAAAAGGCCATAGTTTATTTACATGAGACGTTTCGCACATGTGCTCTGTGCATCTTCAATCTGTAAGTATAACAAAAATCGTTAAGTTTACGAAAACTATTTTAAAATAAAGTTAAGAGAAAAAAAATGTTATTTTACAGAAATTAATATATCTTAAAAAGCGTACAGCAAAAAAAGGACCTAGTGGTCAACAAACCATCCAAAGCAGAAGGAGAAGAGCGAATGAAGATTGAAGATGCACGTCTCATGTCAATAAACTATGGCCTTTTTGGTGTGTTTTGTGGACCTTGCTGTATGCCTTTATATATTATATATATATATATATTATATATATATATATATAATATATATATATATATATATATATATGATATTAATCTTTTAGTTCAGATTTAATTTCCACTTGTTCTCGTTTCTCACAAAGATTTAATGTCCATCCGTGCTTTAAAACCCATTAGTATGCAGATTAAGATGATTACGAATTTCTGATAACGAAAAATTGTTCAATAGTTTTAAATGACGAACGCATCCGTCGTTTATAATAATATGATAATAATAATAATAATAATAATAATAATAATAATAATAATATGCATACAAGTTAAAACAGTGTATTACACGCTCAAGGATTTGTAACTATTGAGTGAAACCTCGCTCTTTCCTTATGAAAATTATATTTGTTTAAAGCTTTCGCCTCTTGGTGAGGCATGACCAGAATCGTCAATTGAATGCATGTTTGTGACGTTTGTTTTTTTATGAGAAGCTTGTGTTGCTGTCGGCAGTCTGTAAAGAATAGATGCGAGATGATGCTCTCTCTCTCTCTCTCTCTCTCTCTCTCTCTCTCTCTCTCTCTCTCCCTCTCTCTCTCTCTCTTCTCTCTCTTTAATAGGTAAACTACGTGTGTTGTCGTTATCAAATTTCCTACGTCAGTTTTCATTTTGTGTCGAATTTTGGATTAGTCATTTAGTATATTACAGCTTTAAAAAAAAAAGCTTACAATAATTAAATTTGCTCCTATGAAACAGAGAGAAATTCTTAGTAACATCCAATTCTTGTAACTGCTAAAAGAATAAAGGATATTTGACACCTTTACTCGGTTTTTTTCCATCTGTCCACCAGCGTGTGGTGTTTTCGTATGGTAACACTGCGTCCCGGGCTTTAGATAGTTACATTCAGCTTACATTCAACAATAATAATAACCCTATTTCGAATATTAACGGTGTAATTCGCATACAGTAAATTATTAAAAGCCCGGGACGCAGTGTTACCATACGCAAACACCACAGGCGGGTGGACAGATGAAAAAAAAAAAAAAACATTATAGTGGCACTAGAGGAGGCAAAGGTTGAACCGGTACATAGTGCAAACAAGCAAACATTTAGGAAAGGAAGGAAACTGGAACGTTCCGGTATTTATTTGCGTCGGTCGGCATTTCCATTTTTTATGCGATCGTTGTTGCTGCTATCAGCTCATAACGGTACCATCCGCGACTCAGGTGTTTCCTGCCTACCTGGGGAAATTGCGAAAACATTTTCGTTTGTTAGATTAAACGCTGAAATGTCAACGTGACACTCAACAATATCCCTTGCAATTGCTTCGCTGTTGAGCCACATTGTTTGCTTCCCTTTAAAAAAAAATACCCAGCACTTTGTTTTTGTTGTTGCCGCCGCAGGAATTCTGCGCAAAAACAGAAGCTATAACAGACAGAGACAACGTGTGTTTGCCTCTCGTCTTACCGCGCTTTGAAATGTTAGAGGGAGAATAGAAGTGAATTATTATGTCTTCCGTGCTCGACAAAAGATCCTTTTCATGTGTTGTTGATTGTAATCATTCCTTTGTGGTAGTTGTGTGTGTGTGTGTGTCTGTGTTTGTTTTCATCTTGGGGGAAAGTTGTTGTCATATACGATCATGTAAGCATTTTTTTCTGAATAGCAGAGAAAGAGAGGAATAGTGGATTGTACTTGTACTAAAAGAATTTGTGTGATTCAGAGTGCATTGAGCCTCTTGTAAGTTTCATTGTGTGTGTGTATGAAAGAGAGAGAGAGTTTACTCATGCTCAAAATTGAGAGTAATTTGGTGCATGCATTGTTTTCGTATTTTGGCAAAATGCGGAACTGAATATTTTTCCATTAAGGTTGATTTTATTGTGATGGTGCTACATAGATTTTATGGTCACCTGAGCAGTGGAACAATTAAATTAGTACTGTAAAAGCTGATTGTAACACTAAATATCACTAACCATATTTTATATATATATTATATATATATATATATATATATATATATATATATATATATATTATATATATATATATATATATATGGCATCTGAAGGCACAGGTGCATTTAACGACCAACATTTTCATCAATATTTGGCTTATAATTTTCAGTGGTTGTCTATTGAATGCACAGGTTTATGTAATTGCATGAATATTCTGTGATTGTTTTGTATGAATTATAGTTTGTGTTCGATGAAAGCACAAGTGAATGGAACTGCATTTGTTTTCACAAACTATCATCTATTGAATTTTAGTCATTTTGTCCCCTGAATGCACTGCACTGCTTTGTTTAGTTGTATAACTTTCACAATTCACGTATATTATAAAAAAATAAATTGTTACAGGTAGAGGATGTTGACTGTGAGGAAGATGGCAGTGATGTCTCAGAGGCAGTGGGAAGAGCAACTTCACCCTTGACACCTCCTTATGATAGTCTTCTGGCTTCTCTTAGCTGGGCAGACCAGGTTAGCTCCTTATTGTGTCTTGAATTTCATGTTTTCTTGTTATTCAACTGTTTGGTTTCCATTTACTGACACACACACACACACACAACACACTTGCTCTTTCTCACTCTTTTTAAAGTATATGTATCTATATATATATATATATATATATATATATATATCTATATATATATATATATATATATATATATATTATATATTTATTGGTAGTATCTGCTAGAAAGGTTCTGGAAATATTTCAGGTTGACATGATGGAGTCATTAGAAGAACTTCGCCATCCTGGTCGTCTTTTACATATACATGAGAAATTGTCGTCTCCCTCCAGGAAGAGATCACTCTCTGAGAAAATGAAGCGGTATGAGGAAAAGCTGGCTAAAGCTCAGGAACTTAGGGAAAAACTGATGCAAGCCAAGACTGATAAGTTAAAAGATTTATTCAAAAAGGTGAATAATTTTCTGTTTCATATTTTTGATGTGTGTGAGAGCTGAAGTATTCAACCACTGGTGATATTTGGTTTGAGAATGCAAAATTTACAATGTGTGAGTTATAACCAAGACAAAAGAAGGTATGTAATTGAGACAAGTACTGTAGTACTGTAATTAAATAATGGTCATACAACACGAATTCAAATACAAGACTGGAATAAAGAAATGAATCAGATATAGAAAATCAAAAAAGTATAAGAACAGATTTGCAAAATAAGGAGAAGAAGAAAGTAATACAGTTATAGTAGTTTAAACAATCTTTAGTCTAAATTACATGACTACAAGTTATGCTTGGATAAGTAAGAAGAGCTGATGCTGACAAATATACTGTGAAATACTATGACTAAGTAGTGATTTCAGCCCATCAGTGAGCTGACCTTCATCTGCCATCACTGATGTGGAACAATGAGAAAAATCTCTCAACTAATGATGGAGACAACTGTGGGGAAAGGTTACATATGAGTATACAATGTATCAAATGAGTCCCTCATTTTTGTTAATCCTTTAAGACTCCTTGAAAGCATTTAGATCAGTTCTGGCTTTCAGCTCACACGTTTAGATACGTATTTCATTTTATTGCTAACTGTAAATTTAAATTTCATGACGTATTTCATTTTATTGCTAACTGTAAATTTAAATTTCATAACACTTATAGTGTTGTCTTTGGTGTCATTTTGAAGCTTAGGGAGAGTTGTAAGGGTCATTGCAATATTATGTTGAGTCCATAACAGATTGTATCACAATAGATGCTTATTACAGTAATATAAATTATATTAGTGATTCGTAATTCCTAGAATATGTGGAATGGCATGCCTTAGAAGTGGAGGCATAACATTCCTGATGCCATGGCAACATACTGGATTATGGAGGAGACAGTGAGAAAATGAGTACAACAACCTGGACAAAGTGGAAGCTATTGTTGGATTACTGGATTATCATATATCTAAACAGAAAAATTTTAGGGCCTGCACTTTCCCATGGCTGGAGACAAGGACGCTTAGAGAGTGAAGTTTTTAAAAGAGAGTTAACAACAAAATACTGAGATTTTCTTCTGATGTATGTTGGAAAATCATATTGTAGATGAAGTTGGTTAGAGTTAATCTTGCTTAGGAGGCAGTGTGATATCTCAGTTATATTAAGCCTTGAGCAGGTGGTAAGGAGATGAGAACTGTTATCCTGACGAATAGTAGATGTGGAAGTAGTAACAGAATGAAAACCAATGTAAAAGTTCATAAATTTTCATACAAAGAATATAGATGAAGACGTTGACCAATTGGGCATTCAGCTAGAAAGTGTACAAGATAGTCAAGATTGGAGAGAACTTACTGCATGTCTGAACTCATAAAAAAAAAAAAAACTATAAATTCCATATGGTGATGCTTACACAGAAGAATGAATGTTTGGTGCCCCCAGATACACTGTACTATTTCCAGTGTAATTATGTGGTATGTTGTTTTTGCTGTCAATTTACTTTTGTAGTATTCTGCCAGTATTTTCTTACTATATAACAAAAACAGAACATTATTATGTTGAGATATCAAATGCTGATAAATGATGCACAGTATTTTAGTAACACCAAAACATTCATGTCATATGCTGATAAATGATGAACAGTTTCTTAGTAACACCAAAACATTCCTGTCATAAGTTGTATTTCAGGTGTAGACAAAAGCCTGGTACATTTGTTGAGTAATGTGACAAAGGATAGTTGACACCCCTTCATTGCAATTGTGGTTTATGTAATTAAAGTTCAGTACTGTATTTATACCAGCACAGTAGTGTCATTGGAGCAACCTGAGATTCCATATTTAGTAGCCTTATACCACATGGTGGATATGTAAAGGAGACGTGATATAAAGGGAGGTATAAAGTTTTTTGCCAATCTGTATTTTCTCAGGTAATATACTTGTTTATTATAAATTTTATCCCTCATATCTAGATGGCCCATGATGCTGTCTATCAAAAAAGTTTTTTAGCATTTTCTGTTATTTTTGATAAGCTGTCTCTTAAGTTTCCTTTAGAGCATTATATAATTTAATTGATGGAGCAGTATATTGTGAGTGTGATTAGAAATATAAATACATTTGTGTTGACTTTGTTTTGTACATTTTTGTCACCTTGTTTTGTAATATTAAATAAATTATTTTGTTTCAGATTGAGGAAGTTCGATTAGACAAAGAGATGCTGCTTGATGAGAAACGACAATTGTTTCAGAGGAAAATGAAGAAAGCAGAAGAAAAGAGAAGACAATACCTTCAGGAGATAGTTAATAAGGCTCATGATGAAGAGAATAAAGCCAAAGAAATAGCATTCATTAATGGCTTAGAAGCTCAGAATAAACTACATGATATCATGCAACAGCATCAGGTTGGCTGAAATTCCATTTATCATTATTTCATTCAGCTTTATCACATGCAGAAGTACTGTTGAAGTACTGTTGAACTTGGTGCTTTTATGATAACTATGGCAGTGCTTATTTATAATGGTTTTATAAAGACAGAATAACAAATGTATTGAAAAATGGTAGCACACTTACATGACTGAATTGTTTTGTATGAAACGGACTGAGCATTTCTTTTTTTACAGAGCTTAGAATCTCGACTAGCTGATATGGCTGAAGAGCGCACAAGACGTCAGGAAGAAAAAGCTGCAAAGGAAGTTGCAGCACAGGAGAGACGCAGGGCCCTGGAAGCAGAGAGACAGGTAGGTTTTATAGGGAGTTACCTCCAAAATTATGGATATCTGTTAATTTTTTGACCAAGCTAATATGTATTTGTAATCCAAACTCTTCCCTCCTCCACACATAAATTTCTAAATGATTATAATTATTATTAATAGGGCTTAGTTTTTCCAGCCCTATTAATAATAATAATAATAATTTAGAAATGTACAAAGTAAAAGATAAATAGCATTGACCTTAATCACTCATGAAGTTATTGTTATAAAATTTTTGTTTATTTATCTAGTTTTTTGTTAGAAAGTGAATTCAGTAATAAATATCTATGAGAATTTTACATATCCAATGAGTTCTGCTAACATGTTTTACCAACATGTTGAACCAAAATAGTTTCGGTACTCTTATTGTGAATTTTCCTTAATAAAATTTTAGGCACGCATGGCAGAGCTTTGTGAGAAACGACGTCGAAAGTGTGAGAGGATAGATAGGAAGCAGGCTGAAAGACGAGAAGAACTCCTGGAGCAAGCAAGAGAAAAAGCAAGGGATCGGGAAGAGAGGCTCTCTGCTTTGCAACAGGTAAATGAAAGAGTGATTTTGTTGTCAGTCAGTAATTTTCTAATTGCTGTAGAGCAGAAAGTAAGAATTGTCATCATATAAGATGTAGTATAGTGAGGGGCAGTTTCTATACTAGCTGCTCCATTATTCACTTTTCACTTTCCTGTATAAGCAAATCATTTATGCATGTCTTGTGGCCAGATTAAACTACTTTATGATAAAAGTGATAATTCACTGTGAACAAAACTCTTGTGAAAGAACCACTTAAAATCTTCTGTTTATTCTTATTACTCTGTCATAATAAGCATTAAGTTCTGATTTGGTACCTTCAAGCAGCTCTTAAGCATACTAATTTAGAAACAGCTTGCATCAAAATTTGAAGACTCGTTTCATTTATCCTTTATTCCAAGTTGGATCCTGTATTTTCCTTCAGTAATTCTTTTTGTTTCCATTGGTTTTGTGCTCAGAATACTGAAAAGTTGACCCCTTGGAGCTATTTAATGCAAATGATTTATGCTAGCTTCAGAATCTGAGGAAGGTATGGAGTAATGCTTAAAAGATGGGAGAGTGATAGGGGTTAGCAGGCTAAAAATAAAAAAAGCAAAACAGATTATGGTGACTAGAAAGGCAGCAAATGACAGAGTACATTCTGATTATATATCAGTATAGTCAGAGTTATTTTATATTTATTTTTATTTTCTGTATTGGTGAAATGTGGTCAGTGTTCAGTGTGTGGGAAACGTGTTTAATATTAGAAAATGTCTTGAAGTATGTATTTAAGTTGTGTTATGATGTCATAGAAGACAAGATGGCGGCGTTGTGGGGTGGAAAGGTAAACAATGACAGATCTTGCAGTGGAGGACAAAAAAGAATGAAAGAGCTTAAAAAATAAAAAAATACCTCATACAACTAAGAGGCATCATAGTAAAGGCAAAGCCTCGACCTATAACCATAACCATAAGAGGACATGTGGAACTGGTTTTTAGTAGAGTAGGAGAGAGCTCTCTCTCTTATAAGAGTTTGTGGGTTGTAAGTCATGTGATGTTGTTCAAAGTCTTAAGCTTGATTATACTGGGACTGAAGAACATAAACAGGTGGGTAGATTGCACATTTGTGTCACGAAGGAAAGATTAGGCTAGGAAAATATTCAAACGTTTAAGGGTCCTGTGGTCGAAGAAAAGGTGCTGGGGTGACTCTCCAAATGTAATAAATGGTATTACATGAGGTGCTCAGAATCATAATATGTAAATATAGAGAAATAAATTCCTAGTGCTGGAAGTGTATTTCAAGAGCATACGGGGAAAAGAGTGAAGCTGAGAACCCTTATATGATTTATAGGTAGGCCTCAGTAGGTCATATCTGTTACCTTGTGAACACTGAATGGTGGAACAGGACTTCAGAGAGCATTAAGAAAGTAGCTGCTGCTTGGATGAAATGGAGAGCAAATATCTAGATAACTCTGAGGATTCATTTCCAGAGTATAGTAAAAAGATTTTAGTAAGAAATGAGGAATTGTGGAGGAATTTGGAATCAAGTAGAATTAGTAGAATGGAGACCTGTAGGAAGACCCAGGAAGTCATGGAAATAGGGGATAGATGAAAATCTATCACAGATGACAGTTCAGGAACAAAGGACACAATATAGAAGAGTGGAGATAACTAATTTTGTTAGTCTAAACCCACAGTGGGAAAACTAGCATAAAAAAGTTTGATGATTATGATGTTGACGTGGGCTTTGTCCTATTATTTTTGCATAAAAAAAGAGAAAAACCTTGTTAATAAATGTACTACTTTTCAGGGAATCTGGAAGAGTACCATGTATATCTTCATAATCAGCTTCTGTTTGATATATGCTACATAGATATGTATTAATTGGGGTTATCTGCACAGGCACAGCAAGCTAAGGAAAGTGAGCTTGTAAAGAAGATTCAGCAGAAACAAGAGGAGTCTGCTCGGAGGCATGAAGAAAATATAAAGCAAATTCGTCAAAGGGCATTAGAGTCTTCAATTATGAAATACTCTAGAGGCTGTGATGATGCCCCAAAATTAGTGAGGTTAGTTTGTGTGAATATGTGAAATTCTTTGTTTTTGGTATAGTATAGGCAAGTTGTGAAATATTATGGAAAGCAGAAATGTAATCTATATATTTCATGAATATTTTGTTCTGAACATTAGTGATATGTGAACCTGGTTATTATTTCTTTTAAAGGTATGAAACCAAAAAGCTCTGCACTTTGTGTAATTCGCTGATTACCAGTGAGGTATACTTGTTGAGTCACTTGCGTGGTCCACGCCATCAGGAAGCACTTCGGGCACTCCATCAGGCAGAGCACCTTTCTGTAGAAGACAGTGAAACATACAACTTAAAGCACATTATCGATGCTCCAGCTAATATTGATGATCCTCAGGTAAGTATTGCACTGTAAATCATCCAGCTACGATAAACAATTCAGAATGAAATGTCTGTGTGAAGTGGTTTAATTTTGATAAGTAGTTTATTTAATGTTCCTCCAAAAAATATGCTAGCTGAGTTAATTGCTGTAATCCAATCGTACTTGCATTTTTTAAAGACAGTATTGGAAATTCCAAGATTAAGATTCTGGCTTTTTAGCAACAAAGTTTTTTGTCTCTATGAAGAAGGTAATTAATGTATTCACTGACAGAGCACTAAAACAGAAACATATGACCTGAGTTTCAGAAAAAAATATTACTCATTGAGAAAAGGTACATATAAAATTCACTGAACATATACATAAAACTTCATTAATTCACCTTATTTGTAAGTTGCAAAGTTCCAGCCCTCAAATTGAATATTATTAGTAAGGGCTTATTCTGTTAAATTCTTATTTACAGTATGTTGTAACAATGCAAATAAAAATGCATATGCGTTAGATGTTATCTGAGAAATAGGTTATTAAGTTTTTAACATTTTCAATTTATGTAAGTTAACTTACCAAGTATAACTCCCAGGGCAGCTAAAAATTTTAATTCTCGGTAGAGCTTCTATTGTTTTTGTATAGGAGACAGTGCCCTGCCCACTTTCAGGAAAGGATGGGTGTACAACTCATCTGAAGAGCTCAATTCGTTTCTGCTAGATGACGACTGAACTCCAGTTGTTCTAAGCAGTTTTACTTTGAAATTGATCACCGGATGGTTCTTTGGTGTCTATGTTTGGTGACATACTTGTTTTTCTTTTTGGTAGCCATCATGCTATTTTAGATAGCTCAGGCTTATTTTGACTGTCTTGAAGATCCTTAAGGTACATTTAGATAAAATAGAATGTGACAGAAAGAGGAAAGCAGCAATTAAAGCTGAGGCTAGGAATGTAGCTAGTTTGCAGAGTTCTTCTAAATCGAAACTAGCTGATGTACCTGTTTTGTCCTTTAATTTTTCTGCCTTTTCCCCCTTACCAGTCTTCAGATCTTTCCTCTGAATCTTCTAGTTCCGAGGTGAACGAAAGGCACTGAAGGTGCTACTATGAAGATTCCTGTCCTTTGAAGAGGTGCTTTGTGGACACGGACCAATTTTCTCCACCCTGCAAGTGAAGCAAGGACATTGAGCACACCCCTCAGCCGTCATATAGTTTTTGGGGAATTCCATATCCCGTTTTACTGAGCATCAATGTTTGTCGCCTAAGCCCTCTACTACTTCTAGGAGTTGCCCAACTTTGGCTTCCAAGCGCCCCGTGAACAGAGTCTCCACTTGTCTTCTCAGTTTGCATCAGCTGTGAAGCTCCCAGCACCCACCTCTTAAGCACCCAACGCCCATTCCAAGCTTTTGGTGCCAACCCTGCCTTTCCTGGTGCCAGCAGTGGAATGTCTGGCGCCAGCGCCTGGAGTTTTCTCCTTTGCCTATGTCGTCCACGCTTGTACATGGTTCTTCAATGGATCCCATTCAGTGACGTCTGGATGAGATTATGGGCCTTCTTCAAAGGAGTTGTACAGTAACTCAGGATCTTCCAAACTTGCTTTTGATCAAGCTCCTGCGTCCATGTCTTTCTCTAGCTTACTGAGATATCTCTTAGTAGCTTGTCCATCTATTTACTTGCCAGCAACCCTGGCTTCCCTTACCAGTGGAATCAACCAGGCTTCCCAAGATGGGATTGTCCTCCCTGGAAAGCATTACAGGAATTGGATGTTTGGCTCTCAGATAAGAGATGGTAAGGTAAGGCGGTCTTCTGCACTCCCCCTCCTGTTTATTGAACAAGAGGGGTCAGGTTTATGCTGCTGGAGAAGCTCCTTCCCTGGGGGTAGCTGCCTCTTCCCAGGGGAACTTGTGAGTGATTCCTTGAGATGTTGAGCCTTTTCCTTGGCTAAGATTGTTTTCAGCCAAAGAGTTGAACCATTTTGAGAAGAATATCTTGAGGACTTACAAAGTCTGAAGCTTTTTAGATTGGACTGTTGGAGCGCTGGCTAAGAAAATTGAAAATTGTGTGGAACTTTCGGAGTATTTGATGGTAAATTGGTTAAGTGTTCTTTCTTATGTTGAAAAAGCCGTTAGAGATGACTCCATGGAATTAGCCCCTTTATTTGCTACTGGAGTCTTAAAGAAAATTGAACTTTGGTGATCATTCCCCTTCAAAGGAGCAATCACTGCCCAGAAGTATGTGCCTCTTTTTTTTCACTGCTAGACCGTAGCCATCTATTTCCTCAAGTTTTGGTTCAAGAAATCACTTCAGATCTTCAGAAAAAGTTGATGCAAGATCGGTTAACCCAGTTGGCTAAGCACCTGAGGTATTCTTCTGCTTTTTACGTCTAGTCCATTTCGCCTTTACTACAGCAACCCTTTTGGAGTCAGACCTCGATCCAATCTACGATCCACTCATCCAATCAAAAGGGTCCCCACGCAACCTTCCAGTCGCAACTGAAAGTGCTGTCCTCTGTGTCCTAGTTGGAGCAAGGCTTTTCCATTTCTGGCAAGAATGGGAAGGCAGAGTCGTAGATCTGAGGGTGTCACTAGTACTAAAAGAGGGGTACTCCATCCCGTTCAGGGAGAATCTTCTTGAAGCCCATAGCATTGATGGCCTACTTGCTAGGCTCTGACAGGTATTTGGCCCTAGCAAAAGGAGCATTGTCTTTAATCATCAAGAGAGCCGTGGAGGAAATTGAAAATGTCAATTCTCCTGGGTTTTACAATTGTCTTTTTGTGGTTCCCAAAACATCCCAGGGTTGGAGACCTGTCCTGGACGTCAGCGCCCTGAATTTTTTTCATGAAGAAAACAAAATTCCTAATGGAAATCAATCAGTCAGTACTCTCCTGTATCCATCAGGAGGACTGGATGGTGACAATAGATTTGCAAGACTCATATTTTCACATCCCAATTCATCCGAGCTGCAGGAAATATTTGTGCTTTATATTCCAGGACAGGGTATTTCAATTTCAAGCCCTTTGCTTCAGCCTCTCCACAACACCCCAAGTGTTCACTCACATTCTTGCCCCCCTTTCAAAGTTGCTTCACTTCATGGAATAAACATCTCTTTTTACTTATACAACTGGTTCCTTCACTCTCCCATGATGTTAAAATATATGGAGGACTTAAGGAAGACTCTGGTCTTTGCCCAGGATCTGGGCATACTCATCAACAGGGAGAAGTCCCAATTATCCTCCTCTCAAGTGATTCAATATTTGGGATGATGATTGACTGAATTTTTGGGTTTCTCTGTCACGTTTGTAAGTCTAGGGAAACTTCATTTAAGGGTTCTACAATTTTTCCTAAAGGCAGGCTAGACAAGAAGACACATCTGGACTCGTTTGTTTTTCCGATGACACAGGAAATCAAAACTGACTTAAGATAGTGGCTATCAGAAAGAAGGCTTTCAGAAGGCATGTCTCTTCTACCTTTGAATCCCAGCTTGTTCTTGTATTCAGATGCCTCAGACCTAGGATGGGGAGGTCTTTGGTGGGACATTGAAGTATCAGGGACTTGATCTCCAGAAGAGAGGAGTCTTCATATAAATGTGAAGGAATTGAGTGCCATACATCTAGGCCTTCATCATTTTGCCAAAATAACCTTCGACAAGACTAGCAGTGTTCTCGGACACCACCACAGCTCTAGCCTACATAAGGAAATGCGGGAACTCGCCCCTTCTCCCTCTACGAGGCAGCAAATAGCCTTCTCCTGTGGAAAAGGAGAATCGAACAACAATATTGTGATGAGGTTCGTTCAGTGCAAGGTGAATGTGTTGGCAGACAAACTCGGTTGTTGCGGACAGGTCCCTCCCTGGGTGGACTCTAGATGCACAGGTGTGCACTGACCTGTGGAAGTTGTTGAAGGGGCCGTTCTTAGATCTGTTTTTGACATCGTAAAACCATCGCCGTCTGTTCTGCTCCCAAACTCCAGACTCCAGACCCTCAAGCATGGGCCACAGATGCCATACTCCTAAACTGGTCAAACATGGACCTGTATGCTTTCCCTCCTTTCAACATGGTTTAGGAACTATTGAAAAAATTTTCATCCCACCAGAATTTGAAAATGACTGTTAGCTCCATTCTGGCCACAAAGAATGGTTTCTGGATATCCTCTCTGTGTTAATAGATTTCCCCAGGCTCCTTCCTCAGAAGCCAAAGCTTGTCAAACAACCACAGTTTTGTACATGAACTTCCCTGCCAGATATATACTTAGCTATAGTCTCCGACGTTCCCGACAGAATTTCAAATCTCGCGGCACACGCGACAGGTAGGTCAGGTGGTCTACCTTACCCGCCGCTGGGTGGCGGGTGTATGAACCAATCTATCTCTCCAGCCAGATTTTTTTTCTGTTGCTGAAGCGATAACAACTGTTGTCGTTTCATTCCGATAGATTCTTCATTTCTCGCTTGCCTGGAGATTGATTTGGACTTTTTGGTGACGTATTCGCTCTATTTTGGCTTGGCATACGCTGATTGTGGACCGTTATTGACTTTGCGCTGGATTTTCCTGTAGAATGTCTGATTTTGATTCTGTTTCCAAAACTCCGGTTTTGTTTAGAGTATGTTTGACTGATGGATGTAAGGTGAGGTTACCGAAAGCTGCGGTTGACCCTCACACTATCTGTGTTAAATGTAGGGGGAATGAATGTTCGTTTAGTAACCCGTGTCAAGAGTGTGAGGTTTTGAACGAAGATGAATATAAGGCTCTTTCTTCTTATATTAGGAAACTTGAAAGGGATAGGTTACGTAAAGCTTCTTCCAGGAGTTCGAGCAGGTCGAGAATGAGTGAGAATGAAACTAACATTAATGAAGTTTTAGAACCTTCCTCCCAGGTCTCAGCTCCTCCCCGCACCGAAGCCGTAGATTCGTCTTCGGAGGCGGCGGCCTCAAAAACTTCCTTGTGTTCTAAGGAAGACAAGACTCTTCGTACTGATCAAGGTAAGAGTGTCAGTGATGATAAGTGCAGTGTACCCAGTGATGTGGAAGGTGCGTCTGACCGGCTCCTTAGTGCCTCCAGGCCTAGACCTCTTCCAGACTCCCAGTTCCAGTGGAGGAGGAAAGTCGAAAGCCGCAGGAGGGCTAGGGAGAGCCCCCACCGGTCAGGCGTCCCCTCGGCAGATCCTGAAGTTCGCTCCCAAGCTGCCTTGGATCGTAAGAAGAAGGATATTCTTCGTCAGTGTTTTTCGTCGTCCTCTTCTCCTTCGCCGAAGCGTGGTTGGAGCTCTAAGGAGGCGTCACGCCCGTTGAAGAGGGCTGCGGAGGCTCCCTTCAGTACGTTAGCGTCCAGCCCAGAAGACTTTTCTGATGTAGCTTCCTTGCAAGCAAAGAAGCCTAGGAGATCCTGTGATCGCCCTCCTTCTCCCGCTCCTCGCACTGAGCTTGCTTCGGAAGAAGATCCTGGGGACTCACCTACTCGAGTGCTAGCGGGCCTACAAGCTCAGATCACAGCCTTGGCGGACTCCTTGGCATCGAGATCACATAGAAGGAAGGATTTCTCTCTCCCTATCAAGAGATCGAGGCGCTTTTCGTCGGAAGATCGGTCTCCTTGTAATCGGCGATCTCCTTCTTTTGAGGATACTTCTACACATTGTAGGATTTCACGAGAGGAACACCACTCCCGTGGCTCCCTCTCGGAGGTGTCGAGGTGCCATTCGTCGGATAGGCGCTCTTTGGACTATGAAGATATTTCCCCAGATCGGATTCCTGCCTCAGGTAGACGCTCCGCCCCTTCTGTTTCTCCTTCTTCTAGAGTTCGTACAAGAAGAGAGAGTCGCTCAGGTCATAGAAGACTTATTTCGTCATCTCCGTCTCGTCTTTCTTCTCCTCGCCTTCTCAGAGAACCTAGGGAATGCCCTTCTGAAAGTAGGCGCGCTTCTCCTTCCGACTACTGTCGTCGGACGTCGGATACCGTGACTTGTAGGCGCTCATCGCATGGAGTTCCCTCCTCCCCTGTAAGACATCAAGAGTCTAGTAGGAGCCCTGCGCCTGGTAGGCGTCCTTCTTTTAGTAGCTGTTCTCCTGGAGAAAGGCGCCTTGATCCTCCTTTGCTTCGTTCTCCTAGTAGGCGCTCTTCGTTCTCGAGGCTCCCTACTCCTGATCGGTCCCCTCTTGCTAGAAGTCAAGAACGCCTCAAGCGCCCTGCTTCTGTTAGGCGCTCGGAGCCTTACAGACGTTCTCCCCTTGGTAAGGACCAAGATCTCGTCGAACGCCCTGTTCCGTTTAAGCGCTCGGAGCATAGCAGCCGCTCTCCGCTTCGTAGGCATCAAGAGCCTCTCAAGTGCCCTGCTCCTGATAGGCGCCCTATTTTTAGCAACGTTTCGCCGCTTGGTAGGCGCCAGGATTCCCCTAAGCGCCCTGTGACAGATAGGCGCTTGGCGCCTAGTAGCCGCTCTCCTCACGATCGGCGCCAGGATTTTAGTAGGCGCTCTCCCTCTCGTAATCTCCCTAGGGATAGACGTGGTCTTTCTAGGGAAGGGAGTCCTTCCTCTTTTGCTGTTAAGAGTTTGTCTTCGTTTAGGAAGGAATGCGAGATGAGACAAGAATTTTCGGATAAGCGTCCTTCTATTACGACTCGTCGTTCTCCTGTACGCCGCTCTCCTTTGGAATCTTCTCCTCATTCAAGACGTTTGTCTCCTTCATCGCACTGTACCCCAGCTAGGAAATCATCTAAGGATTCTCATAAGGATCCTCATCCTCGTTCTCCTCATCCTCGTTCTCCTCTTCAAGAAGACCAGGAAGCCTCTGAGGAAGAAGCTAATACATCGGCAGCAGTTTCTTCGTACAAGAAGCTCACAGAGCTTCTCCTTCAGGAGTTCGGAGAGTCTTTCAGCCCTACTGCTCCTCCTTCTCCACACTCGTTGTTCTCCACAGCGAAAGCAACGAAAGGATCTTCGTGTGTGAGAATGAAACCGACTCTTTCTATGAAGAAAGCGCTCAAGAGTTTCGGTTCATGGATGCGTACTAAAGAAGAAGCAGGGAAAACTATGTTTGCCTTCCCTCCGTCGAAGCTTTCAGGACGGACAGGATTTTGGTATGAGACAGGAGAACCCTTGGGACTGGGCCTTCCGTCTTCAGCTGACGCAGATTTTTCGGCACTAGTAGACGCCACTAGAAGATCAGCTTTGAATTGGGCCAAAACTACGTGGGCAATGAATGAAATAGATCACATTCTAAAAGGCATTTTTAGAGTCTTGGAAGTTTTCAACTTTCTCGATTGGTCCCTTGGGGTCTTGAAGAAAAGATCAGTATTTTGCTCATTTTTAACAAAGTCTGTCTCACATGCACAGAGATCGTCTTTGCTTTTTACCCCCTCTCTCTACGCAGCTGTTTCCTAAACACCTGGTTCAAGACATTTCGAAGGCTCTCTCTGCCAAAGCTACACAGGACCTTCTAGCGCAGTCTGCAAGGAAGCCGCGCCCTACCTTCCAGACTAAGACGAAGAAAGCGAAGCCGACCTCTCAGGAACCCTTTCGAGGGGCTTCTACCTCTAGATCCTCTTCGTTCAGAGGTCGGAAACCAAATAGAAGAGGGAGGACTTTTACGAAGTCAATCAAACCGTTCCAAGTAAGACTCAAGTCCTTCAGACAACTGTAGGCGCCAGGCTTTTACAGTTTGCAGAAGTCTGGGCCCAGAAAGATGCAGATGCCTGGACCCTGTCAATTTTGAGGAAGGGCTACCTCATCCCGTTCTCTTCGAGGCCTCCCTTGACGAATACCCCGAGGGAGTTGACGGCCAGATACAGGGACCCCATCATGAATCAAGCCCTCCGACTAGCGGTAGATCAGATGCTGGAAAAGGAGGCGATCGAACTAGTGGCAGATCATCTTTCGGCAGGCTTTTACAACCACCTGTTCCTAGTTCCGAAATCCTCAGGGGGATGGAGACTGGTGTTGGACGTAAGCGCCCTGAACTTCTTCGTCGAAAAGAAGAAGTTCACGATGGAGACCACTGCCTCGATGTTAGCAGCACTCCGTCCAGGGGACTGGATGGTGTCCTTGGACTTACAGGACGCTTACTTCCACGTACCAATCCATCCTTCCTCGAGGAAGTTTCTAAGATTCATGATGGGGGGAAGAATCTTCCAATTCAGGGCCCTGTGTTTTGGCCTCTCGACGGCCCCCCAAGTCTTTACGGCCATCATGAGGAATGTAGCACAATGGCTTCACCTAGAAGGGGTGAGGATTTCGCTCTACCTCGACGATTGGCTTATAAGGGCCAATTCCAGAGATCGTTGTCTGAAGGACTTGAAGAAAACCCTGGATTTGACTTATTCCTTAGGACTTCTGGTCAATCTGCAGAAGTCAAGTCTGATTCCCGCTCAAGAGTGAGTTTATCTGGGGATCCAGATGAACTCTCTGAGTTTTCGGGCTTTTCCGTCACAGGAGAGGATAGCCCGGGGACTCGAAAAAGTAACAACCTTCTTAGGGAAAGAAGTATGCACAGTGAGGGAGTGGATGAGTCTGCTGGGGACGCTCTCCTCACTGGAGCAATTTGTTTCCCTAGGAAGGTTGCACCTGAGACCGCTCCAATTCTTTCTTCATCGGAATTGGAGTCGTCCTTCTCAGGATTTGAAGTTCTCCCTGTCAGTTTCTCATCAAATCAAGAAGGAGTTAGCATGGTGGGCGGATCCCAACAAGTTCTCGCAGGGACTGTCTCTTCAATCCCAGAACCCCAACCTGGTGTTGTTCTCCGATGCGTCGGAAACAGGTTGGGGGGCGACTCTGGGAACCAAGGAGGTGTCAGGAACCTGGGTGGGGGACCAGTCTTCCTGGCACATCAACAGGAAAGAACTAATAGCCGTGTGGCTTGCTCTGAAGGAGTTCGAGTCAGATGTGACAGGAGCAGTTGTGCAAATAAACTCGGACAACACCAAATCTCTGGCATACATCAGGAAACAGGGGGGGACGCATTCCTTCTCTCTGTACGAAACAGCAAGAGATCTTCTTCTGTGGACAGAAGAAAGGGGGATAAAACTTCTCACCAGATTCGTACAGGGAGAAAGGAATGTAAGGGCAGATCTCCTCAGCAGGAAAGATCAGGTCCTTCCCACAGAGTGGACTCTGCACCAAGATGTTTGCCAGAGCCTTTGGAAGTTGTGGGGCAGGCCTCTCTTAGACCTGTTTGCAACTTCAAAGAACAAAAGACTGGATCTTTATTGCTCGCCCATCTCGGATCCAGGAGCAATAGGGATAGACGCTCTCCTACTCGATTGGAAAGGACTCGACGTATATGCGTTTCCCCCCTTCAAGATTCTGGGGTTGACTTTAAAAAAGTTCGCAGAGTCAGATTCCGCGAGGATGACTTTGATAGCTCCCTTTTGGCCAGCACAAGATTGGTTCACAGAGGTGCTGGAATGGCTGGTGGATTTTCCAAGATCGCTTCCTCTAAGGAGCGATCTACTCAGACAGCCCCACTTTGACAGGTACCACAAAAACCTCCCCGCTCTCAGTCTGACTGGCTTCAGACTGTCCAGAAACTGGTCAGAGCGAAAGGCTTTTCGTCAGCAGCTGCTAAGGCAATCGCTAGAGCGAGGAGGTCTTCCACCTTACGAGTGTACCAGTCGAAGTGGGATGTCTTCAGAAGATGGTGCAAGAGGAATAACGTTTCCTCTTCCAGTACCTCTGTGAATCAAATTGCAGACTTCTTTTTATTCTTAAGACAAGAATGTGGCTTAGTCGTTTCGACGATTAAAGGCTATCATAGTATGTTGGCGAATGTCTTCAGGCACAGGGGCCTCAACTTATCGGAAGATAAGGACCTACAGGAACTTATAAGGTCTTTTGATACAACGAAAATGCAGTCTCCTAAGACACCTAGCTGGAATTTGGATGTAGTCCTTCAATTCCTTGGGTCCTCTAGGTTTGAACCCCCTAATTCAGCCTCATTCAGAGACCTTACTAGGAAGACTCTGTTTTTGATGGCTCTAGCTTCCGCCAGAAGAGTGAGTGAGCTTCAGGTGATTGATGGTAATGTGGGTTTTAAGGAGGACTCTCTCATTTGCTCTTTCCTTCCTGGTTTTCTTGCGAAGAATGAAAACCCATCAAGTCCATGGCCCAAGAACTTCGAGATTCGTGGGTTATCTTCTTTGGTAGGAGAAGAACCCGAGAGAACTCTTTGCCCAGTGAGAATGGTAAAATACTACCTTAGAAGAAAAGAGCAACTGAAAGCCAACCGAGAGGTCCTGTGGAGTTCAGTAAAAGGCCCTACTCGTCCATTGTCGAAGAACGCATTGTCCTTCTTCTTGAGAAGCCTCATCAAAGAAGCACACGGATCCTGCAGAGAAGAACATCTTAGGCTTCTTAAAGTGAAAGCACACGAAGTAAGAGCCATAGCAACTTCTCTTGCGAAATCTGATGGAGACAACGTTCTGGAGATGTCAGTCAGTGTTCGCGAACCACTACTTACGTGATGTGAGAAAATCACTTACGAAAAATGCTTCGCCTTGGGCCCGTACGTATCTGCGGATTCAGTGCTGGGGCAGGGAGCTGGAACTCATCCTGTTTAGTAGTATAAATTTTTCCCCTTGTATTTGTTGTTGTTGGTTGCCTTAAAGAGGATGCATGAAGGCATCTCTTTAGGTCGTAATACTAATCTTTAGTAGTTTGGTTAGGTGGTCTGATGAGTGTGGCTCCTTGCAGTAGTAGTGGTTAGGACCTGTTAAGATAGGGACGAACTCCCTTTAACAGGATCCGACTTGGATTCTACCACACAAAGGGATCATATATCCCAGTGGTAGATCCGAGAGTCTTTCAGCATCAGGTCACGTCCTAGCTGTAGCTCTCCAGGCAACGCAGACTCAGAGACAGTATCAATGAAGTCTTCTGCCTGAACAGGTAAGAACCAAGGTTATTTATATCCTACAACATCAGTTGTTTCTTATCTCTCTTTATTACTTTAGCTGTCTCTTACCCTCCACCAAGGGTGCCAATCAGCTAAGTATATATCTGGCAGGGAAGTTCATGTACAAAAATGATATTGTTAAACTACAATAAAGTTTTGTACATACTTACCTGGCAGATATATACGTCTAATGGCCCACCCAGCCTCCCCTCAGGAGACAGGTGAAAGAAAAAAATCTGGCTGGAGAGATAGATTGGTTCATACACCCGCCACCCAGCAGCGGGTAAGGTAGACCACCTGACCTACCTGTCGCGTGTGCCGCGAGATTTGAAATTCTGTCGGGAACGTCGGAGACTATAGCTAAGTATATATCTGCCAGGTAAGTATGTACAAAACTTTATTGTAGTTTAACAATATCATATTTCATCACTAGCTATCCGCCCTTGTTTTGACAGTTCAGACTATCAAATGTCTCGTCAGAGCGAAGGGTTTTTCAAGACCAGCTGCAGTGGCAATTATGAAGTGTAGACACCAGTCTTCTTTCAGGGTCTACCAAATAAAGTGGGCAGTTTTGTGCAGTTGGTGCAGAAGAAATAACATCTCTTTTTAGACCTCTGTGACAGTGATTGCAGATTCCCTTCTTTTCTTATTGTCTGAGAGCTTTGTCGACATAGGCCGTTAAAGGATACAGATCCATGTTAGGATCTGTATTTCGACACAGAGTGACATGCTTAGGGTTGAATCAGGACATCACTGACTTAATTCTTTGGATACTTGGAAAGAACAGAAGACTGCTTCAATGGCCTGGAATCTGGACAAGGTCCTGAAGTGGCAACCATACAGCTGTGCCACTATGATTAAAGATGAGTGTCATCTAGAGGCAGTATCTTCCTGCAGCAGCTCTCTTGACAGGTAAGGGTACCACAAGGACTTATACAAATGTTAACTTATATTCCCTGTTCAAGTACATTATCTTTTAGAATTTGGGAATTAAAAGTATTCCCATTCACCCCACCTCTTATCAATATTGGATTCAGCTATGTAATTACTTGGTACGTTACTGATTTAAAAATGACATTTTTATGATAAAGTGTTATATATATACTTACCAAGTAAATACAGAATTGGAGCCCTCCCTCCTTACCTCTTACAGTGAATGATATGAACAAATTGAACTCTTCAGCTGTATTGTACCCATTCTTTCATGAAAGTGGGTGGGGCATTGTCTCCTATGCAAAAACAATAGAAGCGCTGCCGGGATTTCAATTTTTGGCTGCCATGTTTGTGAGAAACATTAGCTATGTAATTACTTGGTAAGTATATATATATATATAAAACTTTATTTTATTATAAAAAAGGCCTTTTTATAAAATTTTCTTTTAATGTAATAGCTATTAATCTTTTTGATTCTTTATGTACATATTTCTATTACTGATAGCTGTTTTATTTTATCTTTAGGTGACACGAGATAAGGAAAGACAGAAGGCTTTGAAGAGGCGATGTAAAAAGATTCGAACAAGAATGACTACACGCGGAAAGGAACATAACAGTTCATTCAAACATACCCCAATAAAGGAGTCCCCCAACAAGTCCCGAATTAATAAAGCTCTCCAGCAGATAACTAAATTAGTTGCTAACCAAGGATCAGGACCTTGGCCTGTGCCTGACATAGCTGCTTTGGACAAACCTTTGTTAGAGTTGTTAAGAATACTCGAGAAAAAAGAAAGACTTGATCAGTTGATGTTTAGTGCACTAGATGGCTTTGGAAAGATAGATTCTGTTTTGAAAGTCATTTTAGATTCAACTGAGCAGAGGTCCTGTGTATTACCTGCTAAGTCTTTGGGGTACTGTGGTCGTGTCATTCTAGGGGCCTGCTTGAAAAATCTTGAAAACTGTGAGCAAATATTGTACTCAAACTTGGCAGGTACCTTAATAGACTATTTAATGCATCGTCTGAATGAACTGGTCATCGAGACGACTAGACTTGGTAGTGATAGCAGCATAAACACTATTGTTAGCTTGCCCAGTGATGCAGCATCAGGAGCAATTTTTAAAGTAAGTACTACTAAGTTGTTTATTTTTCATTTTAAAGAAAACTGTCACTTCATCCAATTTTGATCCTACCAGGTACAAACCAACACCTTTTAAATGGAGAGTATCTTTCATGCATGTCTTAACATGGGTCCCAGGAGAAGGTCCAACAAGTAAATCCTCACTTAATCTTTTGACTATGTTGTATTAGCTGTTGCCAAATGAATGTAGCTGAATTAAAAAAAAAAATTTCTTTTTTCTGCATTTTTTGTTTGTACTTTCTGTTTTTATGTATTGTCTGTTGCTGTGCCCACATACAGAATAATAAGTAAGAGCAACTTCTATGTGAGTGTGTTTCTTGCACTGGGAAACATACATAAGTATTGTTGTCATTGTTGAGGTAAAGTCTGTGTCCACTCATCCCCATATGAGGAATGCATGGTTTGGGCTTCTCAGTGGGAGAAGTTTAGAAGGAGGAAAAACAAGGACTGGAATTGTTCACCTTCTTCATCTGGGAGTTGTACCCCACCAGTGAAGTTGGCAGTGCTGTTATGTCCATTCTTCCACCATCTTATATTTGTTTGCTGTCTTCCAAGAGTGCTAGTAAATCTAGAGATATCTGTTCCCCACCGAGAAAGTTGGCCAATTTTTGTATGGTGGTTTTGCCTTTGGGATGGTTGTTCATTTTACAACATAGTATTCCTTTGTTAATGATGACAATTTATCATCCTTTGATTACCTTTAGAAAATTTGGAGGAGAGGGAGAAAAATTAACTATCATATCCTAAATCATCTATAGTATTATTCCTGTTGATAGTAGTGTCCCACTTGAGGCCATGGTTCACCTAATGTTTACAGTTACTAGACAGTGTGTTCAATCACTTGAAGTTGTTCTGGCTGGTTTTCCGCTGAACAAGCTTAACTTTCCTCATAAAGTGGTCATTGGATGGCAAGTGTGCTTCTTGATAAGAAGAAAAGAAAACATTCCTCTTTATCTTCATCATTTTCTTGTTAGGAGGAGGCAGGGAGTGTAGCTGCAATAGGTCATGTAGACATTTATCATCTTGTAGAGAAGGAATCATTCTTTATCTCTTGATTGCTCTCTCTATCCTCTTGCTTGGCCTAGTGGCAGTGCTGGGGTAATCTTGTCACCCATCTTCACCTTACTTCTGTTGGAGTTGGGGCAGGTATGTAGATTACCCATCACGTGAAAAGTTCCAGTCAAGAGGTCATACATGTGGGAAAAGGTGAGCAGGCTTTATTGTTGTGTGCTTTCCCATAGTGTTCTTTTGCGAGAAAGAAATAGCCAATTAGTCTACCTCTCATGCTCTAGTTTCTCATCACCCTCAAGATAAAACTGGATATTCAGGGCTTTATCCCAGTCAGTTGGATTCGATGTCTCTTTGATACCACTTCTATCACAGATGATGACTTGAGGAATGCATTTGATTCAACATTTCATCATTATCCTGTGGCTGGAATTTTCATGACTTTCAGGGAAGATCAGGGGTCAGGAATTCACATCCCTGAGAATTTGTTTCTTCAGCTGTAGAAAGACCTTTACATTCGCTGATGCCTATAGAAGGTATTTTCCTTATGGAACTTTTCCTAACAGAGCTAGAGCAACATTTTGAAGAGGTTCTTGTGTTCATTCATGAACTTAGTAATCTGAGAAGAGTGAATTTGGCTGCTTGAGGCCTATGATCTCATGCCAAGTTGCCTATGGCTGCCCCTGTGGAGGAGTATCCATTGGTAAGAGCTCCCTTTGTCACAGTTAATGCATGATGTTTAGGAGTATGAATGCAACTTCATTTGTGGAGCTGGAGTTCTCTTGCCTTTAGCAGATTTGATGCAAACTCCTTCCTCAACCTATTCTAAAGAAGATATATTACATTCAAGAGTATGCAGAGTTTATTCCTCTTCAACTGGTTTCACCAGTTCTGACTAATGACTTATATTTGAGAGACTTCATTAGAAAAGCATAACATTTGGTTCTTCAGAAACAGGTGCCTTACAATGTGTGATTATGTTTCTTTTCTTCCCTACAAAAGTGTTTCTTTGCTGGATCTTTAGCTCAATTCACTGATAGACTTGTCAGTGACAGACCTTGCAACTTGAGAACTAAGGGCCATGTTTGGGAGGTTGTTAGTGCCTGGGAAAGAAAGAGCCCTTACTTTTCTCTCACCAGCATTTGAACTAGTGGATCAATATTGCTCTTCATAGAAGAGACAATAGTATTTCTCTTCTTTAATGATAGCTCTCTTGCCCTTCATAATAGTTTGGTGATTGGTTCATCTCTTTTGTTTCCTAGGAGTTCTGTGGAAAGCTGTTAAATTAAAAAGAGAGGCTTATAGAGACTCAGTCCTAAAATCGAGTTGTTGTTGAAACCTTCAGATGTGCCCTTGGGTCCTTGATTTTTGGTTTCATTGAGGACCTGCTACACTAGAACAAGGAAATCTCCTTACCAAAAGCCAAGACAAGCTGTGCAGGTTTCAATTCCTAAAATGACTGGTGATTCTTCTCAGTCTTTTCATCCTTCCCAGCTCTTTGTTTCAGCCTGCTCAGATAATGATAATGATTAGTTTTTCCAGACCTTTGAGTGTAGAAAAACTAATCCTCCTCAGAAAGGGAGGGAAACTCAAAAAGGGAAAGAGAGGCAACTCTGCTAAGATCGCAATCCCCTTTCTCAGTTGTCATGAATATGGGGATTGTCTTACTCAGACCTGAGCCAAATGGCAGCAAACTGGAGGTGTAACCTAGACGATGTCTGTGTTGCAAGATGGTTACAAGATATTATTCATGGGCTGTGTTCCTCCATTGCCAAATCAACTCATTCTATTTCCTTTGCCAAATCAACTCATTCTATTTCCTTCTTACCATCTCATTCCCAGAAAGGCTCACCCTAACAGATCAAAGAAGGGTGATGTTTGGAAATGGTGTCGGAGAAAGTGAATTGACCATCTCCAGGCTTCTACAGCCAGGTTTTTTTCATGGGGAAAGCAACTGGAGGATTGAGGCCAGTAATCGATTTTTTCTTCTTGAATGAGTTTATCACACTTCATATGGGTGGAAACCTCTCATGTCATGTTAGCTTCTTTCAGAGAGGGAAACTTCATGTTTTCCATAGATCTTCAGGATGCATATTTTCAAATACCCATTAGTTAAGCTTCTTGGAAATTTCTATAATTGACTCTGTAGGGACAAAAGGATTCCCAGCAGACTTCCACACAATCAAGTTCATGAATCTTTCTCTCAACAAGAGCAACTCATTTCAGACAGTCTGTTTTGTGTCATGTTTCATTTGTAGGAAATTCAGTATTTTGGAAAATGCTATGCCACAAAAAATTACAATCAGCCTAATCATCATCATAAATATTTACATCAACTTTTTCCTTATAGGATCAGACATGAAATGAGTTCAATCTTTTTTTTACTACGGACCCCTGGATTTGTGCATTATACATACCACAAATCCCCCCACATATAGCTAAAATCCGTGAATGCTTAAAACCTCTCTAAAAATGCTTAGAACTGCCTATTTTGATAGTTCAAACACAAAAACCCTCTAAAAATGCCTATACCTGAGTATTTTAATAGTTTTATCACAAAAAGTGCATTTAGTCATGAAAATATGAAAATACATTTAGTGAATATTTTTCAGTGAAAAATACTGCAAATAGGTGAATTTTCCACGAATAATGTGTGTATGTGTTCTATAGAGAAATCTGTGAATCGGTGAGTCCTCGAATTGTGAGCCTGCATACCCAGGGGTTTACTATACATTTTTCTGCCTGAACTCTCATCAGTCATAAGTCTTGATCTGCTCTTTTCCAGTGATTTATTGGGCCTTCTGAAATGCCTTTGTTTTACTGCTTCCTTATTTACTGCTTTACTGGTCCACTGTTAAAATTCTCCCTGCTCATTCATGGCCTGTTCACCTCAGCCTTTTTGCAAGTCTCTAAACACCACACAAACAAATTCCACAGGCATAATAGTCTTCTTCCAACCATAGTCTGACCATTAATCTTTAGATTTCTGCACCAATGTCCTCTGAAGGATGTGATATTGACCTCTCGTTGCAGCTGGATTATGTAGCTGTAAACGGGTATAATTAGGGAGGATACCTTCTCTGAGGGCTGTAGCATTGAAAATTATATCTATTTCTATGGTAATTAATGTGTATATATTTTTTGCTATTCATCTTACAATCTTCTTTTCATCAGTATGTAGCTGGTATATCAAGTTTTATGTTGTCTTAGGTTTATTTCCTCTTAACAAGTCGATGGCACACTGGTGGTCATATATGAGAGTACAAAACCGAATGAATTAGGATACATTATGCACAGGCTGGGTGTTTACAATTGGTGGGTTGGTTGGGAGGCTGAATTTTGATTAGTCATGGTTGTTGATGAAATCTGTCATGGAGGCATTGTGATCTAGTCCTAACAAGTGTTGCTGGCTGGAGGTGGGTGTTGGTTTGGGTACACCACTGGTGTGGTTGATATAATAGACTGTCCAGGAAATAGTCTAAGACAAGAAAAATCTTTGTCCTTAGGAAACTTGATATACCAGCTGCATGCTTATGAAAAGAAGATTGTAAGATGAATAGAGAGGACTACAAATTAAATGCACTTTACCGGTTTCCAGCTGGCGCTAACTATTTGTCATTTTATCATTATTATTATATAAATTACATTAACAAGTCCACTGAATCCGATTTTTAGACTCTTGGCTCACCCAAATTTATGTATTTTTTTAAATGAGAGATGAAATTTGGGGCAAGTTAAATTGGAAAGAACTCAGAAAGTTAGGAGGAAAAAGACCAAAGGAATTGGAATAAAGTGAAGTGAAGAAAGTAAAGGAGGTTAAGCTAAAGGGATGCTGAAATGAACATTATTACACAACATCTCCAGTATGCCACATTAGCCACACTGCAAGTGGCACACCCTCAACAGGGTTTTCAGTGTTAAAGATTGGTTATTTCATATCTTTGCTCCATTGTGTATATTTTGATGATTTTATTTCATATTTTATAGGTCTTGGCTGAAATAATGGAGGTTCTTCATGAAGGACATATAAAACCTGGTGTTTCTTCTCCTGATCAAGCTGTCAAGGACAAAGCAGATGCCACATGGATCAGGTTGCAGGTCAGTTTTTTTGTATTAACATTAAAAGTTAATATAAATTGGTTTGCTATTGTGGCATCTCTGTAAATAGATACAACAGCTGTACTAAAAAAAATATGCAAGTTAAAACTCCTAGGTGGAGCTACTATTGTACAAACTTAAACTTCAAACTATTTTCATGATATTTATGCAGTTTGCATACAGCACTTCATTTGTGATTGTATATTAGTTAATTGTAAATGTGATTCAAAACACAAAAAAGGATTTTAGAGGTCTTGATATATTATTTTAAAAATATACATTAAAATGCTAGTGGTAGAACTATTAGCAGTATGTACACTGGAAGTACACTCTGAAAAGTAGTTCCCAGTTGTCAAGAATTTTTTCCTTTCAGGATTTGGTAAGCTACTGTGTGAGTGTTGGTCTTGCAGACAAAATAACGTGGTACTTCAGCTATATTCAAGGTCCTCTTGATAACGATCCAGGTGTTGTAGAAATCACTCTCTCAGCAATGAACATGGTAGCTGCACTTGCCAAAGCATTAACTTTAAGGTAACTATTAATCTTTTATATCTACTTTGTTATTATTATCCTGGGGGTTGGATTTAATTCATATAAAATATGTTTTGAGCAATGATAGTAAAATCTAATTTTTTCAAGGGTGACATATTAAAATTATTTGAGGAGTTCTATTTCCTGTTCTTGAGGATACATTCATGTATATCATCGTCATAAAAGTGCCTCAATGGCGTGGTTGGTATGGTGTTGGCGTCCCACCTCGGTGGTCGCAGGTTCGATTCTCGGCCATTCCATTGAGGAGTGAGAGAGGTGTATTTCTGGTGATAGACGTTCACTCTCGACTTGGTTCGGAAGTCAGGTAAAGCTCTTGGTCCCGTTGCTGAATAACCACCGGTTCCATGCAACGTAGAAGCACCATACAAACAAACAAACAAATCATCATCATACATTTTTTATGACTGTTTTCCCCTTTATGTTGATAGACTTAAAGGGATACTCAAGTCAAAACTCAATGCCGGAAATATATGAAAGCCTTAAACACATGGGCAGTACCAGTAATCAGATTCAGCATAGGAGTAGTGGAGTAGACAAAGGCTGAACTCCACAGCATAGACCAGAAAACTAGGAAACACATGACAATACACAAAGCACTAAACCCAAGAGCAAATACAGACAGACTATACATAACATGAAAGGAAGGAGGGAGAGGGCTACTAAGCATAGAGGACTGTATCAACATCGAGAGCAGAGCACTGGAGCAATATCTAAAAACCAGTGAAGACGAGTGGCTAAGGAGTGCATGGAAAGAATGACTGATAAAAGTAGACAAATGTGCAGAAACATACAGAGACAGGAGAAAGGCAAACAGAACAGACGAATGGCACAACAAACCAATGCACGGACAGTACATGAGACAGACTAAAGAACTGGCCAGCAATGAAATGTGGCAGTGGCTATAGAGGGGAGAACTCAAGAAGGAAACAGAAGGTTATGCTAACGGTGGCACAGGACCAGGCCCTAAGAACCAGCTATGTCCAAAGAACGATAGGTGGGAATAACATCTCGCCCATATGCAGGAAGTGTAATATAAAAAGTGAGTCCATAAACCCCATAGCAAGCGAATGTCTGATACATGCACAGAACTAGTATAAAAAGAGGCACGATTCAGTAGCAAAAGCCCCCTGCTGGAGCCTGTGCAAGAAACACCAGCTACCTTGCAGTAGTAATAAGTAATAAGTGGTATGAACACCAACCTGAGGGAGTAATAGAAAATGATCAGGCAAAGATCCTCTGCGTCAACATTGACAGCAGAGCACCGGGGTAATATTTGAAAACCAGTGAAGATGAGTAGCTCAGGATTACATGGGAAGAAGGACTGATAAAAGCAGACAAAGACCCAGAAATATAATGAGACAGGAGCATGACAAACAGAACAGAAAAAAGGCACAACAAACCAATGCACAGACATTACATTAGACAAACTAAAGAACTGGCCATTGATGAAACATGGCAATGGTTACAGAGGGGGGAACTCAAGAAGGAAACAGAAGGAATGCTAACAGCAGCACAAGATCAGGCCCTAAAAACCAGATATGTTCAAAGAATGATAGATGGAAATAACATCACGTGTATGCAGAAAGTGCAAATGTGAAAAACGAGACCATAAACCACATAGGAAGTGAATGTCCAACACTTGCACAGAACCAGTACAAAAAGAGGCATGATTTAATAGCAAAAGCCCCTCACTGGAGCCTGTGCAAGAAAATAAATGACTCTTGGCAGCCTATACCCCAACTCTAATATCTAGTCAGTACAAGTGTGAGAGAGCAGTTTGCCTTGAGATTTCATAGGGGAATGTTGTCCAAAATTTCCATTCAATGACATTTCATAAATAATTTACAATAATTATACTCGGAATTTGTTACTGATTTTAGTTCAGTTATACTCAGAGTTTGTTACTGATTTTAGTTCTTATCTGTTATGATATTGTGTGAGATATAATTATAATTTTACAAATAAATATAAAAGAATATAAAAAAACATGACATGATAAAATTAGCATTGTCATTTGGAAAAGAGGCCCCACACAGGGTTGGAAATATTCCCTTTCAACTTCCCCTGGAAGGTTCAGAACATTTTCATTTGTTTTCTTATGCCAGGTGTATATGCATATCTTCCTCTTTCTACTGGTGAGCTTTTGTTTTAAACTGGTCATCCTTAAATTTAGTCTGGTATAGGGGTGTGCTTAATATACGTATATTTAGCCTGGACTGTGAAGGTTAATTGCCTGAGGGTACACTCAAGAACATTTTCCTTTTATTTATTTATTTTTTACAATTTAATCTTAGCAGTCAAATATGTGTTTGGTGCTTTAACAGAAATATTAGGATTGAGATACTCTAGTGTAACAAGTATTTGAGAGGGATTTTGAATATTAGGATCAAGATACTTTAATGTAACGAGTAAGTATTTGAGAGAGATTTTGTTGAAAGTAATTTCATTAGAGGCTGAATAGTATTAAACCTGTTTTCCCAAGTGTCTTCTGCAGAAGTTTTTGGCAAGATTGCCATTCTTTATCTGCCTAAAACTCATGTTACTACTTTCCCTTAATAAAGTTCATTTGCCTTAGTACTTTTCTCTTTTATTAATTTTGTATAAATATTTCTTTAGTCATTCATTATATAAAGTAACTTTTTCCACAGGAATTTACCTGATGACCCAACACAGTTGATTGGAACTCTTCACGTAACCGATGCTTGTGGTGTCGTAAGCTTATTATATGGCATTTTATTGCACCAAGGTGGAAGATCAGCATTGCCACAAGCTCCTTCTAAACTTTCACAAACAACCCAGGCTCTTACTATTGCTGCTACAACTTTGCTGCACAATTTAGCATCCCTTAATCTTATAATGTTCCAGGTTAGTGAGTTGTAAAGTTCTTAAATTTTCAAAAAGATATTCTTTTCTCAGGTCGTTTTAAACTTTTGAGTTATGCTTTTTTGGATATATGATATGAACTGAGTGGGGAGTATTGTGACTTTTTAATGGGAACGCTGATGAAATAAAGCCTCATTATCAAGTATGTAAATGACTGTTTAATTCTTTCGCTAGGAAATTTAGAAATTCGACCTCTAAAGTTCATTTGTTTTGCTTTTGGAAAAAATAATGTCACTTCAAAAATAATATGCAAAAATAAGTTTCACAGAAAAATGATTTTCCTGACGACAAAATAAAGATATATAGTAGTTAAAGTACACTAAAAGTTTCATTGGCTTTGGTTCAGTCTTCTGGGAGAAATAAACGTTTAATTTAATTCTGAAAGAAGTAAGTTTTGAGAAAATAAAATAATTTTTGAACTTTCAAGAATCCTGAGATGATGAGGACATCTTGAGCAAGTTATCCCTATATTATTATAACCTGTTTTCTCTATGACACTACTGCTAGAGAGAATGGAACATTTTAGTGGGTGACAATTAATTTTTTATAAATTTTTTGACACTTTTAATAGACTTTTCTTACAATTTGTCTTTCACAGTGACATACAAGTGGTGAACGAAATTTTCCATGAATCGGTTTAAAACCTTTGTTAGTGATAATGTTTCAAGATAAGTTTATTTACACATACAGGCAGTCCCTGGATTTGGGGGGAGGAGGGGGAAGTTTTCCATTTCAACAGCTTCATGATTAGCAAAAATCGCCTATAACCGAAAATCGGCGATTTATGGCACCCTAGTTAGGTATGTATCGGTGCCAATAACCGGAAATCGGCACAATAATGTGCTGAAAATTGCCAATTTTTGGCACTAGACAAGCCCTATTAAACTAGGAGACTGCCGATAATTGGGGACTGCCTGTATAACAGTCCAAAACAGTGTAGTATAACTTACTTGATGCTATCCAGAATTATTTTTGCAGATTTTTTTTTTTTTTTTTTACAAATCCTTTTACAATTTGTGGTTCACAGTGCCATACAACCAATATAGTTTTTTTTTTTTTTTTTTTTTTTTTTACTATTATTACTTCAGGATATGTTTATTTGGGTACAAAACAGTGGAAAACTTGTGATAGCTAAAATTCAATACTTCCTTGGTGTGCCCTTAAATTAATTTGCAGGAAAGTCTTATATATAAGGCATCAATGGGTATTGCACTTGCAGCGAAAAGAGAATCGCTCTAATATATTGCATAATCTGTACATAAAACTAGGTTAAAAAAATCTATAAAATAAACTTTGTTCATATGGGAATACCACATACCATCAGAGAGGAAAGAGTGAGACAGATTTTCTCATGACAATTGCTTTATGTGTCCGAGTATGAGATTTTGAGTAGTAACTTTCATCTCTCTCTCTTGTGTTTTAAAATGTGTTCCAACAAAACTGCCACTAGATGGTGACTTATTTTTCAAAAACATAGTCACCTGAGACTTTGTCTTTAAACAAAACTTGCCACTGTAAGTGCATTGTCTATTGGCATAATTAAATAGGAGGCAGGACTTTGAAATATATATTACATAATAGGGCTTTGGGTATTGGTTTGTTTTGAATGCTATAACAAGATTGTACTGTATTTAATCATATAGGGTATTGCTTACTCTTTTCTTCATTACAGGGTGTTTTAGGTAGTGAAGGTATATCTCTGGAATTGCGCCACATTGCTTCCTACCTACTTTGGTATTGTTCCTATTGGCCATGTGAGGAAATACTCCATAATGTTATTGCTCTTGTTGGTTATTATGCTGTAAACAATAAGGAAAATCAGGTATGGATCAATTTCATTTCATTTTATTATGTATGCAAAATCTTTTATCACCCCAATGTGCTCTAGTTATATTAGAATACAGTATTTTTAGTTTTTATATAACTTTTATTGACTTTTAGCAACCAGATATATATATATATATATATATATATATATATATATATATATATATATATATATATATATATATATATATATATATATATATATACTATATATATACGTGGACCCCCCCCGTGTTTGCGTTCTCCGGATTCGTGGACTCACACATTCGCGGATTTCTCTTGGGAACGTTTCCCCGCATTATTCGCGGAAAATTTGTATATTCCCAGTATTTTTCTATGAGAAACATCCACAAATTCCTGGTTTTTTTATCAATTTCATCATAAAATGCACTTTTTGTGATAAAACTATCAAAAAACCAAATAAGTATGAAAATTTTTAGTAGCTTTTTCTTGAGTTTTAACTTACAAAATAGGCTGTTTTCAGCATTTTTCTTGTATGCATCCCCCGACGAATGCGGGAGAGCACTGTGTGTGTGTGTGTGTGTTTGTGTGTGTGTGTATATATATATATAATATATATATATATATATATATATATATATATATATATATATATATATCTATATATATTATATATATATATATATATCACACACACACACACACACATACACACACACACACACCACACACATATATATATATATATATATATATATATGTGTGTGTGTGTGTGTGTGTGTGTGTGTGTGTGTGTGTGTGTGTGTGTGTGTATACAGTCAACCCTTGTATTTGCTTTCTTGACATTTACGGACTCACCTATTCGCGGAGTTTCCTTTGGACCATATCTACCCATTGTTCGCAGGAAATCTCCCTATTCACGGGTTTTTGCAATAATAAATATTCACTAATTAGTGTACTTTGATGTTATTTTCATGACTAAATACATTTTTATGATACAAAAATTATTTACTAATTTTCAAATAAATTTGATTAATACTGTAAAGTAATAAAAGTAGTAATTCTCTCTCTCTCTCTCTCTCTCTCTCTCTCTCTCTCTCTCTCTCTCTCTCTCTCTCTCAAATTATTTACTAATTCCCTCCAAATATTAATGTTAATGTAAACAGCAATAATATCAATTCATTAAAGAAAATAGTATAGTGAATCAGTAAGATTTTAGTTTATAAATTAAAAAATTATGTAAGAATGAAGGAAAATCCATTCTACCCTGCATCTTTCTTTTTAGATCCAGGTACCAAGGTGTCAAATATGTCAAGTAATGTGACAAGAGGGGGAGCAAGTGTGTTGTGTTGCCACTAACATTCATGTATCTCTCTCTCTCTCTCTCTCTCTCTCTCTCTCTCTCTCTCTCTCTTTTACTGAGATGGTAGAATTTTTATGGTACATGTATGCATAATATGTTTATTAATATTTTCAATTATTATTTATAATAATAGTTATAATTACAAAATTCATATGTAATAGTTTAAAGAAATACAATAATCTTTCCATTTCAATCTTTTAAATATGTGAATGTACAGTCATACCTAGTGTATTCGCGTTTCTGGATTTGCAAATTCATGGATTCACGAAGTTTTAATTGAAACCTAACTAATTTACATCTGCGATTTTTCCACAGATCTGTATACAGTATGTATGTTTTCTTTATTTTATTTAATTGTACATTTATAATATGACTTCTGTGACATAAAGTTTACCTAGTTAACCTGCTTGACAATGACAAAGACAACTTCAGTCATTTAGTTTACAGACCATTTGTTACTTGGTTGTACCTTTCTGTAAGTGCAAAAGAAAACGGCAGCTAATAAATTGGAATAGGGGTAAATGCACTTGTGTGTCAAATATCTATTAGGTGATACTATATGCTAAATTTGCACGTCAACCATTTATTTCTTTTTAAGAGTAATGTATTAAGCTAACTTTTAAATGAAATTAAAGTGCTTTGGGAGCATGTTTTGGGTCATTTTTAGGGTCTAAACTCTATAGAAATAATTTACCAGCATTTTCAGTGACTCGTACCAAACATTTGTAATTCCTCCTGATCTGTGACAGGTTCTGGAACCTAATCCCACAAATGTTGGAGGTTTACTGTATAACGTTGTTAGATTGCTTAGAGGTATATTATAATTCTGTTACAGAACTACTTACTTTCATCTGAAGTTAAGATATTGTAGGATGTCTGTATCACTAGTTTAAAACAGTGAACGGCTATGGTATATTTCTATTATGTTGTTAATTTATTATAGACACTTTTCATGTAATATTGACAAAAACTTTTCCAGATGGTTATACAGAGTGGAGAGGTCCCAAGTGTCTTACAGCAGCTGTGTAATTTGCCTTGGCAGTACTTCAGTGAGCCCCGTCTCACTGCTGTTCTTTTCCCAACTCTTCTTGCTTGTTGTTTGGATAACCCTGATAACATGGTGATATTGCAGCAGGAAATGAGCTTCCAGGTTGGTAGCAAAAACATTTTACTTTTATCACTTAACCACTACATTTTTTTCCTCCAACTTACATGGCTCATGTTTTTGAATTAATGGCCCATTATTAAGAATTGTTATTGAATTATTGATCCATTAATCTATTAATTAGTGATAATTAATAGATTAGCTTGCAGTGGTTTTGTTCTGAATAATTACTGTAACTGTTATTTAGGTTGGGTACCATTGCTGCTGAAACTCATTGTGATTACACTCCTTGACGGTTGTTTAGAAAGTTTACATTTTATCAAATTATATATTATCTTATTAGGGGTTACTATACTAAGGATGAATGGAAAATTATGTAAGTCTTATTTATTTCCACTAGGTCCTTGAAGACTTCCTGCACAATGGTCAAGCTTCAGATAAACCTCTAGTGTCCATTCTTCAGAGAACTCATGTTCAAGGATAATACATTTGGCAGTTAATATATCCTCTTCCAGCAGGCTAACTTTTAAGGTATTGAGGAGACTAAATAGTTTTGAATCTCATCAAGTTTTTGTATTAAAGACTATGTATTAATAAGTCTGTAGCATTTGACAAGATATATATATATAGCAAAGATGTGTTAATGTTTATCAAGGCACTTCATCCTTGTAATTTGTGGGGTCATTTCTGTTGACTATGTTAGTCATTACTATTGTAGCAATATTCAAGCTGTTACTGGAAAAGGATTTATTATCCTTATGGAATGAGAATTTTTCTTACTTGAACTTATGTAATGTAATTTTGCATCATATTGTACAGTGATAGTAATTACTGTTTAAGTTTGAGATCTTATTTGCTTTGCTGGATATTGTGTGATATGTAAAAGATGATGCAAAAGGTCATTGCGGCATAGTTGAAAATACCTGTAGATAAAAGTAATCATAAGATTTGTCATGAAGGCCATTGAAGGAACCTTACATATAAAGGTATTTTTAATTTTCATGAAGAGTCAATTGGCTTTTGTATCCCACTTACCAAAGTGTCTTAAGAACTTTATATAAGAGAAGTTATTGATTACACCCAAATTTCTAGTCATTCCATCTGGTAAAAGTAGTGCTAAGTCAGTAATATCACATGAAGGGAAAAAAATTCATTTATAAAGATTGTTATATCATGTAATAAAGTATGTACTATGAAAGTACCATTCTGGACATACAGTGGATTGAACCTTAATATTTTATGTACAGTAGCTTTTCAGCTAGTTAGATACTTTGGCCATCTAGCCTATCAATGAATAACAAAGACCCAGTGTTGCCAATACTTGAACATTTTCAAGGTCTCCCTAGCTAACACTAATGCTACATAATGTATAGCCTCAGCTAAACAGTATTTTATACTAACTGTCCATGTCCAATATATAGGAAAATCTATCATGTTTAACGAGGTAGCCTTGCAGAATTCATCTTATAATTTAACAGATTAGTCAAGAAGCTAGTGAAAAGAGGGCTATATTTGATCAAATTATTCTTTAGTCTTTGGCAGGGATTTTCTACCCATAAATTCAGAGAAAGGTGTGTTTGACAATTATTGTTGTATAAGGCTTTGATTTGTGTGTAACATGGACTTTTCTGGCATTTTTAGTGAAAATTGAGGCTTTGCGTTTGGTTTGGCACGGTTTAATGTCCGATTATTATCTTTCTAGGAATTATTTCTGTGATAAATTTAAACTTGCGATTATAGAAATGAAATTTTTCTTAGAAAAACTGTTCTTGTCAGTAGGTCTCTTGTTTCCATTGAAGAGTTTGTAATTTTCAGCATTATTATTCTATTTGTGCAACTGTCATGACAAGATCAAAGATACAAATTCCTATAAATGATTGGGTCATTGCTGAATTCAGTCCACAGTAGTAAAGGTCTGACCACTCCAACTACATCTTTTCACTGAATGGCTGAAGTGCTTTGGTTTATTGCAAAATTTTCTTATATCATATTAGAGCAATATGCCAGCCATCAATCCAAACAGGAATACTGAAGATGTACAAGTGATATTATCCTCTTATCTTGAGAATTTTTCACAACCATTTAGTGGGCCACACATGACCCAGTTCCTGTATTTAGTCATTACAAAATTAATAATGACAAATTTCATGTCAATGCGTAAATTCATTCACGAGGGTATGCTGATAATTGGATATAAATTAAGAAATTAAGAAATTTTTGCAGAATCTTCAACATTTTTTGTATGCCAAATTATGAAGTTTTTACAAAGATATAGTATGAATGGTTTTATTCTACAACACAAAAGCCAGCCTTCCAAGTTTGACCTGAGAATCTATGAATATTTAATTAGTAGTATGGTCTTACTGTATTTCATAACAAACTGATTGATGGTGCTCATAAGTGTTTGCTCATCTCACTTGTAATTGGCATTTTTGGCAGTTTTCCTCTTACATAATACTCTTACATAATTGTTTGTTGTGTTATATAAATTTCATATTTTACTCTAGTAATGAAGTAGTTTCATACGTTATTCTCATTTTACTCAAGTAACATGAAACTACCAATTACTATAGTAGTGAGAACACATCTTCCAAGTAGAGGTAATCATTATCCTGTGATGCCATCACTCTCTTGTTCAATTATTCAGTACCTCAGAAAGGGCTTATAATTTTCTTCTTTTAGTATCACAGTGAAATATTTTTTATCAAGTGAGTGGCTATTCCCACAGACATAACAGATGCGCATTAGATTTTGTGTGGTTCGCCTTTAGATGCACAGATTTTGATAACAGTGAGATAATATGAGAGATTTAATTTTAGTGTGATGGATTATTATTAATAGGGGTTAGTTTGTACGTTTTAGAACTGGGTGTGAAAGAAATATAATCTTGATTGACATTGTCTTAAAGTACCTTTTTTTTTCAATTTGATATGAAGCATTCTTAATTTCTTTTATTTTAGTGTTCATTGTTAATACTGATTGAATTTAAGAACATCCCATGTCTCCTAGGGTATAGAAAATACAACCATTAATCTTCGTAACAGGGTACTACCCATAGTAATTTCAAGGAATTGGCTCATTGAGCATAGATATGACAATCTCAGTGATTTATCCATGATTCCATGCTCTCATTGCAGCAATATGTCTGTGTTTTAAGGATCTATAATTCACTAAAATCATAATCGTGTCAAAACTGCCACTTTTTAACCAGAATTTTTTGGGGGGGATTAGGAAAAAGTCACAGGATTTAAGATCAGGTAGATAGTTATAGTATCAGTGGGAATTCATGTGTCAGAGTTTTATAAGCCATGCATGCCCAGACAGAGTGATGCAAGTTTTCCTTACTTTATAATGTCTACCATTTATGCAGATCAGGAAAATAGCTGATCTTCTAATACACAAATTTTTGCATTTAAAACTTTCACCCTGACAGCTTTTGGCACAAGCTCTAAAGCTTACCTCTTTTATAGTTTTACTTTTTTTAATCTGGCAAAAATGCATGTAGAATTACTGGAATTGGCGTCTTGATGATGATTGGTAAATGTAACAGTCTGAATAGCATCTTTATATGTATTTCAAATAATTACTTGTTCTCAATGAAAGCTTATTTGATAACCCAAATTTTACCCTCAAATATATGCTATATATGTTAATAATGGCATATGATTGAGAGACTTTGAAAAATGTCTTTGGAAGTCCAAAATTAAATAGCATGGTTGCTGAAATCAGAGTATTGAAGAGGGTTTTGAATGCACACTACTGTATTTTGTTTAGATCGTATATATATTTTAATGTGTTTTAATGCAAATTGGAACAAATCCCTCTTTAAGTGTCAGAAGAAACAAGTTACTATCAACATTTTCTAAAGACTAGATTTTACTTAACACTTGAAATTGATAAAATTTTCTACATGTGAAACATTATGTGTAGTTAATTTATACCAAACATGATGTTGGTTTGGATGAGCCCCATTCAATTCAGTTCACCCTATCCTTATTAATTGATGATGCCCTACTTTTATCTCAGGTCACTGTGATATATTGCTTTTTTTGTTTCCAGATACAGTGTTACCATTCCTCAACAAATATTTACATTGTTTTCCCCATTATCCTCCTTTTTTCATTTTCTGAGATATTGATAATTATACATGGTTTTTCGAGGCATCTTTTTATTTCTCAGTGCGAACAATTCTATCAGTTGGTGGGCATGCATTTTTGTGGGTAGAGCTGTCTTTTAAATTGCAGCGCATATATGCATTTTGCTAAGTTATGCTCAGCATGAAATAAATAACATATCCTGAAGACTTACAGTATATTAGGGGCTATGATAGTGTTGATAGTTACTTTTTTCTTCTAATATTTGGTGAGATTTGTTTCGGTGAGATTTGTTTCAGTTCACGCCAAAATATATAGAAAATACGTAACAATTTTGTGCATGCAATAATGTATATTTGAAACCCATTTCAAGACTGATTTTGACAGTTGTGCTATTTTATCATTAGGCATAATGTACATTTGAGGAAAAATTATGGTTATCATTAAGTTTTTATTTAGATAACTCCTAATTATAATAAACACAACTATGCTATTTGGACATTTTGCTCTTCTGGCAGTCATCTACCTGTCAACCATTTCTAAGTGCATGCATTTGACGCCAGGTGTAAAGTGCCATAATTATGCTATCTGGACATGTTACATTCTGACAGTCATCTACCTGTACACCAGATCAAAAACACAGTGGTGTAAAGTGGTAGCTGGCCATATTACAGTTAGTTTGCCTTTAGTGGCGTGGTCTGTATGGTATTGGCATACCACCTCGGTGGTCGTGAGTTCGATTATCGGGCATTCCATTGAGGTGTGAGAGATGCGTATTTCTGGTGAGAGAAGTTCACTCTCGATGTGGTTCGGAAGTCACGTAAAGCCGTTGGTCCCATTGCTGAATAACCACTGGTTCCATGCAACATGAAAACCATACAAACCAAACCAAACCTTTAAAATGAGAATTTTTCAAACTTTTTGTGCACTCATTTGCATTAACATTATCCTCAAGCTGGTTTTTGAAAGCTTTAGGTAATTATATTGCTTGAAAATAGGTTTAGATGTAGGTTGTTGTAAATGTAGTCATATCAGTAAGAACAAAGAATGTCATAAAACCAATGTTGTTCTGAGCTTAACATATACAGTAATATCAAAATGAAAGGGGTGAAAATTAACATTTGCTTGTGCCTTTAACTCACTGTTTTTCTCTGTTTTAAATGGGATAACTCTGCTTTGTGTGATTAACCATGAAAGTCAACAAAGAATGTTAAAAAAGGAAATTAAGTAAATATATATGCATGAGGAATGATAAAGTAGACTGCAATGGTTAGAGAAGAAGCAGAAAATACAGTTGCCTCCACTCCAGTAATTATTTTTGTCAACTAGTCATGAATGGTGACCAGCAATGTTCATTGATGAAGGTAGTTGCAGTGCCTGAAAAGTAGTGCCATTGAATATTAAAGGGTAATTAGGTTTTAAGCAATGTATACTGGTCATGAATGTTTATTTTATTTGGCTAAAGCTCCCTTAGCCATGCAAGTGAATACATTCACCTATTGTACTCTTACAAAATAATACTGTCAGAAAAGATAGTTTTACCTTACAGATAAAGATTAGAACATCGGTATAAAACAATTCTCCAGATGTTTCAAGTAAAATTTATTTTAAAATTGGAGAGAAAATAGCATTTCTAAATCTGGTGCTGCTACTCATTTACTGCACTTTGAGGTCATCCTCTGAAAACCAACAGTTTTACTGTGCAGTACTTTGAGGGTTTTCAGAAACAAAATGTTTAACGGGCTAATTTTAACCAATTCATTTTCTTCTTTTGATGGGTAAAATGATATTCTTGGTTTATTAGAACTTATAAAAAGTGAAATGTGTTTATTTACGTATGAAAAATTAGTTCTGGGCAACCCCAGGCAGGGAAAGTTGAACCAAGATTCTTGAGAGATAAACTGGAACAAGGTTTGAAGAGGAAATGCTAGAGTAATAGCATATATGAATAAAACTTCCACTGTTCTCTGTAATTTTGCATCATTAGATCTGTCAGAACTTACACAAGACTTTAACATTCCTGTTGTTTGAACCCTCAAAACTTTGTGAGTAATTATGTTCCTGACATTGTCTTATTGAAGTAGCATTTTTCTTTTAATCTCTACCAATAGATATTTAGCTGGAAATGTATCCCCACTTTACATTAAGAATACCTTTGTCATTTTGCAATTATTTGTTACACTTTAAATCCATTTATATTTTAACTTAGTACAGGCAGTCCCCGGGTTACAGCGGTGTTGGTTAATGGTGTTTTGACTTTACAGTGCTTGCTTCACAGCACTGTTAATCTATTTTTACGTTGCCGTAAGCAGTTTTGTGGCAACATGCACCATTTTGTGGCACCATTTATTCCCATTATTTGGGAAAAATTTTCTACTGGGTCCACAATAATACAAAGTGTTGTGAGTCCGTGTATAATTTTTAAAACTTTACAAAAAGCTTTTGAACCCTTCCCTGGGTTCATCTTCAGTCCAAAAAAAAAAAGTATTTTTGTTGTGGACTGAAGGTGAACCCGGACTCACAACACTTTGATTATTGTGGACCCTTTAGAACATTCCCATTATTATTATGATGATGTTTCAGTTTACAGCATTTTTTGGGTTACGGTGCGTCATCGGGAACAGATCCCCTGCTGTAAACCGGGAACTGTACCACATTTTCCTTCTACCCCACTGGTGTGCTTTCAGCCTTTGATTTTTTATCCATTCCCAAATTACTTGTTCATCTTCGTTGGCTTTACTTTGCTAAATCTTTTCATCTCTTATTTGAGGATGCATTTATTACATGCTTTTCCAATGAATTATAAATTGCTTCCCACTTGTCTTTTTAAATTATTCTATACAATAATCTGCCTTCTTTCTCAACCCCTGTTTTTACAATAATATTACAGTATAGTTGAGCATACTTACCTTTCAATATGCACATACATATGTACCAACAAGTTTGACAAATCGGACATATTTCAGAAGTCTATTTCGTTGCACAGATATTGGTCAAGTTGCATAATTATCAAGGTGAGATGAAGTTTCATTACATTTCTCATAGTATACCTGTACATCAGGTATTTACCTGATCATGTATTTATTTTCTGTATTATCCTTTACACTTAATCATTTTTTTTTGTTTTTTCATATTAATGCTTTTTTTTTAAGTTTGCTGTGATGGTTAATGACCTTTCATGTTTGTTTCATTTGAATTTAAGCTTGTTATGAATAAAAATAATATTAGTAATAATAATAGTAATAATAATAATAATTCAGTCCTATGTGAGAAAATTTGTTTACTAATAAGAGTACGTATATATAAAGCAAAGTTAGTAAGGATTATTTTCCATGTAGTATATTTAAAGCACACTTTATTTTGACTCATGATTTGGAGACTGAACATGTTACTGGACCAATATGCCTTATAGTGTGTAATTTACCTTAGATTTAACTTATTACTATTCAGAAGATGAACCCTATTCATATGGAACAAGCCCACAGGGGCAATTTGAAAATCAACCTTCCAAAGAATGTGGTGTTCACCTAAAAGAAGTAACAGAAGGTGAAAATTAACAAATTAATAAATAAATATATAAAAATGTAAGTAAATTATAAATCACAAAGAGAATTGCTTTAGGGTAATAGTAATGCAATGCATCTTTGCTGGAACTTTTAAGGTTCCAATTGCACAACATCCTCAGGGAGACTGTTCCACAGTTCAACAGTTTGAGGAATATAGGACCTCTCAGGACCTCTGGGACAGAAGTTTGACTGTGCATGTTATGATAAAAGATGGTTGTTGTTTTATAAAGAATTTGAATGATATCTTGTTAGTCACTATTGAAGTGTAATAATTGTGACCACAATGAAATCCAAGTATACAGTCTCACATCTTATGTACAGTCAGTCCACGTATTTGTGTACAAAATGAACAAAGATTTTTGGAGAATTTAGTTACAGTAGCGACTTCCCTTCTTCTATTTTAGTATGAGTGGAATTTCTTTCTGCCTACATTATATTATGTTAGATTATATATATTTTCTAATATGGTCAAGAACACTGTATACAGTGCCATACCTTATGCTCAAGTCATTTTTGAGCTTTATTGCAGATATTTCAAAAACAATAAAATTTGAGCAGATAACTATCATATTTTTAACATTTTTGAAGTACTGTTTCTTTTAATTATGATGGGAATTATGCTGATGTCACATGATTTTTAAAATGGCTTTTTTTTTTTATCAGGAACTACCATAAATATACTATGTACTCTCTTTTTAAGCATGTAATTGGAGAAATATGTCAGCTTTTTCTAATGAAACATCATTCTTCTACATATGTAGCTGATATTGGGCATTAAATTGCAAGGTTCATGACTAATGAGTTTTATGATGCATCACATTTAGGTAAACTTGTGGCCAGTGTTAGTGTTGAACTGTTTGTTTTATATTAGTTTATATATTAATGGTATAGTGTGCAAGTTTGGTAATAAATAGAATTCTTGGGAATTCCATGCAGCTTTTGCAATAAATTAAATTTTCTGAATTGATGTGACATACTCAGACATATACAATACCCAAGTGTTCTGTACAATGCATGTATGACTTAGGCAAAGTGTATAATAAGCAGTTTAATGTTTGAACATTAAGTAAGTAACACTATGTTAGGTCAGGTTAGCTATCTTAGATTAGGTCAGAATAACATAGGCTAGGTTGAAGATAAGGCAACCTAAATTTTTGCTTTAACTCTATTTTGCCCTGTTTCCTACATTACCATATTGGGTTAACTGCTTATAGGAAAAAGCTTGACCAGACCACCAAATCGAGAGCCTGAGCTCTCATACTGGCAGATATTGGGAATGTGCTGATTGTCATAAGTAACATATATTAAGAATTTATGGGCATTATTTATAATATATGTATTAATTTTACACAATGCCAATAACATATAGACTGAAACATCAAAGTACGAGGAAGTATTTATTTACTTCTTTCATGCTTCTTGGAACATTGCTGGTACCCTGTAAAACTTTTCATATTGTAATAGTATTTATTTCTGGGGTTATATCAACTTCCTTCCATAATCTTTAGAGCAATTGACTGAACTTCCAAGCCAGGTAGCGTTTGAATACCAAAGTAACATAGTTCTATTGCCAAAGTTTTTTTTTGCATTTATTTTTTGTTAGGGTAGAACTTTTAGCATATGTTAGAACAAAATTGAAAGATAGCAGTTTAAGTGGGTAGTTTTCATGTTTGATATTTAGATGTTTCCGCACAGGAAAAAGTTTTGTGGCTATTATAATTTTTTTTTTTCATGCAGTTTTTTTATTTCTATAGATTTTCTTCATCTGTGTCTGGGTACAAATGGCAGCTCTAGTTTTAGAGGGTTGCATCTTCTTGATGTGCCTCTCTTTCTTATTTTTATTTATACAATGTTGATGAGGGGTAATAATGAAAGTAGCATATCTTTGCAGCTGAGATATTGAAGTTTTATGATTTTTTAAAAATAATTTGGCTGTAAGATGAAAGCTAATACATTATATAGGGTAACCTTTTATTTGTATTACCTTGAAAAATCTTCAAAATTTTGCTATAGAACTCTGCTCTCTTGTGTACGTCTTGTAAATTTTATGTTGGTAGGCTGTTGTCTTATTTCCTCTACAACATATGTTTACGATGTACTGTATTTTATGAAGGGTTTAGTTGCAGTAAAGTACTGGTTAATATGAACTAGTGTGTGTGTATGTGTGATAGATATTACTTTCATATTTATGTGTAGCTTTAAAAACATTTGAATTGTCAAGAAATCTTTGCTAATAGAGGTTACATATTTTTATTTATGTAAATTTCTCATTAAGTGAGAAATTTCTCATTTAAAAAAAAATAAGATATTGTAATTTTGTGAGAGCTAGTTGTTTGTCTATACATTGTGTATAGTACTCCATGATTGTATAGAACCATGTTTGATCCATACCCCCCCAAAATGTTGCCTTTTATTATGCCCATTACAATTATCATTTCCTACAGTTTTATGTGAATCATCTCTAGTAGGATCGTTTTAAGGGTACTTTCATGTTTTCCAGCATGATTTTGTATGAAAATGAAATTACGGCATAGTAATGTAAAACACTGCTCCCTGCTGAGATGCTTTTACTATGCTTGAAGCTTGTGTTAATGACATCATTTCATTTATATGTATTTTAAAATTAACTGAAAATGAAGTGTTTTCACTGAAAAATTTATGTAAAGTAATTACATAGCAGTGAAAGTGCACAGATGAGAACGAAAAATATACTATAGAGATTCTGATTCCCAGAGGCTGCTTATGAAGAATGCTTACAGCATCTTAACATTCATTATGGCACTAGAGCTTATACATAGGTTCAGTGAATTAAATGGAACAGACTTATTGATATCTGTTGGCATCAGTGAAATTTTAATTGGGAAACACTGGAGTAAAATTATTTATTAAATCTTCAGGAATAACGTCAGCATTGTATGGGGGTTACATAGATGTAAAGGATTGTGTGGTGCTTGGAAAATATTCTTTTACATTTTGTAAATGTAGAAACCTGTGGAAATGCTGAATGGAGTTGTCTACTTGTATTCATTCACTAGAATGACATTACTGCTTATTTTTACTATTTTTCAGTCTTGGTATGTATTAAAAAAAAATAGAAAGCTTGTTCATCAGTTTTCTTCAGAATAGATTGCTCCTAGATAAAAAACGCCATGGAAAGATTGGTAAAATATGTAAAAGAGGATGACTAAAAATAAGCATGTAGGTGAGATTGTGAGTAAAAAAAGTTTATGAAAGTTGTTAGAAATTTCCGTTTGCATTTTATGCCTTAAGTTATTTATAAATTCAATTTTGAATGCACTGATTAATTAATATATGTACTTCAGATAAATCAGTTTTGATTTGGTCTCAGCCTTTATCCCTTTCTTTACTTTCCTCTTGGTGTCCTGCTATTTATCCTCTTAATTTGGAAAAACTTTTATCAAAACACTATGATGTTAGGAAATGGCTTACATATCTCAAAAAGAATGAAATACATTTTTATGTGGAAATGTTGATTTAAATTACAATTCATTAGACTAGATCTGTGATGTAGATATTAAACATAGAAAGTGTCTGTTGAAGTGTTTATGACAGTGTTATGACAGATATCAATAATAGCAACAAAAATGTAATAGCTTTCATTTGGTTACATGGTACATAGAGTAATGATGGTATTGTGTTTCATAACTATTCATTTAATTACTAGAGTATCTAATGATGAATAGTAATGATTTCGTAAGAGACTGAAGTGTTATTAGTGAGACTAAAGATAACCCTAGTAGTCTTGAAAATTATAAGGGAATATGGCTTTACTTTGTTAGTGGCCTTCATTTTCTTTACCTTGATGTTTTCATAAAAATGTTTTCACCTGTATTTTATTAAGTGTAATTATTTCCACTATACTTTTATTGTTTGTATACTAATTTTTTAAACAAAAAAGCTGTGCTTTTATATACAAATAGTGGTACAGGTATATAGGTTTAGGTTTTTGTAGCAACAATTTGGTTTACATTTTGCTGTGACTGTTGGAGCTAAATTGGTATTTGATTAGGGTTCATTTCAGTCACATAGTCCGGAAAGTCCTGATAACTTACAGATAACTTTCAAGAGGAATACAGTATGTATATCCCTACACTGTCCTCTCAGTTTGTTGCATTCTTGGTTTTCCCAGTTCATAATTGAAGAATGTAAAATCTGAGATGTCTTTCCAGTTCTGTTGAGTTTTACTGAGCATACATAACATCAGGATATTCATCCAGTTTTGAAATGACAGAAAAAGAATCTATGCTGTAGGAGTTTGTGGGATTGGAGGTTGTGTAATGCTTCGAAAATTATAATTTTGAAGTTCCAAGCAAGATGCCGGTGCACATTTTCTGTTAGATACTTGGGTTCCCATTTTTCATACTGTGAAACATATCTGGTCTATTAATAGATATAGCTAGGTTAAATGAATTGCACGATTTTGCACTTTATAAATATAAATGAAGTTAGGACTCATTCATTATTGTTGAGGAGTGTTTTTTTTTTTTTTTTTTTTTTTTTTTTTTTTTTTTTTGTGGTGTTGGGTTTTGTGGGGTGTTGAGAGTGCTTTAGTGAGTTTGTAGAGCAATTTGCAGAATACACATCTTGTGTACTTTTTGCTATTTCTGAGTAATTACATTAGTAAAAGGGGTTTTCAATATGTATGTATAATTTTGTAGTTTTCTTATAGTATAAAATGTTTTGTCTGTGTAGTAAATCAGCATTTTGAATGATTTTATGTTAGAATTTAAGCTAGTCCATGCACCAAACTTGTGGATACCTGACAATCATTTAACCAAAAACCATGAAACTTGTAGGTCAGCCAACGGTCCAAGATGGATCTGGTGGGATTTTGCTTGAACAAAAACAATAAAAATAATAGTAATAATAATAATGATAATGTGTTTGAATGCATGCACTGACAATTTGTGTTTTTTCAGGATTAGTTTTATCAAGCTAATGAAAATTTATTTTCCTTCCTTTGTAGGATATTGAACACTTGTGAGATTTTTTTAATAACCCCTCATGATTAAATACCTATACGTACTTGCAACAGTTCCGGAGACGTGGTTGGGTAGTAATGGTCAGAAATTTTGCCATATTTCTTAGATTTTTAGCAAAATTTAGATTTTTAATGAAATCTAGCAAAAGAATATAATTTGAATATTTATGAAAAAATAACTACAATTTAAGAAATTTCCACTTGAGTAGGCTTTGCTAACATGTGCATTTATCATAGCTGTAATAAGAAGTTTAGCAATGCTTAAATATCTTTGTCCCACCAGAGCAAACTTTGAATGTTGACTGGTTTTTAGGTCATTGTAAATTAAAGACAACAATCATCCCTTTCAAATATGCTGTACTCAACAATCTGTTTTAAAATGTTTATCGGGCATGTGTCTTGTCATTAGGACCCTTCTTCATTTTTTAGTAATTTGATGCAGAAATCCAGATTTTCAGATAATTGTGCAAGGTGTAATGTGTAGGAATATATTAATAGTTGCTTCAGGAGTGAATATTTTTTTTTATTTAATAGGTATGATACATAAGCTATATTTTATATAATCCTTGTTTGTTTTTAATATAACTTTTGCTTCTGTTTTAGAATGTTGTGTTCACTACAATTTAGGTAATCACCATCAGCAGATTACAGCATTGTAAAATAAACTACTAAATATGGGCCCAGATATAGAATCATAAAAGGATGAATACTAATACATACCTGGAGTGGTTAGCTTTGGTATTTTCTTGTCTTATGCAGAATTTGTATTTAGTCTTTGTTTGTGAATACTCCCTTGAAATAAATAGCTTTATCAAACAAGTCATAGATTTAGTTTTCACATCTGGTGTATATACTGTACATTGATTGTTTTTGTAATTTTTTTTATCATAACTGTTATATACAGGTTTTTTTAGGTTTTATTTCATAGAATATGCTGTTATATTACCATATCATTGCATAGTATGAACTTCTTCTCATGAAATATATATATATTCATATATATAAGAAAAAAGTGTGAATGTGTTAGAAGCTAGTTATGAAAGGAATTAAAGGAATGGGGAACTTTATGCAAATACAGTATATCATCTGATTATTAAACTCCTTACTACTGTGCACTAGGTTACAAAAATTCTCGATAATTAAATTACTGTAATGTCTTTCTTTCTTCTTGTAGGAAATGCATCTTTTGAAGAAAGAAACATAATTTTTTAAAATATAAGAGGGATATTGCAAAAGTTTCAAGCATTCCATGGTTTATTACTTTCATGTATTTAAAATATTTGCATTCAAATTAATTTTTTTCAAAATAACAATTTCATAAAGCATAATAGCTCTTGTGAAGCCTATTTGAGAATATGCTAAACTGTTTGTCAGATCATATTACTATAAAGGAAAACTTTGCAAAAAAAAAAAAAAAAAAAAAAAAACCTACTACAATATGGAAGTCATGTTACAGAAGCTTCTATAATATTAAAGAAATTAAAGAATTTATTCCTGAGATCCAGTATTCCTAAAGGAGACATCATAGAATGTTCTTTGGGTTTAGGTTTTTCACAAAAATAAATGTAAACATAATTTGGTAAGGCTAGCATATAGTATGAGTTGTTATTCATGCATTCCATTGTTAAGATTTCTTACTTGTGCTTTAATCAAATGTGAAAAGTTCATTATTTTTAGCCTTTTGTTGTTTACTGTTATGAAGTGGAACTTTTATTTCTTAATACATGCCATAGATTTCTTACTCTTATTTAAATTCTACTTTATTTTGAGAAAATACTAAGGGAAGAATGGTTGTCATCACTTTGTTTGTCGAAGTCCTCACATTTTGCAGCGGCAGAGTTGTTGAATAGTATAATAGTTACTAAATTCTTGATATTTTTAAGAGAACTATGCTGTATTTTTACTTCAGTATCTTTATAGGGATACGAGTACAGTTGCTTTTCTATAGTTTGAGACTATGAGTTATGTTCTTGAAGTTTGACTTCCATAAAGTAAATGTAATTTTTCTTATATTTAAAGTCGTTATTAATAGCCACTCAAAAATGACAAAATAAAAATAATGAACGGTAATAGCTGATGCAGAAGTTGATATCAAAAGATCTTAGAAGTGCTGATAGCTTTTTATTTGTTGCTGTGAATGCTATTTTCTGTGAATGTATAAGGTTAAGACTTGAAGGTTAACTAATGATTAATACCTAAATTGGTCATATTACCAGCTCTCTACTGTTTTATTTTGTATTAGGCAACTTGGAGACCTATTGAATAGTTGGATAGATTATACTGTTGTCATGCATTGTTTATGATGTTGAATTTAACATTGCTTTGTACCTTATAAAGCAATTTAGAATGCTTGGTGATATACTGTATGTTTCTAGATTCATGTTTTAGCTAAGTCTGATGCTTTATCTTGTTGCTGATGTTAATTTTTTCTAGTTTTGAAGTAATGGGATCTCAAGACTATTGTGTATGTAACTTCCATAGATCAAATTCATTGGGGGAAAGAATGAACTATGTATTTACATAATTGAAAATTACAAAATGATGAAATTGATTTTGAAAATATTTCTTAGTTTGTTACTGTTTTCTCTTTCATGTCCTCAGTAATTCATGAATGTTTGTTAACCAGCCAATTCCTACACAAGTTTTGCTTTTTTTGAGATGTACAAGCATTCTTAAGCGACACTGAAAAAAATATAAAGTTTATTTTAAAGAAAGATATGATGAGTGGGGTCCAGTTGTATTTGTATACATTCTCTCTTTATTATTAAGGTGTATGGATTCGTTAATTCTTGAATACCTGTGCTCTGTTGCCTAAACACTGAATTTTATTTTATATCATGATTTTTAGTGGAATGATTATTGACATAAACTATTGCTTTTGTCAAAGTAAGAGCCATTGCCATAATTGTGGGAAGCATTTCACAAGATAAAATTTATTAATAATTCACCTTAATAGATTTCTTTCTTTTATGATGCATGAAACAAAACTTAAATCAGACACATAAACAATAGTCTTGTTGGTAACATTTCTTCCTTTTTTTATTTTTTGTTGCTGAAAACTATATAAAATTTTCAGGCCATAAACTATAGGTATGAATTATATTTGTTACTGTAAGGACATTCTTTGAAGATGTATGTTGAAGTATCATTTTACCTTCTGTATTGAAGTGACCTTAAAATGATTGCTTTTGTAAAAGTTTCCTGTATGTTACAAAATGTTTAGTCTTATTTCTCAGTAGAATTTATCTTAACATACAGTCTTTTGTATTTCTTGTAATAAAAGTTTACAGAATACTAACTTTGTGATAGGCAGTTGAGACTTACATGGTTTAATCAGGTTTAGCTTTTTATTTATCCTTTTGTTTATATGTGCAAGTATATGAAAAATAGTGCGTGGTCAGTTTCATTGGGAAAGCTGTCTTGATTTGCACTGAAAAATAATTTGACAAATTATACCATTACCTAAAAAAGCATCCAGGGCATCCTCCTGTTTAGCACTATAATAAAGTATTGGCTTTCAAGTTCCAGGATCACTAGTGTGTTTCTCTGAAGAATTCCTCATTATGGGAACACCGAAATGTTAACAAGCAGCAAGATAAATAGGGAGAGTTGTAGTCAGGATGGGCATCTGCCAGTTAAACATCTGCCCCCCCTCATTTTGGGACCACCTTGACGTGGTGAGGGGGCTCTCGAACCTCAGGAATCTCTTCCCAGGTTCGAACCCAAGAGTCCCATATGACATTATATATTTTCGAGTAAACTTATGTGGACTTTTCCATTTTTTGCCAAAATTTTTGAAAGCAAATAAATGAGAAACATATCATGGCTTAACGTGGAGTTAAATCCGAAGCTAAATAGTGAGAACTGTGGTAGATCCATCATCTACCCGACAATGTTCGGACCTGTTTTTCAGGCGGAACTATTCTGTGGAGCTGGACCACGGATTCCAGGGGGGGCCTGGTTCTAGGAATAGAACTCTCGGCATTCTATCCAGTTTGCCCATAATGTGATTAGGATGGGGATAATTGTATTAACATAATACTCTTAGTCCTAGCAAGCGGGTTCTCTTACACTTGGGCCATACTAATCATGTTATGCCATCCCCTTTTGGGTAGGGTAGGGATGCGGACATTTGGGAGTCCTTTCTCACTTGTGCCTTTGGCAGAAGATTTAACTTCGCGAAGGGCCAATGATATCTTTTCAAGAATTTTTTTTTTTTTTTTTTTTTTTTGTAAAAACTCAAAATTTATGAACTGTGAAATAAATGATTTGAGTACCCCTGGGCCCCATGATGGAAAAACTACGGCACAGTTGATGACCATTGGCACGTCACTCCCGAATTTCCTAGGTACTGCCCCAAGCAGTGAAAGTACTATAAAAGATACAAAGGAACACCCTGTTCCAAGTAAAGCAGCAGAGCCAGAAAACCAAATAGAGTGCATAAATAAAAAAGAAACAAACAAAAATAAATTGGTAAACTCCAATATCGTAACAATGGAACCATATATGATGAACAATAATTCTGAATTAGAGACAAATAATCCTCCCAGCAATACAGAAAAATATAAAAATCATAATAGACAAGCAACATACATAAAACAAGGACCAAAGAGAAACAAAAATTACCGACTTAATCCCACATTGGTACATTTTGATGACCTCTTTGGACCAGACAATTGGTCAAGATTTCTAGTCTCAAAGCTGACAACAAAATCTCAGCAGCGATGCTAGAAAACAAATTACTTAACATATATCCAACACAAGACATGGAATGCAGACACATCAAGGACAATGAATGGCTTATCCAAGTAACCAATAAAAAGCAGTCCACTGCCTTTTTAAGTATAACAGAAATAAATAATATAAAGGTAATAATTACAAGCCACGAAACATTGAATTATGTACAGGGTACAGTCATCCTACCCAATAGCGAGCAGGAGCTTCCTTCAAAACAACTATTGCTAGACTCCCTAAAATTGAGATATAACAATATCCACGATTTAGAAATATACTCGATTTCAAGTAGGAAAGATAAAAGTAAAAATATCAACATTGCCAAAATAAAATTTACAGGCCAAGACTTGCCATTTAAAATAAAAATTCTTGGACAAAATAGAGAAGTTCGTCCTTTTGTTCCTAAACCATTACAATGTACACAGTGCTCAAGGTATGGACACACATACAAAAGATGCCGTAATAAAGCTATATGTGCAGTCTGTGCATCAGATGACCATACCACTAATTGGAACTGTAATCAATCAAAATGTATTAATTGTGGACTAGCCCATCACGCAAAATCTAAGGAGTGTTCATTTTACCCAATATAATACAGAACTTCAGTTGTTAATAAATAGGACAGGAATGTCAGTCATGGAAGCCAGACTTGAGCTAAAAGTAAGAGGCGTTAACAATCCATCCAAAACCCCCACCTTTTCAAATGTGACTAAAAATCAAGACATCAAACAGCACAATGACAAACAAGATAGTATAAACATGGAAACTGGATTTCATACCAATAATACTGAAACCCAAAATAAAAATATTACAACAACCAATACCACCACTAACATAGATGATTCAGTTATCCATGGAAAAGAACTTCCAATAGAAGAAGAATTAAATAATGATGATAATCGAACTGGCAAAAAGAAAAGAATTCTAGAAAGAACCCCACCTAAGGGAAAAAAAGTAAATATTGAAAATTACAATCAATCCAGAGAGACTCCAAATACACCAGGAGAACATTTTAAAAAAGATATTAAACTAACCTCATCACAAGTGGAAATACACAATTACCCTCAATCTCAATCAAACAGCCAACATCTGGACAGTAAAGATCACTCTTTACAATTTCCATCAAATAATACTAATGAAAATCATACCATTAAACCAAACCAAAATATAACTATCACCCCCAACCATCCACAAGACCGAAATATCCCATTAACAACAAAACAAATAACCCCTCAAACCAACAGTCCTTATCACTACAGAAAAGGAACAATAGAATTACAAAACCAGAAATTTCTAAAGCTAGACCAAAAACTTCTGAACCAATAATTAACATTACCAAACATGCTTCATCTTGTGGTTGTAATGAATGCTTTGTAAGTACATATAACCAACTAACTACCAAGACAGAGGACACAGTACGAAATTGTATTGACAATTTTACCAAATTAAGGAGGTGCCCTTTAACACACCAACATGAGAACGAATTATGTTCTGAATCCTTAAAATACAAAAAGGAAATTATAAAATCAAAAATAGACTTATTAATATTCAACTATGAAAAACAAACAACTGCAGAATCAATAAACCAACATACAAATACAATGATTAAAAAAAAAACCACAAATAAATTCAAATGCATATAAACTACGAGACAAAGTAAAATCAGCAATCAATTTACAGAATTTAACACCAATTCCTCCCAATAATGGAATATAAAATCATTCAATGGAATATAAATGGTCTCTTAACCCGACTACGTCTGGGTGAATTACAAAGAATCATACGAGACCACAACCCAATGTGCATATGTCTACAACATATAGGAAGTAACCCTACAAATATCCAACACTATAAAATTGCCTGTTATTCACCAACTGACGGTGGAAAATTAGGCACAGCCATATACGTTCATAATAGCATTACATATGAACCTGTTGACATACCATCTATGCCATATCAAATAACATCAATTAAACTGTATATGCCTGATATATAAATTACTATTTGTAATTTATATAACCAACCAAATTTCAATGCAAATTTCAGTGATTTTTCTGAACTTATTAGCAAAAGTATACAGGAACCACTACTTATAGTAGGAGATTTTAATGCACATAATCCATTATGGGATATTAATAACCCCACTGACACATCCGGAATCAACATAGAGAATACTATAATGAAACACAACCTGTATTGTCTCAATGAAAGTGAAGTTCCAACATATTTTTCAAATACACACCTAACCTTTTCTTCAATTGACATTTCATTATGTTCAAATGATGTAGCGGAGAAATTTGAATGGAACGTCCTAGACGATTCATACACAAGTGGACCATTTCCCAATCATTCTGAACTACTTAAGTAATGTCAAAATATTGCCACCTACAAGATATAATATCCAAAAAGCTAACTGGGATAAATATTTCCTATACACACGAAACATACCACCATTCCCACATAATGAAGATCACAATACTACATGTGAATCCTTCTCAAACTTCATAATAAATGCTGCAGATAAAAGTATTCCAAAAACCAAAACACATTCCACAAAATCCCCTGTCCCATGGTGGAATCCAACATTAACAACATTAAGTAAAATAAAACATATATTGAGTCGCAATCTAAACAGACTCAAAACTCGCCTTAAATCACTCAACAAAATGCCTATAGTATAAACATATTAAACAAAATAGTTATAACAAACATAACAATTAACCACATAAACCACTATATAACAAATATACAGCCAAATTTAGAAAAACGGTAATAGCTGAAAAAATCGCATCATGGAAGGAATATGTCTCAAACATATCTTCAAACACATCCACAAGGGATATCTGGCAAAAGATAAGGAAAATCAATGGAAAACATATAAGACCTCCAAGAAGTGCAATACATTTAAATGGAAAAATATACCATGATACTTATGAAATATCAAACATAATTGGGAAACATTTTGAAAACATCAGTGCTTACTCCAGCCTAGATACACATTTTCAAAGTATCAGAAAACAAAAAGAAAATATAATACTCAATTTTGAAACTCTTGAAGACCTGGAATATAAACTATATTTTTAACATGGATGAACTAGATAATGCCATCAACTCTTGTCATCCCTCTGCACCAGGATATGATAAAATATCATTTGAAATGATAGAAAAATTAGCTCCTATAGCTAAATCATATTTATTAAATTTTACAATAGTATCTGGCTAAAACGTGTCTTTCCTGATAAATGGAAACATGCCATAATTATTCCAATAAACAAACCAGGAAAGGATGCAAGTAATCCATCCAATTATAGACCGATATCTCTAACAAGTTGCCTATGCAAAATCTTAGAAAAAATGGTTAATGCACGATTAACGTATGTAATAACCAAAGAATCCATTTTAACACCAACACAATCTGGTTCAATAGCTGGCAGATCAACCCTAGATCCCTTAACACATTTAGAAGATCATATCAAAAAAGGCTTTGAACAAAAGAAATTAACAGTAGCTATATTTTTTGATATAGAAAAAGCATACGATACAACATGGAAACATAACATCATGCAAAAACTCCACTCCAAGGGACTAAGAGGCCACTTACCAATATTTATTAAGAACTTCTTAACAAACAGAACTTTTCAAGTAAGAGTAGAAAATTCCTACTCAGTAACCTATAAACTGGAAGAAGGAATCCCTCAAGGTAGTGTCTTGAGCTGTACATTGTTTGCTTTAGCAATCAATGACATTACTATAAATTTACCAAGTGGTGTAAAAAACAGTTTATATGTTGATGACTTTGTCATTTACTATACGAGTAGTAATTTGAGACATGCTCAGAGAGTTCTCAGTACTGCCATTTCAAATATATGTAGTTGGGCAAATTCAGTTGGATTTAAATTTTCAACTGATAAAACAAAAGCAATCGTCTTCTACAAAGACAAAAGGTGGATGAAGAACCAAACAATCAAACTGCATCTTTATAACACTGAAATACAATTTTGTACAAAAATCAAGTATCTAGGAGTAATATTTGATCAACATTTAAATTGGAAAGAGCACATCAAATACATTAAAGCCAAGGGCATCAAAGCCCTTGCCATATTAAAAAAGTTTATCACACACTAATTGGGGAGCAAAGCGGTAGACATTTTATTAATGATATATAAGGCAACAGTCTTATCCATAATAGATTACTGCTGTCCAATATATTCATCTGCCTCAGAATCTGCATTAAAATCTCTCGATGCAGTGCACCATGAAGGCGTGCGATTGTGCACAGGAGCTTTCCGATCGTCCCCAACAAACTCACTTTTGGTGGAGGCAGGTGTTTTGCCCTTAAAACATCACCGTAATTTAATAACAATACAAAGAGGTCTTTCATTACAAGCGGGATCGTCTCCTGCAACTTACTGCTTCCAAAACTGTAATCAAGTAACAGCAGTTAATAGTACTAGCTCTTTCCCAAAAAGAGCTAGATACATAATGAACATACATAATATGAATCCAATTTTTCACCCACCAATGGAATTGCCACCACCATGGATTTTAAATAGAGTAAAGATATGTACCTCCCTGTCTTACCTACTCAAGAAACAAATGACAAGTACGGAAATGTACCGCCAACATGCTTGGAGCACATTAGAAGAAAAAGGCAACAAATTTATGATATATACAGACGGCTCCAAAAATAATGTTGGAGTAGGAGCATCTGCATATTCGAAAAATATGTTAAGTAAAAAAAGCCTACCTTCAATATCATCAGTATTTACTGCTGAAGTCACAGCCATACAGATGGCTCTAGAGGTATATCTGAGGCAAAAGCAAGTGTCTCTGTTATTTTCAGTGACTCACGTAGTGCTATAGATGCAATAAGACAGTATAAACCAGGAAACCAAATAGTACAGGAAATTCAAATAAAAATTCATCAACTCCTCCAATCAGGAATATCAATGGAAATATGTTGGATCCCAGCACACGTGGGAATAAAAGGAAATGAATATGCAGACTCTGCTGCCAAATTAGCCTGCACTATCCTCCAACAATTTCATATGCCCCAGTGTCAGACTGGGTAAAATCAGTAAAACATTAATTTACCAGGATTGGAAAGAAGAATGGGCCTCGGTGCCAACGACAAATAAACTTAAAAATATAAAAACTGAAGTCTATGCATGGAGAACATCCTCACAGGAGGAAAGAGCAAAAGAGGTGATCCTAGCAAGGCTACGTATAGGACACACAAGATTCTCACATGGTCACTTGATGTCAACACCACATGCTGACCCAGTGAAATGTAACAGATGTCAAACACCCATGACAGTACAGCATTTGCTTGTTGAGTGCCCAAAACTTGGAACCCAGGAAAGATCTATTTATCTGCGGAGTACGGAAATGAAAAATATTCTTGCGGAAAGCAGGGATTTTTCAATAATAAAATCATAAATTTTTTAAATAAGACGGGTTTCTCAAATAAAGTCTAATTTCTTTTTTCTCAGGATTGATCCTGAGAACCAGCCCGAGAAGAGTCTACTTGAGACTCAGAGGTCTGGAAAAACTAAACCCCTATTAATAATAATAAACATCTGCCAAAACAAATGATAAAACAAGGCATTTAATAATGTTAGCAACACTTGGAAAATGCCCATCAAAACCAGTGAGCCCATCTAGGGATTAAGTTAAAAAGAAGATAGGAAAGCCTGTAGAACTGTAAGGACAGAAGGGAGAAGAAAACCTTGATTTTTAGTAGTTGAGAATCTCAGCGCTTGACCGGGCCCCTATTAACTGCCCAAACAAAGCATCCCATCTTCTTTCGTGACCCACTCTGCTTTTATGTTTGTTGTTTATTAGCTTTTTGTGTGTTTATTCGAGTGAAACTGCTAAATAAGCCATCATGGGGCCAAAGAAAGAATTTGTAGCAAAGTGTTGGAGGAAGTTGCTTGCCGATCTCAGTGAAAAAATACCTACTACAGGCGGTGCTGTTATCGAATTTAAGGCCATCAGAGGCTGGTTTGAAAAATTCAGAAAACGAATGGGCATACATAATGTGCCTACTTCAGGGATTAAGGACATACTATTTGTAAAGTGGAATGATAAAAAAATTTTGTGGAGAATTATCACCCCAACAAATACGTTGTAATGGGTGTCTCCAACATGTTTAATGATTAGGCAAATTTTAAAGAAATGCCAGAAACAAATGTCTCTGGACAGTTGTGTTGCGCAGTAAGGGTCCAGTAACTCTCAAGCTGGTGCTAGTGCCAGTAAAAAACGAAGAGTAATAACCCCAGACAGGTCCTTGATACAAGAAGTCCTTCTGGAGGGAGATTCCCCTTCCAAACAATAACCTCTCGTCCCCCCTCTCCCCTCCTCTCTGTCTTCCATAAACTAACAAGTGTTTTCCATAACGGTAAGAATTATATTAAGTGTTCATTTATTAATTTAATTAGTCCTATGTATTTCTCATTGTTGTCTGTGTGTAAAACTGTTTATTCCATATAAATTTTTTTTTTTTTTTTAATATTTTTGCAGATCTGGAATGCAGTAATTGTATTTACATTATTCCTTCATATGTGTCTGTTTTCGTGGAAGGTTCTGGAACAGATTATGTACAAAAACCGAGGTTCCGCTAGTTTTTTCTCAAGTATCAAATTTCTCTCCGAGTGAAAATGCAGCAATTTTCCACTTGATTCAACAGAAGTACAAATAGCATTAGAAGATAAAATAAAGAGTGACAAGATGGCTGAGGAACAAGATCAGTTTGAGCATGGATTAAAATGAAAGTTATAATATAACCAAGTGTACACCACAATATGAAGGGCCACAATCTTAGGGTTATAGTTATCAAGGCAGCGATATACCCATAGGAATTCAATGGGAGAGGCTTGGATCTTAACATCATGGAGGCTGTAGAAGAATATAGCTGTTTTTGTGCAAGTGAATTGTAGTTACATGACCCTTATTGGGAAGTTTCATATTGGTCATTTAAAAGAACTTTGGCTTCATGGCTAGCAGTGAGAAACAAGTGTCAGGAGATGACTCAGTTACTTCCTCTTATTTTTTATAGAAAAAAAATTGGCCTCATTACCTTGCACATCAGTTTCAGTTGAACAGGACGACTGAATTAGATGCATATTTCCAGATTAGAGAACTTTGCTTTTGGATGAGTGTGATGGTAATTGCTTCATAGCAAAGAAAGATAAAGGAAAGGAAAACGCATTCTCGAGAAGTTCGGCAGCAAGGAGGCATTAGCGCATTGTGTTGGAGGTGGCTGTTCTCATGATGGTCCTAGAATCGGCAGGAGTGTTGTGGAACTCGTAGGCGCCGACGTGACGTGAAAATGCCGCGATTTCTGATGCAATACCTTTGTTGTGTTAGTGTTTCTATATTCGTATCCCCAGTTTCAACTGTTGGTGTTGAATTTTTTTTTTTTTTTTTTTTTTTTTTTTTTCATATCGAACCTGAAGCGGACCTCTCTCTCAGAGGCCGTAACAATGAGAAAATAGCAAAATCTTTCTGTAAGAGATACTGTAACGTACAAAAAATCAAGTCTAATATTTGAGAAATGGGAGCCAGAGCAAAGAATAATTGGAGAAGATGGAACGAATTTTTAGCCTGATTGCAATGTAGAACATAATTTAAGATTCAAGAGTACACATATTGATGTATTAATGTTGCAGTTTATCCATTCTTTTAAAACAAAATTGACTGATGATATAATGAGAAATAACTGGTCAGCAGGGTGATATTCATTGGCTTTTCAGAGATGTTTGGTATAGTTGAGCCTGAGTGGTGTCTTCAAATGCTTTAAACTGGAAGAGAAAGTTGAGGTAGCTTTGAGATCGTTTAAAAATTCATTGGCAGAAACATAAATACTACTGAATGTGAGCAGTCTCTTGGCAGTTACTGGTCTTGTTCCAGAGCATTTTGAAAGCTAGAAATATCCAAGTTACATTATTGCAGGTAAGATATTGGACTATGATTATCAAGCATAATTAGGGTAGATAAATGACATGGTCTTGCTTTATAGAATCTACACTGAAGAACAGAGAAAAGATTGCAAAGGTTATAAAATGGGAGATTGAGGGAGTTAGAACAGTCACCCATCATAGGAGTAAGATTCCTAAGTGAAGGATAAATACCTGCATTTAGGATTACGAAAAATGACAAAATCATCGACGAAACCTTTAGATACTAAGAAAGGTGCCAAATTTGCCTATAAGCCTTTCCTAGCAAAGGCTCAGTTAAGAACACGTTGTCAAAAAGAGCATTTAGGAGGAGGATAAACGTCTTGTACAGTAAGGAACATGACAGGTACAGTACGTCTCACAAACAGGAAACATGTCTTTCAGACACCTTGAGAAAGAGCTAGTATCATAAAGAGTCTAAAGTCATCCCAATCTGGTACCCAGTGAGAAACAACTACATGTAGGGGATCCAAGGAATCGAGGATCTGTGTAGTTTACCAATTTAAGACTAGGAGGGGCATGAAAGTTTTCGATGTAAATTACATTGGGCGCAAGGTGAAAACTATAAGTTTGCAACTAGAGTTTCATTGCAACGAGGATCCATCCACCAACATTTTTTAAATATTCGTGATACGTAATTGCCTGTAAATGACCTACAAATGTTTCATCAGGAGGTTACCTACAGTCGGCTTGGGGATGAACACCACACTGCAGCAATCTATACTGAATGTCTACACACTGTTTTTTCCATTGTCCATCCGCCTGTGGTGTTTGCGCAGGGCAACATTGCGTCCAGGGCTTTATATAATATCCTATTTCGAATATTAACGGTGTAATTTGTATACAGCAAATTATTAAAAACACTTTTCAGTTGCAAATGTACACCCAGATATCCTTTTATTTACCTAAAATTTAGACAGCGTAACTATTTAAAGCCCGGGACGCAGTGTTACCACAGCTGAGGAGCCTGGTTCGTTCAGTGTCATGAAGAATCCAACTGAAGATTATTAGGTTTTCCTTTTTTGGTGGCCTTTTATTTTAATCTTTGATTTTTCTGTCAACCATATATTGGAGTGTAATCCCCTTCTGGATCTGTTGTTAGGCTCAGAGGTCTGGATAAACTAATCCTTTATAATGATGATAATTCTGGATCTGTTGTAGCCCTTATGATAACTGTGTGTGAATGGCTAAAACAGCTGTCAGCAGAATAGAATAAAATGGAACAGCACATCAACAATTCTTGTCTTTCCTTCAGAGTTTAAGTGTTTTCCTATAAAAGTGGATAATACATCATTCAGTAAGAAATTATATACATAATATACATCATATATTATATATATGTATGTATATATATACTATATCTTTATATAAAGCTGACTGTCGGGCTGTGTATGTACGTATGTATATGTGTATGTCCACTATAGATGGCGAAACTACTGGATTAGATTGAACCGAAGTCAGTCCGTATAGTATGTAGATTTTATAGGGGATGGAATTTAGCTGGGTGTCATTTTGATCTGGATATCCGGCCATGCTAACTTCTTTATTATTATTTGTAGAGAAAAAAGAAAGCATTATTCTGTTACAACTTTTCACGAGGATTCCTGATATGCTCTTACTTTTCTTCTGCCATGAAAAATAACAATGATATTAGGAGATGGTTCTTAGCCAGTTACCCTTTTGATCTGAATATCTGGCCATGCTAACTTCTTTAATATTAGTCATAGAGAAAAATGAAAACATTATTCTGATAGAACTTTTACGATGATTATTACGCTTCCAACAATGCCAGCCTACGGTTGCCGCTACCATCTATATATATATATATATATATATCTATATATATATATATATATATATATATATATATATATACACCTCTGTACTCATACATCTCTCAACTTGCACAATTTGGTTATTGGACAATTTGTCTAAGTAAAAAATTGCTCTGAATTCGTCCATTTTGCTCGGCTTTAGGAGAAATGAAGTCAACCAGCTAAAGCATGTATGAAATTTAGTGAGTCACGCGTCTTCTCATTCTTTCCCTCCGTTATCCCTAAATTAAGGGGTCGGTAGCCTTATGCGCCTTCTCCACTGCCTTCTATCAAAGGTATCATCGCACACCAAAACTCTTCTCTCCTTCTCTCCGTAGCATATTCCTTACAACATCAGGCATGGTTTACTGTTTGGCAAAGGGGTTTTTACGATCGCATGCCCTTGCTGTCATCAACTATAGTTATTGGTGACGGGCCTCGCTTTGATAAAAAATCTACCAGTTTCCACAGTTATGGCAGTGGGCCTAGCCTTTTACTAAAAAGACTGGAAGGCAGCAGTTTCCACAGCTATTGGCGTCGGGCCTAGCCTTTTACTAAAAAGCCTGCAAGGCAGCAGTTTCCACAGTTATTGTCAGTGGGCCTAGCCTTTTACTAAAAAGTAAGAGTGCAAGGCAGATGCTGTCCTTTTAATCACCTTTTACAAAATGCAAGACCTACGGTGGTAGTACTCTTACACCCCTACCACAGGGTGTAGTGAGTCACGTGTGCTGATCCCAAATGAAATACTACAGGGAAGGGTTCAGTCTACAGAGATGGGTCTCATACATTGCACATCTCTGCTAAACTGTGATTCTGTTGTTATGTACTGTACTGTACTGTACTGTATTTAAGTCATCATTGCCCCGTAGAAGGCCAGAGATACCAGCAAAGTTGTGCCTGCTGTAGCCTGTAGATGATATTGTCTCATTGGGCGACTCTATGGATTTGGAGGTCAGTGATGATGGTGTGGAGATAGTGGTCGGGCACAAATCAGCACCACAAAAGGACCTTCAGAAGCCACAGACAACTGCCGAGGAACTGTTCAGAGGAGAAGGAAAAGGAGTATATCCCCATTTCACAAGTAAAAGAAATGTGTTCGCACGGGTGAAATACAAAGATTCCTTGAAAAAAATATCATCTTGAGAAAGCTGTAACAAAGTTGCCATAAACCTGGTGAAAGATTATGCTACCTCACACTTTAGGAACTTTTTAAAATGCAGGAAAAACAAACATCATGTGATTGTTTTGTAGTGAGAAACAGAGTAAATCTCAAGAAGCAGTAGAGACAGAAAAGAGAAACAACCCTAGAATTACAGTTGCCTTCCATATTTAAGAAAAAAAAAAGGGGGGAATTCCTTTCCAAAAAATAATAACTTTCCTCTTCATCTTCCTCACCACCTTCCACATAGGCCATCGGTTCTCAAGAGTAGTACAGGTACAGTGACAATAAATGTTCTTTTATTGTATTTGGTTTGCTTAGATTTCTTTGTATAACTCCTGCATGCAAGGTTTTTTGGAATTTGAGTCAAAATGCTTTTATTATCATATTCTGGAACAAATTAACCATATTTACATTGTTTTATGAAAAAACTTTATTCATTACAAAGACAGATCGATATTTGGATAGCCATCTGGAGGGGATTAAGTCCAAGCACCAAGGTACCACTATACATATTATATATATATATATCTATATATATAAATATATATATAGATATAATATATATATACGTATACTTTTTCTTTTCGCACCTTTGCCAATGGACGTCTCGCCTAATAGACAATTTTGTTAAAAGATTTTTGTCCTAGGAAAGAACCACTCTGTTAATGAACGTTTACTCGGATTGAGGAGGGCGGATACAGACGACTGGATAAAGAACAAGTATGGGATAACGTTCGTGTTATCCATTCCCAGACAAAGGGAAGGGCTTGGTTTCTGTGTGGGTATCACTCAGAACAAATCTCTGCTAAACTGTGTGTAGTTTTTGCTATTGCATATCGTGCCAAGTCATCCTAACCCTAAGATTTGAGACTCATGCGCCTCAGTGGCGTGGTCTGCATGGTGTTGGCGTACCACCTCGGTGGCCGCGAGTTCGATTCTCGGGCATTCCATTGAGGGGTCAGAGATGTGTATTTCTGGTGATAGAAGTTCGCTCTCGACGTGGTTCGGAAGTCACGCAAAGCCGTTGGTCCCGTTGCTGAATAACCACTGGTTCCATGCAACGTAAAAACACCATACAAACAAAGCAGAGTTCAGCACAGAACAGTAGGTACCTTCAGAGGGAGTAGCAACAGACAACAGCAGATGAAATGTGTTAACATTGGGGAGAAATATAAAGTTTCATTGATATAGTACATATGTGTGTGTGTGTGCGTGTGCGCGCGCCCGCCCGCGTATGTGTAATGCTAACATTACAGTGTTTATTTTCTAATTTTCCTGTTTACGGAGACTGAAACTCCGCACGTGACCTCATCCAGAAATATGAACAATGTTCCATAAGAAAAAAAAAAATTCACCCGACCATTGTATTTGGTTTAGGCGACACTGGGCCGAAAATAGAGACATTTACATAAGGTCTGCGATTTTTCTTCATTCTTTAGTCAGGAAGGTGTAAAATAGGTACCGACTCACTCACCTCCAGAATCCAACCAAAAACGGTTTTAATAAAATGCTGTCTTAGACTTTAAAGTGAATACTAGAATTGCTCTCGAATTTCCTTGATGGCCGCCAGTCGCCTTCTTCAAACCTACGTCAAATGCTGTTTCAGTGTTAATGTTTCGAGACGAGAAGAACCGTGGGTAATAATTTCCGGTTGGCTACAACGTGTCCCATTTAGCATTATTACATGATATCTGCCGAGGCGCACTTGGTCTACGATGTTCTGGCTCCTCGAGCGTGCGGTTTGAAGCCGGATTACCCTGTAGTACGATAATCCACCTTTCATTCATTTTAATATACCTCTTCATATTCTCCTTCTCCCATCTTCCTTTCCACCCTTTCCTAACAATTGTTTCAACATTATTATTCAGCGGCGAATTGATCTCATAGGTACCAGCGATTGGCCTTCAACCGAAATTTTAAATTAAGATCCAATCCAATTTGGGATTTCCCGTATGGGGATTAATGCCGTCAGTGCACCTCACGGGGTGCACTGCAAGCATTACTAAAGGTTCTTTGCAGCATCCCTTCTTAACTTTGCTGCAACCCCTTTCATTCCTTTTAATGTACCTCGATTCATATCTTTCTTCCACCTTGCTATCTACCTTCTCCTAACAATTATTTATTTCTTAGTGCAACTCCTGCTAACCCCTTTCAAACCTGCCTGCTTTCAATTTATTTTCCAGCACCGAATGACCTCGTAGGTCCCAGTTCTTGGTTCTTGGCCTGAATTCTACATTCCATTCCATTCCAATTTGGGATTAATGCACAAAGTTTGCAACGGTTAGAATCATAATAAAGAGAAACCGATCGCCTATATCATGTCAAGGATGGGCACCTCACTAGCTGCATCGGTCATTAGGGTCCCATCAGTCCCAGAAACCTGTCTCGTCTCGAATGATCAAAGCTCCTCACCCAGAGTCCTCATTGAATCACAGGATATTACCTATAGGGCTTATAAAATGTTTAAATCTCCTACATTTGACTGTAAATGTTTAACCGCTTTCCTTTTAATCAAAAGCGTTGCCCCGTAGGGGGCTACTACCGTCAGTGCACCTCAATGTAGGCATTACTTAAGGTTCTTTGCAGCGTCCCTTCGACCCCTAGCTGCAACTACTTTCATTCCTTTTACTGTGCCTCAGTTCATATCCAATTTCTTCCATCTTACTGTCCACCCTCCCCTAACAATTGTTTCATAGTGCAACTGCTTTGAGGTTTTCCTCCTGTAACACCTTTCAAACCTTTTACTGTCAATTTCTGTTTCGGCGCTGAATGGCCTTAGTTGCCCCAGTGTTTGGCACAATGCCAAAAATCTATATAAATCAAATCAATCAAAATCGTTGTTCAGTCTCTGAGTAAAGAAAACAAAATCCCACTTTTCTCAAAACATCTCCAATATTGAGAAAATAAACTTTCCTTATTAGTAATACATGTAATCATTTGATAAGCTCCAATATCAGTACAGAAGCCTACAATATCCATACGTTTCGTATTCTCGAAACCAGCGGACACCAGTTGATCGAAAGATTCACAAGTTTGAAGTCTATCTTGCCCCAGTGCTGACTAGACCTGTACATTGATTGCGTTTGTTTTAATAGATTAAATGTAACCTCACAAGCCTTTGCCTGCTATTAATGCGTTGGGAAACTTCTATCTTCTACTTTGTTGCAACATAAAAATCCCCTTGCCAACTCCATACATATTAATTAAGAATAATGATAAGTCTAGGTGTACTGTTGGTCTCTTTGAATCACACCATTGTTCGAAGAATGCAATGTTTAGGAATGCGATAGTTTGTAACAAATATTGATAGGGGAATGTGGAGGTCAAGTAAGGAAGATGATAGTGGAATAAAAAAAAAAAATCCTGCGTTATAACAGAAATTAAGACTATGATGTCACATTAGAGATGGGTAAGATTATTACTCATTACCCAGGATAGCTTTTTCTCTAGCTGCATCCGTGGCGTCGTTGTTTTGTCTCCACATCCATGTTTTTGAGAACATAATTATTTTTAGCATTAATAGCTACATTGATAATCAAATAGAGATGATTGGGATTACAAGCAAGAAAGTAGGTCATCCTTATTCTGTATTAGAAAATGCGTTAAGAGTGGCAATAAAAACTTTTTATGGCAGCAACAAAGAAACGTACAACACGAACAACGTAATAATGTAAAAGCTATTCACCTTTTACATCTGCTTAAGAGCTTTGGAATTAATGTAAGATTCAAGAACAATAGTACAATGAAATAAATCCTTGCCGAACTCTTCTGATGGTACTAAAGCATCTGTATATCAAATCGTATATAAGGTCATTGCAAACTTTTATATCGGTCAAATTGGAATATCACTGGAAAAGAGAATAGAACAGCACAAAAAGAATTGATCATATATATACACAGGCGAACAGTGGAATTTTCTTACAAGTTACTGAAAACAATCATACAATCAACTGGGCAAGGGCAAAAAAGATAGTTTATTCCAATAATATTTTGGAATGAAACATCAATGAGTCTAGTTTTGTAGAAGAAAGCTTTTGCCTTTGTAGGAATGTGAATATCAGTTAGTCATGTAAAAACTCGGTCAATTAATTTCAAGAGGAATGTTCAGAACGCAAGGATTTTAAGAGGTGTGAGGCTGTGAGCCCTTAAGCATAGATAGACTGAATTGTGAATAAGAGTAGTACTACTGATCTCACACACAAACGAGTTTACTGCTCTTCCCCCCCTTTTTTTCCCGCAAGTCAGGTATCAATGCTGGTTTCCAACCGGCTGTTCGTTCGTTTGTACTGTGTCTCTATCATTTATTTTGTAAATTTCTACCTCTAAATATCAATCAGTCCTGTACAAGATTTCTTAATTATGCAGACGAAAGAAGACAGGATTAACACGCTAGTGTTTTGTTTTCCCTGTGGTACATACTACAGCTGTGTATATACATGTCATTAATCTGGTTTTAATTATGTACAATAGATTCCAAGAACAAGCCGTGAACCATAGCATAGACCTTTTCCTCGCCATTGAATGGTTCTAGAATGTTAACATTATGATTTGCAGTAAACTCTTCAGTTGATGTTGCTAAACCCGTGTCTCTTTCATCATTGGTTTTAATCTACCTGAGTCAGCTAACTAATAATATCCTGATACTTAACTCCTGCTTAGGTTATCAGAGGGGCAGTGGGGCTCAGGCTTACTCAGAAATTGAATCAAAGTCCTGTTTATGATGAGAACACCTTAACCACGCGTGTGTGCGTGTAATAAGGTCAGCCAGTGGCCGCAGTTTAGCACTTGAAGTATGATTGCGGTGGTAGTGATTGTGTCGATTTTTTTCTGGAGCAACCCCGTGTTAAAGGAAACTGCTTGATGTTGACAAATAAAGGTTGAGGGGACGGACAGTGCTCTTAATATCGAGGTCCGATAATTTACTATTAAATCTATCAATTTTTTTGTGGAGACATATCATTAATAGCAATGACTTTTAAAACGAAATTATTACTTTATCATCCTTGTTGTTTCATATAGGTTTCACAATCGAAAGTACCTGGAACTTATCTCGTTGGTCGGGTCAAGTTTTAGTAGGACTTTGGATATTTGTGATGAGACGCATCTAAATTTAGACATGAATACAGTGCAATAAAATTTCTTCCTCGCTGCAATCCACCGATCGACATATTGAAATGGATGATTGCCATATCTATCACCCATTAGACTCGTGGAATATATAGATAATGCTTGGACGTTCCTAAGTTCAAGTCCTACTCGCAACACCTTGCTAGCCAGGTAGCCAAGATCCGGATTTTCCTCGGCATTCCTTAAATAGGTACTTGTCGTTACGTAACCAGGCACCGACCAGACGCTTCAACATGACGTCACTGTCTACGGGCTGTAGGTAGACCGAGGTAGTATGATGTGTCATGACGAAGGTGTTCTGTTAAGCTTACTTTCTGCAACAGAAAGGTGCTTTTTACAGTTGTTTTTGGAGAAGTAAAATATTTTTATGTGAACATGATAATCAGGAAGTCAGGTGTTATTATTTTGAACAGGGATACTTATCATTCTAGGATAATTCCTCTTTTACACATTTCCTCCTATATGAAAAACTGTTTTAGCTTTTACTTTTGCATATAGTTGGTGAATGATAGCCAAAAATGTTTTCTTATTGCCTCTATGGTACTACTATGTTGCCGCTATAGCTACACATGAAACGGAAACGCTAGCTTTGGGCATTATGTAACAAATCCCTGACTTGCTATATATGGTTTCTGTGATACAGAATAAGGACATTGGGTAATAATAGATATCGGACGCATATGCAACTGCAGGAAATATAAACAATGTAGCTTACAACGGCCCTTGTCGTGCTGCCAACCTTGGACATCAAATCACGTGATGCTGTAATGTTTCCTTTGAAAGAAGAGAAAATCACGTGAATTGATTTACTTGTAGTTGTAGTTGTTGAATAAAACAACAAGCTTTCTAAAGTTATTACTTGAATTTGATCGGGTATAGCAAAACAGACAAGTCTTGCTTTAAAAGGGACCTCTGTTATGGAACACATACGAACGTTTTTATTTTACGTCTGGGAGCGCCTATAGCTGAATTCTCAAGCTGAGAGTATCGTAAAGGAAACAAAAGGCCTCCTAGGTTTCATGAAGTGTATTACCAGATTTATGGATGATAAACCGAACTGTTCTTGAGATGTTTATGAACTCAGTAACTTTTATGTGCAAATAAACGTAATGGAAAATGTTAGTAGGAATTTCTTTTGTAAAAGGGGCGGGGCCACACCCTCCGACGCCTGTTGACTGCCACCATCGTACGACCACGCGAACAGCTATAGAGCTTGGAGGGATTGTCGCTCTTCAGTTGTGCGTTCGGATGTTACGAAGTAAACCTGTGAAATTATTGAGGTCGTAGGTGACAAGTGTTATTTTTCGTTTATTAGTTACGCATAAGGTAACGTCATGTCAGCAAGCAACTTTCTGTCAAAACTCCGACGCGCAACTCCTCAGGTAAGTTTGAAACTGCAGGGAAATTTGAGACAAACGATTACCGGTACCTAGTATCAGCGGCAGCTGTCAAGTAACATTTCAATTTGTTTTGGCAGGGAAAACGTTGCTCTTTCCCTCAAGCTTTTGACAATTACATTTCTGCGTTTATTGACAGAATTTTTTTCTTTCTGGTTCCAGTCACTTCGAGCATTGTCATTAATGTATCCCACGTATCGAATTGCAGATTTGCATTTGCAGCCCGCTTTCTCTCATTTACCCACGTTTCTTTTTTCTTTTTTAACCCAGCCATTGGTGAATATTGGTCGTTTCGTTTATTTATTGAAATATTTAGGACCAGACTTGTGCTGGTAGGTCTAGCAACCGCACCCACCACTGGTTAAAGATGGCAGCCTAATTCTAGGTTCTTGCACTGTTGTTATGCTGTTGCAGTGGAGCTGGGGTATTTTGTACTTTAATCAAATTGGTCACACTTTGCGTAAAAGCTTTATTCAAGATGCTATTAATTAACTCCTGTTATGGGCTAGACTTATGCCCCATCCTATGGCAGCATCGGTAGGCCTATAGTATTGTCTAATGCGAAGAGCCTGTGAAGTGTTGGTTAATTTAGGACGTGAAGTAGGAAACGAAGTGTTTCCTGTAAAAGGTCGACGAATTTAGGCGAAGAGGGAGATGTAAACCCGTTTGGCTATGTATACAGCTGGCACAGTATAACGATTATGCAACTTAGTAATTAACTAGAAATATTTTAGTCGGTATGAATAATTCAAATTCTGTTGTCCATCATGCTCTGCTGTTTTTGTTACGTTTCTTTACTGCTGTTGGAGAGGCTAGTAGTTGAGTATTGTTTTTTCGTCACACTAGTAAATCAATACGATGCCATATAACTTTCCAGCCATGAGTAAGAATGTGACATCATTGCTTGAACTTTAAAGCCGACCTGTTGCATCGATTGCTCCAGATTTTTCTGAGCCAGGCATAGTTCGTCCGATGTTTAAGGGGGGCTTTTGTTTTGTGCGTTTTTTTATTGATATTCCAATAAAAAAAAACCAATGTTATAGAGTGAGTGTGTCGATTGTTTGTGTGAAATTCATTAAATGCCGTCAGCATATCTCTCTCACTCTGTAACTAAAGGCATGTTGTCTAACTGTATATATAGACCACTGTAAACCTATGTATCACGGCCCTAACCATGGTAATCACTCTCTCTCTCTCTCTCTCTCTCTCTCTTTTTGTAACTAAAGGCATGTCGTCTAACTGTAGTATATATCGACCACGGTAAACCTATGTATCACGTCCCTAACCACGGTAATCTGGGTTTATAGGCTATGTAACTCCCTCATAATATTAATAAGGAAAGACCTAAGGTATGATTTACTGTGGTTAGGTTTCTTTGCCATCGTTGCATTAAGAAAATCTATCCCCCGCTTTCTAAATTTAGAAAAGTTGTGGGCACTTGTTGCTACGGAAAGGGAAGTGAACGTCACGAAGGCTGCATTCAGTGAGCTTAAACCAAAGACCACTTTTCTGTGGAGTAGTCATCGGAGATGAATCAGCATGTACTGTATTACATACTTTTTTAAAAGTTATTTTCACCACCCGTTTGTTACATAGAAATGTGTGTAGCCAAACTAGACCTTTTGGTATATAACTAGCTGATTATGTCCTCATGATTATTTTTACCATGCATAGACGTTTCTTTCAAGAATACTTAAAAGTTATATGTAACCAGAATTTACAAGTAGCTGACCTTAAGGATGTATCATCTCGGTCTCGGACAAAGATACATTTATTCTGCTCAAGTGCAAGAGTTTAGTAACCCTAGACTTTCGTTTGTTACCAACCAACATATACATTTAATTGTATGTAGTAGGATAGGTAGTACACAGCTCTTCTTGCCATGGTATCTTGTTTACTGACCAATCTACTTGAAGTATTTGTTTTTGTGGATGCGATAGAAGGCGACCGATATAATGAATTCATGTATTCAGTCGTTTCTCTTCATTCTTCGAAGGAAAGCATCTGTCAGTCCTTTTGCCTTTTAAAAAGTCAGTGGAGTCATAAAAGCCCGGCTAATAGATAAGTATTATCTGGGGCATCCTGATTGTGAGTGGAAATTTTGTACAGGAAATCAAGTTAAAGCGGTGTGCAGTGAACTTAACATACTTTGTATTTCTCATTTGCTATCTGTGCTATGCATTTAATTTAATGCTTTTACTGTTTAGTACTTGAGTTTGCTGTTTAGTCCCAAAGTGCATTATGGACAAATGGGTAGGTTTTGTTAGGGTTGTGTGGAGCCATTCTTTTTATTTGATAACTTGCTTATGTTCAAATACGCTTGGATTTTTTTTAACAGTTTGTAATATCCAAAAACACAAGCAGTTCAAATGTATTGGTGGTAGGTAATCAGCCGAAGTATGGGATTCTAAATAGGTGAATTGAACTGACACTTCTCGAAAGGCTATTACCGTGTACAGAACTTCTCAGGCCATTGAAGATGATCGTGACCTCTGCATGATGTTCGAAATCGGGGTGAAGGCTTTCACAGTAGATTCCTTACAGATTAGTTAACGTTTTACAATACTTCAGATTAATGGTTTTCAATTGTGCCTTAAAGTGGATTTCATAAGCGCTGAATGGCCGAATGTATCTCAGCGATAAGCTTGACAGCTTAAATTTCATAAATCAAGATTGCTGTTATATCTTTTTATCATCTTCTCAGGATTTATACATTGGGTTCAAACACCAGATTTATCTGCAGCTGGTGGAAAATTACGCTCACCCTCCGGTTGGGTAGTGCTGCCCAACTTTTGAGTGGTCTACTTGACAAATGCAGTAGATGAAAGACTTGTCATCAGTTACTGTCAGTTTCCGTTTCAGCGCTGAATGACCTCAAGGTCCCAGCGCTTGGCCTTAGGCCCTCATTCTATATTTTATCCTATATTCTGCAGTTCCTATGTTGCACCGTAGGCAGATTATTATTATTATTATTATTATTATTATTATTATTATTATTATTATTATATTTTGAAACTCAAGATATTTCTTAAAAGTAATATTTTTAAGATGAGGGCCAGTAGCCTTTACGAAATTTATTTGAGACAAGTTACATTCTAGTACTATACCTAAGCCAGGCACTTTGTTAGCCATCTGAATTACATTACTATTTATATTTAGACGAAAATCCGAAAATCACCAGTGTTTCTTAAATTGTTTCACTTACTACAACATGAATTAAGTTTTATTTTCATTTAATTTGACAGCTTATAATTTAACGTCATTTGTATACTTATTGCAGGGATGTCTGTGTGTGTTTTTAAATTTTTTTTGAACGCAAAATTAATGACTGCTTACCGGTTCACTGATCAATTAAAAGATATGTATTAGATTCCTAAATGTTCGCTTAAAAGGTCTCATTGACTATTTGTATTATTGCCATTCAAAAATTTAAGACCGGCCAATATCAGCTAGCATCGGGTATTTTGAGCATATGAAATAAAAATTTTATTAATGTCTTCTATAACTTTATAGTATGAAAATACCGTTTGCCTTATAGTTCCTGAATCTTTAGCTTATCAGCCATTTGCAAGGTTGTCGTTCGTAATGTAATTATAACGCCTTGCAATATGTACTTTGTTCTTCATAAATGAACGTTCATTAATTACGACTGCATACCAGACATTCCTTCTGAATCTTACGCACGTGTTGCTGCTCGTTTATGTACATGAGTGGTCTAGCTAATCAGTTTTCCTTTCTGTTTTTGTATGCGATGCAGTTTTTAAAAATGTACTTAACATATTTTTTAACATAATGTGCATCACATTTTTTGTAGTTGAAATGGCAGATTTCATTACCATCATCTCTTCACTATCTGTTTTTTTTTTTTTTTTTTCTTCTTCTTCTTTCTTTAAACCAATACGCGGTATGTGATTTTTCAGTTACCATACAAATGCGTTAACCGGAAGTGCTTAGTTACTTGAAAGTTACGGTTCAAAATCGTCATTCAGATTGTTTATTCAGACAAATATTTACCATTTAGTGTGATGTTACGCGTCTTGAAGGGGAAGGCTTTGGTATAACTTAGTTGCAATGTAGTGGATGAGAACCTCGTAAAACCAAACGTCGGGGCTGTTTAGGAGAGCATTGTTTGCTAGTTAGTTCAATGGACGACTATTTGGGTTTTTGCGTTGCGTATGAATCACAAGGTCATTGGGATCAGAAAGGTCAGGGGTGGTGTTTACGACTTTTAGTAGAAGTCGTTTCATTGTGAAATTGGATATACTTTCTTGTATACCGAATTATCCAACTGGAAGTTGGACAGTAGGATGAGGTCAGTAACGGAAGCTCTACACTATCTTCTGCGGGGCCCTCAGTAGCGTGGTCGGTTTGGTCTTGGCCTGCCACCTTGGTGGTCGTGAGTTCGATTCTCTGCCATTCCATTGAGGATTGAGAGATGTGTATTTCTGGTGACAGAAGTTCACTCTAGATGTGGTTCGGAAGTCATATAACCTGCTGGTCCCTTTGCTTAATAACCACTGGTTCCATGCAACGTAAAATCACCATACAAACTAAACTGTTTTGTCTCAATTGAAGTTACCCCACTTTGATTTTTAGCACATCTCATTGATGTTTCTCTCTCTCTCTCTCTCTCTCTCTCTCTCTCTCTCTCTCTCTCTCTCTCTCTCTCAGGACATCCGGGGCTCTTTTCTTTATGTTAATCGAGTGTCCTTTACTTGCCCCATATATCGTCTCCGATGAAAATAATTCGGGAATTCTGCTTGGTAAGGTAATCGTTATCATCTGGTTGGTGAATTCGGCTTCCATGAACGAGTCCAGTTCAATAACCTTCAATTGCAGCCGTGGTTTCACTTTGGTCTTTTTTTAGATCATTTACCCGCTTTCCTTGAGTGAATATGGACAAGTCATTCCTTAGGACGGAGATGATAGATGCTTTGTTATCTGTTCTCGAAACCTCTTTAGCAGCATAGGAATGTGATTAAAACTTCCTTGTCAGGAAATTGGAGATGATATATTTTGTAATGCCATTTCTATTTATTACAATTTGTTCGTTTAAGTTTTTCTTGTATGCTAAAAGAAAGTCTTGTTGGACGTGTCTGTTACGTGCTCGACCACCGATCTCAGGGTGCGGGTTCGATTCCCCGCTCTGCTAACGTGAAATCAGAGGAATTTATTTCTGGTGACAGAAATTTATTTCTCGATATGGTTCAGATCCCACAATAAGCTATAGGTCCCGTTGCTAACTAACCAATTGGTTCCTAACCGCGAAAAAAATATCTAATAATTCGGGCCATCAGCTCAGTGGTCTGGAAAAAAAAAACTTTGCTTTTCTTAACGCGTCTGAGATTTACTTATCGTCGTTGGATCAAGTGAAAGCATTCTTTCGAATGTTTTGTACAACTTTTATTTTTCTTAAATTAGACCATTTTAGGTAAGGTCGTAATCTTGCATTGCTTTTGATTTTAGGTTTAACGTTATTGCCTAAAATATTATGAAACAAGCGAGATTATTTACTGTCGTTGATTAACTTAAAACATTGCACAAGAACTGTAAACATTTTGGTACAAAATACAGATGAACACGCATTCAATAGCGCATTACACAAACACCAACCACTTGGTGCGAGGCTCGCGTGTACGACAATACAAGGACCCCATGAACTGCATGACTGAAATTGAAAAGCAGCACAAAGCAGTTGGAAAGTGTAGCGTAAAACACACTTGAGAGTCTACACCCGTGGAAAACACGGCGTGTGCAACATAATAGCCTTCAACAGGGTAATGCAGAGCAGCAGTGAATACTGCAACTTACAGAAGAACACGTGAACAAGAGTCACAATGAAAGTTCAAGCACGAACACGAATAGATCCGAACATAAAACTCATTAAATGTCAGTGCCGCACACAAGGGGCACGATCCATGTCACACACCAAACCTCGATGAAACCAGAAACCAATATAAGCATTGCAGCATAAACCCATAAGCCGAACGAAGCAACCGGAGCACCTGTAAATAGCGCTACATAAAACTGTTATAGTAAACAGATTATTGCCCTAAACATACTAAGAACGCTAAACAAACGAGCATTTCAAAGCTAAAGTTCAAGCATCGGTTTTTTTTTTCTCGGATCTTCAGGGTCACATTTTAAAACTGAAGTGTCAGTTCTGTGATGGGAAACAATGGTAAAGGTTGTCTTTTTCATCATATGCGTCCAGGTAAAAGAATATCGTATTATGTATGTCCTTTTAGTTATTTAACGTCATGCGTTTATTTGTTATTAAGAAGTTCCTTTCCGAATATATTCTCTGTGTGTGTGTGTGTGTCCGTGTGAAAGGAAATAGCTAGACAGCTGTAGTTTTACCGATATAGAATGTATATAGCCTTTGCTATATACATAGTCAGTGACACGTTGAAGAGTGGATAGGCATTCTTGTGTCAACGTTATTATTAAACTTGCATAAGTAAATAAGTATATCTTGGTTTTACCAGACCACTGAGCTGATTAACAGCTCTCCTAGGGCTGGCCCGAAGGATTAGATATTTATACGTGTCTAGGAACCAATTGGTCACCTAGTAACGGGACGTACAGCTTATTGTGGGATCAGAACCACACTATAACAAGAAATGAATTTCTATCACCAGAAATAAATTCCTCTGATTCCGCGTTAGCCAAGACGGGAATCGAACTTCGGACCACCGGATTGGCAGCCGAGCGCGAAAACCACCCGTCCACCGAGGAACTTAAACTTGCATAAGTTTCACTGAATTACATTTTTGTTCGCATTTTCTGATGAACAGAAACTACATTAGTTATGTAACTGAATTTATAATTTTATCATTGTTAAAAATCATTACTCGCATTGTGTTCTCAGTAATCCATAACAGAATACTCCAAAATACTACGTGTGACCTGAACATAATTCAGGTGTGTAATCAACCTCACCGTACATGTGGGGGCAGTTGCTCAACAAGTGTTGTTGGTGAAACACGAGAAAGAAAAAAAATCTCTCTCCTCTCCCCCAACATCTCACGGTCCCCTTCCGACGTGGACACCCCTCCAAACCCCTCTCTCACCCCGCTATATCACCCCACCAGCCAACATCTTCCCTATTCACGGTTTGGGCAGTATCGATCTCGTATTGTTGATCAATGCTGCTCGGATGTCTTGCTTTTCGAGCGCCTCTGTCGGTGCATGACAGGTTTCTGTCCTTCTGTTATATATGTTGTGCTCTTGTGACCCCCTTTTACAAGGCTTTAGTTAGTCTTTCCCCCATTCGCATTCAGTCGTGAGATTATGTAGAGCTCTGTTGGGTCTCCATCCTCATTGTCTGCAAATGCTTTGATTGCAAAACTCACAGGTTATTGAGGTCACACGCAAACTCTCTCTCTCTCTCTCTCTCTCTCTCTCTCTCTCTCTCTCTCTCTCTCTCTCAATATAAACACGAGATTTTAAGAGGCGTTGTCTGTGTCTTGAATGGATAGAAATTATGCATACTCTCTCTCTCTCTCTCTCTCTCTCTAATATAAACACGAGATTTTAAGGGGGGTTGTCTGTGTCTTGATAGAAATTATGCAAACTCTCTCTCTCTCTCTCTCTCTCTCTCTCTCTCTCTCTCTCTCTCTCTCTCTCTCTCTCTCGATGTAAACACAGGATTTTAAGGGGCGTTGTCTGTGTCTTGAATGGATAGAAATTATGCAAACACAGGATTGTACTCTCTCATCCTCGCTGTACTTAGGTATTAACAGGCTATATCTTAGGCCAGAAAGCAAGAAGAAAACACATTTGAATTTTTGTCACATACATCGTTATAGTGTTTCCAAATTCACAAATATTAAGATACAAATATCGTTTGGTATCTACTTCACTATATCTCGGGAGTGACAGACCAACGGGGAATTATAATTGATCAGCGGTTCGTCACCAATGGGATTCGAACCGAAAGACAAGGAGAGAACAGAGGGGCGGTATGTTTCGGGTGGTATCTTGACACCTATTTTCAAATAGGTAGAGATTTCACATGAAAAGGTGGGAATTTTCGCTTCCTCTAAACCATGTGGACAGTGTCTTATTCGCCTATTTACAACGCTCGTCAGCAAGGTATATAGAATAAGGCTTTTTCAGGATCTCGTCGAATTCCCCTTGACACAATGCGCCAATTCTCCTTTCCTCTCCGACGTTCACTCAATATTGAATATTAAATTCCTTCTTTTTCTATGCCACTCTTATACCAACACGATCCACTAATTTCTACGTCTTGTATGTATGTCACTCTACTTATATATTAATATTTAGTCGAATGCCTACATTAGAATGCGCCCAGAAACTTTATAAATTATATCCCCAATGAGGTAACGCTGCCCTCCGTATTACTGGGTTAGTATAGGAAGGTGTCTTGCAAGTATTCACATATACTTACTTCAATATTTTACTGATTAAATGAAATTAAATAAAAAAAAAGAGCAATTTTGGAGTTATATTTTTGTGGTGGTTTAAATTTGCGCCATTAAAATGCCCTTGGTAAAAGTATTGGTTTGTGATTACTCTAGTCACGGGTTGTGCATTGGCCAGAGAAAATTGCTCAAATAAGACACTCCATTGATCCCAATGAAGGAGAGTCATGTCATACCTGTCTGCTAACGACTCTATTTTACAGCAAACTTCTTCATATTTCTTGTACTTGGATTAAAAGGTTTTGCAGCGACAAGCGTATCCAAGATGGTATTGTGGCAATCGCAATTATATATGTATCTGGTAAAAATGACCGGTAAATTCTACAAACATCTTAATTATTGTGTATTAATAGCGAAGGTAACATTAGGAGAATCAACGTAGCTTTAGTCTCCATGGAAGTCACAGACGTGAGTACCAGATTAGACTTGGATTTGTAATAGACGTGAGTATCGGATTAGACTTTTATTTTTTTTAAGTCCAAATTCTCACCTAAAATAATTTTTGTACTGTGATGAATCACCAATTCCAGCATTACGAGGAGAAAATGACATTCTCTTCAAGGTATCGATAATTAAACTTGAATTTGAGAGAATGCTCTCATTTATTTATTTACATATTTTTTTTTTTTTGTACAGCCGTTCTGTTAAATTGTTTACTATTCGATCTCCAAGGTAAAATATGTTATCCTTTAACGATAACACCTCGAACTACATTTTTTAAACATTTTCAGAGAGAGAGAGAGAGAGAGAGAGAGAGAGGAGAGCCTGTTGATGTTAACGTGTTACACGATTGTAAAGTAAATGAGAATAAAAAAACAAAAGTTGAAACAATATTACGGGTCATTCCTTGAACTTTTGCAGAGAGAAAAAAATGGAATGGCTTTTGATCTGCGTGTAGCCATAGATGTTCATATTAGTTACGCTACGACGGTAGGAAAGTAGACTGTAAATAACTCTAGAAAAAAGGTGTAATTAGGTTGCTCGAGCATCAATAGGCAGCGCGGAAACGTGATCGAGTATTGAGTTGAAAGGATTAGCACCTGTTGTTGTTGTCCCAGCGGCACTTCTGCGAACCTGAAAATCCAAACACTGTTTGTTTCGTATGTTAAATGTCACCCAAACCAACGACTGACCTTGCTTGAATGTCATTTGTTCTGATGATACGGTTTTTGGACTTGTATTCCCTGTTTTGCCTGTATGGTAGAAACGCTGCGGATATCCTGATATTTGCTTCAAATAAAGAGCGAAAGCTTGTTAACCTGCTTCTTGTTGTTGAAGATTAAGCTGGCCTTATGCCAGCACGGGCCCCTGCTCTTAGAGCAGCCCGTAGGTCATTTTGAATATTTTATGTGAATGGTGAGATTTAAGGATATGGATATGCCCTTTATTACGATCATATGGACGTGAATGTGAAATGATATACATGAAGAAAAAAGTTAAATGAAAGGTTAATATGCGAGGTTGCAAACCCCTTTTGAGGCCTAAGGCACCACCAGTAGAGAAAAAGAACGATAGCAGCGAGTAGCAGTGGCCAGTAGAGATGTAAACTCGGAGGGGAAATTAACGGTTTTCGTTTATTAGTAAAACGAAGATCACCGTTTTTAGTTTGCTTCTGCAAAACGTGTCTGATAAAGTCTTTTCTGGACGGAATTAAATTGATTTAAACAATAGTCAGAACAAGTGTCTGCAATACATGACACCACTTCAGCGAAACCAGGAATGCAAGTCTTAAGGCCATTCGTTAAAGTCCATACTACAAAATATGCGATTGAAGTCATTCGTCAGTTGATTTTCGTACAGTTTTCCTTTCTTACCAATGCAAACACCCTAGTCAGTCCAATATCACTAAACCAGTTCCACTGGATGGTAAATTTTCTTGTAAGATTTATATAGCTTCACGTGGAATTAAGTAGGAATTTAATGTTCAAATTTTCGTCCAAATGGAATTCTCCGTGAAAGCTCGCAAAGCAGGTTAACGATCTTCGCGTTGTTGTTGTTCAAGAATGTGTGATCAATAGGAATCCGATCCCACTGGGGGTTAGTGCCGTCAGTGGACCTCGTTCGGTGCAATGTAGGCATTACTTAAGGTTCTTTGCAGTTTCCCTTCGGCCCCTAGCTGCAACTACTTTCATTCCTTTTAATGTACCTCCGTCCATATTCTCTTTCTCCCATCTTACCGTCCACCCTCTCATAACAATTGTTTCATAGTGCAACTGCTTTGAGGTTTTCCTCCTGTAACACCTTTCAACCCTTTTGCTGTCAATTTCCGTTTCAGCGCTGAATGGCCTTACTTGCCCCAGTGCTTGGCATAATGCCCAAAAATCTATATAAATCAAACCAAATCAAAATATGAATCTGACAATGGTTTTCTGTATCTTGACAACGAAATTGGGGAATGAGTCGAGAACCAGTCTGATTTCACAATGTTAAGCTGGAGTTAGATTCGAAGGTTATGTGAGGAAACTATAGTAGATTCACATCAAGCGTGCATCTGATGTCTAGGTCAGTCCCTTACGACGCTCCTGATTGGCTGTTGATACTTGATAAGCCAATCAGATGGCTGGAAGCCCCCAGTCTCTCGAGAGAGTTCACATAGGTAGGATGTATGTTCCACCTCTCCTGCCTATGTGAACTCTCTCGAGACTGAGTTTTCCCAGCCCTGTGATTGGCTTATCAACAGCCAATCAGGAGCGTCGTAAGGGACTGGACTAGATACAGGATGCACGCTTGATGTGAATCTACTATAGTTCAAAATGTCTTCCTCTTACCGTGTGCATGACAGAAATACTTTTCAAGAAAACACGGGGAAATTATTTATTTGAATATTCAAGAGTCTGTGGTTATTGACCGATGATTAATACAAGGAATTCACTAACCTTTGTGCTTGTATTGTACATTGGTTATGGATTTTTTTAGTTATTTATTTTTATTTTTGTGTCTGCGGTTGGATTGATTCTTATATTGGGATTCACAATCTCGATGCTCCATGTGGTACTGCTGCTAGTGTAAAAACCGTTAAAGTCGTCTGCCGTCGTTATAGTATTATAGTAATCATCCTGATTAAATAGGGTGCACATTTCGGCGTTACCCCACCCAGCACACCTGTGTATGTATGCTCTTAATTTTTAGGAGCCTTGAAAGGTGGCATACGATTATCCTAAGAAGAAGCAAAGTGATGACAACCTCATTTCTAGGCCCCTCCTGCATCCTCCTCCAGTTTCCTCCAGGTTTGGGATCTATACAGAATGTAGTAACTCGGCTCCACATCCTTTACTTGAACAGTTGTGATGCAGCGTTATCATTTACTACCTCGGCCAAATCTAGTTGGTGATCGTAGCGGGGATTTTTTTTTTTTATGTGTCAGATGTTTTAAGATATTTTGATATGAAATTTAGACAGAAATTGGTGATTCATAGCATAGAATGCATGTGAAACCATCCGAGTCAGCGGAACAGCACTATATGGTTGGCGCCTGCAAGTCAGCCAAACACGGCAAATTCTGCGTCGATTTCATTTGTGTTAGTAGTAAGCAGGACCTCATGGTATTAGAGGCATTGAAAAGACTTATACCGAATCATTATGGCGAGTTAGGGGCTAGTTTGATGCGTAGAGAGAATTGATGGCCATGCAGCTTAGATCGGTTTAGCGCCTCAATGATGTGATCGGTATGGTCTTGGCCTGCCACCTGGGTGGCCGCGAGTTCGATTCTCGGGCATTTCAATGAGTTAGATATGTGTATTTCTGGTGATATAAGTTCACTCTCGACGTGGTTCGAAAGTCACGTCAAGCCGTTGGTCCCGTTGCTGAATAACCACTGGTTCCATGCAACGTAAAAACACCATATAAAAACAAAACAAGCATAGGTTGGTTCAGAACTAGACCGACGAATACCGGGAAACCAGTATTAAAAAAATAAGTTACAATCATCTCTTACAAATAAACACAACCATCACTGCGAATGTCGCTTCCCTGAAGGGCAATAACATTTAGAAGGTCAAAAATGGCCCAACTGAGCGGTCAGCTCACTCACTGTTAGGCCTACATGTTATCCCGATTTAGACCAGCTCTTTTGAACTACTTGTCCCATCCTCATTGCCAGCTGTTAGCGGTGAAAGGCGCGGAATGCTGAAAGGCTTTGCAGTCGCCTCAACGTTAGTTGTTTCTACGTTGTTCTACCCGGGGATTTTGTTATCCTTTATTGCCATTTGTTTGTATGGTGTTTTTACGTTGCATGGAACCATTGGTTATTCAGCAACGGGACCAACGGCTTTACGTGACTCCCGAACCACGTCGAGAGTGAACTTATATCACCAGAAATACACATCTCTTACCTCTCAGTGAAATGCCCGAGAATCGAAATCGCGGCCACCGAGGTAGTAGGCCAAGACCATACCACTGAGGCGCTTCCATTATTTTTAGGGTTTGAGCGAATTTGCCTTGAAGTATTAAACATGAATCGAACTAAACTTCTTATTCTTTCCCGTACATCATCCTAAATATGTTTTCTTTATATGAATTCATTGGCATCAATGTATTCTTTAAACTTATATATATGATAATAACCAACGGCTCAAGGCCCTCATTAATACCTAGTACTGGTTATCAGATCCTGATTATCTTCTCAGTTTCCTGATAGGTTTTTACAGATTTAGGTAAACGCTAGACTTAAAAAAAAAGAAAGTACGTACATTGTTTTTGCATTGTCAAGATTCAGCGCTGTATTTACACGTCGCGGCTTAAGTTTTTGGTTTCCAGGGTTTCGAAAAATCTAGAATAAATACTTGAAAGACATTTTGGTTCGCTTTGGGCACGGTGGGACTGCTCTCAATGCTTTCGAAGTGCAAGATGTAATTGAATATAATCTGTCTTCCCGGTATCATTTTCCCGAGATGCAACCGAGTACCGGTACCTTTCCCTGGAAAAAGCGGGACGCCATATCTCTCAAAAACTAACCATAGCATTTTGAAAATAATCTCATTATGTGTCCCATCCCAAATTACCCAAGTTTAAATAGTAATTTTGTTAGGTTAAATTAGTACCTCCATAGCAGTGTTTCTTAAAAATGTGGTCCACGGACCCCCAGGGATCAGTGGAATGTTCCAAGGGGTCCTCAGGACAATGTGAGGAGGAAGCGTTGCTGTTAAGTTGACTAAAATTTGTGGTGCAAAATTGCAAAATTAATAATGTTGTGAAGGTTATTTTAAGTAAAATGTAAACATGTCCAAGATAAGCCATTGATAAATAATTCAGTAGCAATTTTAGTACTAAATATTATACCCTGAAAACCATTTTAAACCCAAGAGAGAAATTGTCATAATAAGGGGTCCGCTACAGAGAGTAATTAAAAAAAAAAAAGGGGGGGTCCGCTGCACAAGAATGTTTAAGAAACACTGCTCTTTAGTATAGGGGTACTAATCTAAACCAACTTAAATAGGGGGCATGGTAAAAAATCTGAGACTGGTGCAGTACTAGCATACATCTCAGGAATTGCTTCCCGGTATGCTTTTGCAGGGATTTGTCAAGTGCCTCTTTCTTTGTAAATGATACAGTGTCTTTTTTTGTAAACATGAGGTCAGAGGTTTTTCCTATGGTCGTCATTGAGATCATACGTTTATCGGGGGTAATCCGATTGACACATAACCGTAAATTGAAATTACTGGAGAAATAACCCGAAGCTTGAAAATGGATGAATTGACAGTTTTGGTGAAATGTAATCCCCCTTTGCAAATTGTCGAATCCATGATTTTCCATTTATTTTCCTCTTTTTATACATTTTTTTTTTTTTTTTTTGGCAAAGGATAGTCTGTTTGTTTTTTATGCATAAGTGCGAGTTCATTTTCAGTATTAAGCAGCTCAGTGGTGGCGTAAAAAGTAGTATCAGCTAACTGCTCTTCGAAAAACATCGCATGACTAAGGACAATGAAGTCTTAATCGAATCCAATAACATCCTTAACTGTCATGTTGCGTCATGGAAGCAATGTACGTAGAGGACCCTTTGACACGAACTTGTTTTTAACGCAACACCTACTTCTTACACGTTACGTGCATACCTAATGGTCTGAACTCGAGAGATTTCTGCCCATTTCGTGGAATACTTATCATGATGAAAGGATGTCCCCATTTAAAATTGGTGGACACGAATTTTGTTCATGACCAGGGACCATAATTATATTCGACTCGAGTAGAGTGCCGTCACATCGCCTGGGAACGGCTGTGTGGAGGAGAGATTCAATGTGGATCACCCCAGAGACTTATCTGTGACATTGTCTATTTTTTCATTTTTGCATTTTTTTTATCTTTTATTTTGGATCATTTTAACAAGGGTCACATAACGACCTATTGACGATGTACTTCGATGCATAAATACAATAAGTAGGTTATAATTACTAGTACAGATGTATGCGTAAGTCTTATAAATGTACATACGGTTTTTGTAATTTAAATGAAGGGGCCTGTTTTAAATAACACATGAAGCTGCCACCTTGTAGTTTTTCAATTTTGTGTTCGCTGTCCAGGAAATAACGAAATTGCCTATAGAAAAAATGCCGTTGTTTTTGCAAAATACTGTGCTGTTTGATGCCCAGAAAATATTGAACGATTTAAGTCTCACGGAGAAAATCCTTTTATGGAGAATATCTGATGATAATTTTAATTTGAACAATCCTATGTTATATGCTCTTAGGAATATGAGTAATAAACACACATACACACACACACATCTGACTGTAAAACATACATCAAACCTCTAATTGCTTTCCTGGTCTATCAGGTTTAGTATAAATCCACACGAAAATAGAGGTAATTGAATATTTTGTGAAGATCACGCCAAACTCGTAGGTCACGTCAGATGATGAGTGATTCGTCATCTGGGAGATTGGAACTCGTGCCAGTGACAACATTCTACCTCAGTTACGAATTTTTTATTTATAATTTTTTTTTAACCACTAGGCTGTCAATACTCGTCACCGAAGTCGAGGATTGTCACCACCGGGAGTTCGAATCTCCCAGTTGAAGAATCGATTATCACTTTTAATTCCCCTTCGTTATTATTTCCGAGGTGAAGCGAATTTGATATTAACCGAAATTTAGCAGATTGTTTTGAATATAAAGGATGTCAGGGTGATGTGATATATGTATGTATGTATGTTATTTATATACACACACAATGTTACAATTTTTGTGTGTTGATAGTTCCTGCAGGAAGATTACTTGTCTAAAAAAATGTCAAAATAGAAATTGTGAATATAGTCACCGTTTTAGCAATCTCACTTTTCTGTCTAATTGTACCTGAAGCCTTCGCAGACCATATTACTGAAGTAATAAATATTTGCCTTGATTTTATCAACATAAATTTATCTAACATAATAAGAGCATCCATCTTCCACATCGCAGTTTCCAACAGTTCAACCTTCTTTGTGAAATGATCAGTTCAGCAGTTTTGGCATCTCTCTAAACAGTGTCTATATCTCACAGCCCAATTTCATTCTTAATACAATGATTGCACTTCATGTCCACTCACTTCTGAATCCACGCTCTTACAATATTATACGCAGAACCACTTAAATCTCATGGTCTCGTTGATCCCGCCTGGAAACACCTTGAGACACTGTCAAGCGCCTTAGTGGCATGCTCGGTGCGTGGTCGGTATGGTGTTGACGTGCCATCTTGGTGACCGCGAGTTCGATTCTCGGGCATTCCATTGAGGAATGAGAGATGTCTATTTCTGGTGATAGAAGTTCACTCTCGACGTTGTTCGGAAGTCACGTGAAGCCGTTGGTCCCGTTGCTGAATAACCTTATGGTTCCATGCAACGTAAAAACGCCATACAGACAGACACAGACATCCTGTCCATTCCTTATCTTGTCGTCTGCTGGATTTTCATGTGGGACAGATCAACCTTCCTTCCCTTAGCGCCAGCCAGAACACACTATCATTAAAACTTCTATTTTCTACCGATGGCCGTTCATGTATAACAAGTCTGGCTTTTAAATAGTATGTTTTGATTCGCTCTGTACATAAGAGCACTTCTAAAGCACGAGTCATCTCTAAAACTGTCTCATAAGATCTTTAAAAAGCTCTCCCTTAGGGGGTAGTGCCGTCAGTGCACCTCATGCGGTGCACTGTAGGCATTACTTAAGGTTTTTTGCAGGGTGCCTTCGGCCCCTTGCTGCAGCCCCTTTCAATCTTTTTGCTATACCTCCATTCGTATTCGCTTTCTCCCATTTTGCTACCTATCCTCTCCTAACAATTGTTTCATACTGCAACTTCTTTTGAGGTTTTCCTCCTGTTACACCTTTCAAAACTTTTACTGTCAATTTCTGTTTCAGCGCGCTGAATGACCTCATAGGTCCCAGTGCTTCGCCTTTGGCCTAAATTCTATACTCCAATTGCAATTTATTTAAAGAAAACCTTAAATAAAGTTCACAATTTAAAGAAAAATTCGAAAAGAAGCAAAATTCCATTTCACCATTCATGAATATCGAACCCTTACGTATGAGCTTTTTAAATCCTTTCGGAATGAGCGGCTTATACGCGTTGCGAAATTCTAATTAGGGATTTAGGAAATTCTATCCGGCCCCCAACTACAGCTCCATGTTCTTCCAAGAGATGAAGCGAGGTACATATATCAATGTAATGAAGGCATGTGTTTTAATGGGAAGCACCCGCATGCCAAACAAAATGCAAGAGGGGAAAATAAAACAAAAAAATGGGACACATGGGCATGGCAACAGCAGACGAAAGCTTATGACGTCACTTTTAACTTTTGCCCTTTCAGACAGGGTAAACAAGAAACCTCGGATATTAGGAAAATAAACGAGATAGAGCATCAAGCTCTTTGCTTTAAACTTAATTTTACTGAGGCCTTGTTTCATTCCTATTTTAGGGGAATTGGAATTTGTCTTTTGGTATAGGATTTCTGCCTGTACGGCGATCTTTGTACGTGCAGGACCCTAATGCTTTTCTCACGGATTATTTACTACAACTCAGAACGAAAGATGAGCTGTGCTTCGACCGAGTGAACGTTATTTCAAGTTCAGTTGGTTGACGACTAGATTGCACTGGGATTTGAGTGCTGTTTGCATGAACATCATGATTCAGCGTCTCTCTCTCTCTCTCTCTCTCTCTCTCTCTCTCTCTACGAGATAATTGCGAGGAGTATTTTGTCTATTTATTCCTATAAAAACTGTTTATTTTTTTCTCTTAGTAATGAACTCAATTTCCGTTGATGCGCAACTTTTGAAGACTGGGAAATACATCACATACCGTGATTCATGTATACGCATTAAACTACAAATGTCCTTTAAAATATCTAATTCGCTCTACCTCGGACTTAATATATTTTCATAAATGTTAACCGAAGGGGATTTTTTTAGGTGATGAATTCCTTGGCGAATTTCTTATCGGCTAATAAATTCCCCTTCAGTTACCATATATGAAAATATATTAATTCCGAAGCAGAGCGAATTAGATATTAACGGACATTTTGTAGCTTAATGCATAGTATATATATTTTCTACTCTTCAGCCATAACACCTAACACCCATATTTATTCATTTTTGAGAATAAAAATGAAAAGTTCATAATGCACATCCTTGAAACTTGTCTGGAATGTCGGGTTAAAGACATCATGGCCCTGAACCACTCCAGCAATTGGCGGGTGGATTTCGAATCCTTGACTCATGACTCATGACTCATGTTGTGATTTTTGGGAATTGCCATTTCTTGGATGAATGGTATATTGGAAATATGATGCAGAGATCGTTGGCTATCTCACTCGCTAACTATAAATATTGTCGTCTTAGTGTTCTGTAAAAGAAAACTATTTAAATGGCTTTGTCTGTCCGTCCTCACGTTTTCTGTCCGCCCTCAGATCTTAAAGATTACTTAGGCTAGAGAGCTACAAATTGGCATGTTGATCATCCACCCTCTAATCATCAAACTTAACAAATTGCAGCCCTCTAGCCTCAGTAGTTTTTATTTTATTTAAGGTTAGCCATGATCATGCGTCTGGCAACGCTATAGGACAGGTCACCACCGCTCATACAGCATTATACGCTGTACAGAAAATTCGATTGCGCGGAAGAAACTTCGTCGCATTTTTTACTTTTTTTTTTTTTTTTTTTGGGGGGGGGGGGGGGCGCTAGGGCTAACAGCTTGTGGCTACAGAACATTTTTTATTTATCAGTAGGAGGTATAACTGGTTGAGTTGCTACCATCTTGACCTGCCTTTACAGATGTTCATTGAAAAATGTCAGCTTTTCAAGTCTTGAAGGTCATCCAGGCAAAAAACACTGACCATAAATAGGTCAGACATTTTTTTTGCTCTTTCGCCAATCTTAAGGTGTGGTTTGTTTTACCGACTTCATCCTAATAACAGGCACATCCTGTTAAACCAGGAGAACTGCACGATAGCATATCTCTCTCTCCTCTTCTCTCTCTCTCTCTCTCCTCTCCTCTCCAAGGTCTATAAACACAAAAGACCTTTCTGCATCCTTGAGCGACCTATACAATGTGGCTTTCGTGAGAAATTTAGATCACAAAAGTGGTTTTCTTTATGACTTATCATTTCTTTAAACGATCCTTTGAGCCTCTTGTGTCATTTTGCAACTGTAGTATATTTTTAGAAATTAAGTAGTGAAATATGTTTAGCGGAATGAGAATATGATGTATTGCGTTCTTGCGAATGTCTTAAAGGAGAGAGAGAGAGACACACACACGTACGTACGTTTTAAATAGAATTATCCTTGAATGACGAAAGTTGACAAGAACTTCTCAGTCTTCGGCAATAATCCCAGGTATTGCTTACAGCTGTGTTGCCTGTCGTTGAACTGTTTGGGAGAGACGAGTTTTTATAGCACATCCGCCGAGTGGCTGACGCAAGCAGCGTGGGCGGATTTCCCTCATCTTGACCTTTTTCGTTTTTTTTCTGGTGTTCATCCGACCGTCCTCTTAGGGCAACTGAATGAATTCCCTGTGGCTGTAAATGAAATAGCAGAAATAATAATCTGTTTTGTGGGTAATTTTCTCATGTGTTTAATAACTTTAGAGTGAAGTTAAAGATGGAAAAACTCTCTCTCTCTCTCTCTCTCTCTCTCTCTCTCTCTCTCTCTCTCTCTCTCTCTCTCTCTCCTTCCTGTGTTACAGACACTCCTGGTCATGTGAAGACAATGATGTCATATCTGCCGGCGCGGATGCATGTAGAACACGTCTGTGGTCTGGCGTGGGAAACGCATTTTAACCATTAAGTGACATTTTGCTCTATTGACGTTGAGCGCCATTTTGTTATTATTATTATTATTATTATTATTATTATTATTATTATTATTATTATTATTATTATTATTATTATTATGCCTTGGTTTACGTCATTTACACTTGTTATTGACTTATCAAGTTTCAAGACTTACTTTCTTTATATACTCTCTTTATATCATTATAGTTTACATTTTCTCATTCTGATATTTATAGAAGAGTAACAGTAGTCCATAATGATACATTTGAAACTGCAGTAACATCATTGATTTGATTATATTTTGACAATTAGCTGCAGTTCAATATAGATGATTGTAATTTTACTTGTTTTTGGCTATAGGTAGTTTTGTTATGTTCATAGTTTGACTTTTAAATCCCAGATTTTAAAATAATTGATTTATTATTAAAATAAAAATTTTAAAGCTTTACCCACCGAAAGGTAAATTTACTTGATAACATTGAAGAGGCGGAGACCTCTGGGCATCCCATCTCCCTTACGACATTAATCTTGCATTCTTCCGTGCACGTGATATTGCTGCAGTTCTTAAGTCGTTATATCATTTAATAGTTAATTTAAAGTGCAATATGGAGCGTTTGGTGTTTGTATATAATAGTAATAATAATAATAATCATAATATCGACAGAACTTCACCACTGTATATATAATATATCCCTACTACTCGTGTTAGGTTTCATTGAGACGGGATGGTTTAGATTCCAGATTCTGTAATTTACAAAAATACAAATGACCAAGTCTTCTCTTTTGAAGACAATACAGCCCTCTTCATAAGGTGAAAGAGAGTGCTTGGTAAATTGTATTTTGTGAGCTAATGAATCTGGTATCTAAACTTACCTTTCCGTCTCATTTAAGACTAACACAATCATATACTGGATTTTTTTTTTTTTTACTAGATACATATGTCTGTGTGTGTGTGTAAATTTAATAGCCACAATGCCCTCTTAACTTCTCAGGTCGGCAAGGTGACCTCGTCGTGATTATGGTATCGCGGGTTCGTCTCCGTGCCCGACATCATGATTTCTTTCACATTTCTTTGAAGTTGGATCTCGAGGGTTTGTGACAAAGAAGAGCAAAGAATTTGAGAAGTTAAGAGGGCATTGTGGCTATTAAATTTACACACACACACACATTATATATATATATATATATATATATATATATCTATATATATATATATATATATATATATATTATATATATATATATATCTAGATATATATTTATATATATATATATATGTATATATATATATATATATATATATATATATATATATATATATATACATATATAATTTCTTTCGTGTGTGTTCATATGATCACACTGTTTTGCTGTGTGTGTTCTACTGTATGCATAATTTTAAATGAATGAACTATATTAAACATACAATTTCTCCTGCTGTCGAGACAAAGTCGTTCAATAGGCAGGCGCTTTCTTTCGCTTTTACTTCTGTTGGTCTTGCCATTTCTTTTGGCTTCATGCACCTTTCACTTGACATTTTTTTTATGTCGATCCTTATTTGCCATTCGCAAATTGGAAGGTTGCGTTGTCATGCTGAGTCACGCGGAATTTCGAATTGCCCCTGATTAATGATTCTGTATTCCCCCAAGACGATTTCCAAGTAATTTCTTTCTTCTGCATCGAAAATTATGCGTATACCAAAAAATAAAGTAAACATTGGCTTACACCGGTACAGTATACGTTTGGTAAATTTATACGCATACGGCTACAGTATAATTATACATTTACCATATGTATACCGTGTAACCGTTTAAGCCAACGTTCACGTTTGGTAAACATATACTTATACAGTATACATTATTATACAGATACTGTAGCCGTGAACATTGGCTTTCACGGTTGCATTATACGTAGAGTAAATGTACATGCGCATTATTTGTGTATACTGGTTTAGTAATATCAAAATTTATAGTAAAATCAAGTCGGAGACGAAAAGTCCTAACATTGGACGATGCGCGCTTTTACGACAAGGCGCCTCTCTCTACATTTACGTAATAAGGGTCATTTATTTAGAGAATAAAATGCTTGTCAGTGCTTTTAAACGTAGGGGTAAATGTGAAGTCATCTCGAAGACGGACAGCATCAGAAGCACTGATAATACTACAGAGAATTGTAGCAGTCCTATTCTCTCGTCTGGGTGCCTATTGAAAGAAGAAGCTATTTTTATCTCGGCGAAGCTTCCCGACGTTTGAACAGACAATAGTTCATGCTCGGCAGCTATTGTTGTTTGTTGTTAGTCGTGATATACCGCCATGATCTTAAGATGGGGTTGTATTCTTAGGAAAAGAATGGCGCTGAATGAGAAACAACAACTTTGTCATGGTATATATGTGTGTGTATGTGGATGTACGCACACGCACATATGCGTACATACACACACACACACACTATAGATATATATATATATATACATACATACATATATATATATATATAATATATATATATATATATATATATATATATATATATATATTGTGTGTTTGTGTGCGTGCGCGCCCTAGAAGCTTAATAACGTTAGAGACAATTGGAATACTTTAATAAAATAAAGGAACTCCTTTTTATCACTTTCGTGTGTATTCGTAGATTGTCAAGCTATATAGTAAATATCTCGATCCGATAAAAAAAATATCTCGTTCTGACAAACTGACAAATAACAGTATTTGTGAGTGATGACCTTCAGGTCAGCTGACATCTCAAGTGCCCGCATTATATAACGTTTAAGGTGAATCAGCTGATATGTGGTAAGTTTGAATTAGGTAATGATTTAAGGACTAGAACAGCTGATGGTGATTTTTTGTTGTTGTTGAATTAACCATCACGATTTAAGGTGATATTATCTACTATCACGTCTGGTGTGCTACGTTAATGCTAATGTTCGTATTTGTATAAATCTGAATTTGACTCTCAATAGCTTCGGATATCTGATATTTGTAAAAAAATTCAGAAAGTCTTGGAATTGACTGCACGGTGGAACCATATTGGAGCACCTCAGTGATGTGATCGGTATGGTCTTGGCCTGCCAGCTCTGTGGCCGCGAGTTCGATTCTGAGGGGTTAGAGATGTGTATTTCTAGTGATAGAAGTTCAATCTTGACGTGGTTCGGAAGTCACGTGAAGCCGTTGGTCCCGTTGCTGAATGACCACTGGTTCCATGCAACGTAAAAACACCTTACAAACAAACAAGAACCATTTTGGGGGAAGGAGAGTTCCAGTGTGTGACCTTTGTCGCTGTTGTATTTTATCTCTGTAAGTTAAGAAATATTTTTGTGAACTGACAGAGGGCGAACGAAAGGTCCAAAGTGAGACCTATGTTACTGCTGTTCCTTATCTCTGCAAGATCCCCAAAACAACAAATAATGTTTCTCATCTGACAGATAAAATCCACCTAACAAATTTCTTGCTAGTATTCGCAACTCTCAGTAAATTCATTTGGATCTATGTAGGATAAGTATCTCGCAACTCTCAGTAAGTTCATTTGGATCTATGTAGGATGATCTCTATCTCTCTAGTATTTTAATTAGGCCTATGATTAAAGTAAGGGGAGAAAAGTAATTTTTTGGAATATGCCGCAATTTATGTGGACTAAGCATATGTGTCGCTACATAAGATCCTTAGTCCCGTGTAGCGACACAGTTGAAAGGAGTATAATTGAATCTTGTTGCATCAAGTCAAATAATGGAAATGTTGTAAATTTAAGTCTCGGTTTGTTGAAACTCGATTCCTTCATAATTAAAAAAAAGTTGATAGACATCATAAACAAAATTAATATATTCGGTTTTATACGTGTTTTTGGATTTTGTATTGCTAAGCTTCCGTTTCTCTTACGGTTAAATTTATGGTTTTAGTTTGTTAAAGTTAAATAGATCTTAGTTCAACAGCTCTCCTAGGCTGGCCCGAAGGATTTTTTCCACGTGGCTAGGAACTAATTGCTTACTTAGCAACGGGACCTACAGCTTATTGTAGGATCCTAATCACATTATGTCGAGAAATAAATTTCTAATCACTAGGAATAAATTCCTCTGATTCCACGTTGGTAGAGCGGGGAGTCGAACTCTCGACTACCGAATCGGTAGGCGAGCACGTAATCCACTTGTCCAATGGGGAACTGGTTTTAATTTATGACCGTGTGATCCCGGATTATCCTGGATTATCTCTCCGAGTTTTACCCGTTTGACAATTATTAAACTTCTGGTATTCTTGATTTAAACTGTCTTTCATTTGTGCCCCGACGATGCCTGAATAAACAGGAGCAAGTGCTTGGTACTGACCCTCTGCCTGTCATCTTCCTGTGGTTTCGCTTACATGTATACTGTATAAAATTTTGTGTGGGGTAATATACGTAGTATACATAACATACACTCTGTTGACCACATGGTAGGTTCTTAGGTTGAAATTAGTGTTTGTATGCGTGTAATTAATTTTAAAAATGCAGAACACTTACATACTTGTTAATTGGAGGCAAGTGTAAAATATATTAACATCAGCTACGAGGCTAATCTTAGACCGAAAATATCTGTCCTATTATAAGTTTAACGTCGTATTTCCAGTTAGCAGATAAAGTATCTCACGAAAATCATTTGATATTTCAACGCCGTAACTTATTTCAATTTCATATATATTTTACATTTTTTCGAGAAGGTTAAGATTCGTTGTTTTAACCGCTATCGGTATTATGAGCGTACAAATAAGAAATAAAATTATAGAATGCGCATGTCACAAACACAGATATTTAGGAGTGAGAGATGTGTATTTCTGGTGATAGAAGTTCACTCTCGACGTGGTTCGGAAGTCGCGTAAAGCTGTTGGTCCCGTTGCTGAATAACCACTGGTTTCATGCAACGTGAAAACACCATACGAACAAAGCAGAGGTGGATATTAAGTTTCTCATAAGTATATTTTTTCTCTGGTGTATAATTGACTTCAGTTTTTCCGATGATGTTTAAGTTTGAATGTTATGAGAATACTACCGTAATTTGAATGTCTCTGGCCGTTTCATCAGTGGGTTATGCTTGTACGGAAATTGGAATGTTTGGTTACCTAAGACTTATTAATAATGATAGAGGCTAATCGTTAAATTATTATTTTTCTTTTTGGCTTTCAGTTAAGTATATCTCGTGGTTAGGAACCAATTAGTTACTTAGCAACGGACCTACAGCTTATTGTGGGGTCTGAACCACATCGAGAAATTAATTTCTATCACCAGAAATAAATTCCTCTGATTTCTCGTTGGCAGAGCGGGGAATCGAACCAGGACCCTGAGATCGGTAGTCGTGCATGTAACCGACTCGTCCAACGAGGAATTTTTTTGTTAGCCTTCAGGAATTATTTTTCTCTTCATAAGCAAATTTTAACATTTTAAAATTATAATTTTGTTTTCTCTCTCTCTCTCTCTCTCTCTCTCTCTCTCTCTCTCTCTCTCTCTCTCTCTCTCTCACACACACACAGTACTGGTAATTGCATTATTCCACAGTCTGTGAATAAGAAAACAAGATATATTTCTAACCCGAGCAAAAGGTAAATTTGCCTCGTAACTTGAGATGGGTAGAAGTTCCGGAACGAGAATTGACACCACGTGGCAGATTGTTGTTTGAGCGCTGCATTCCAGGAACTTCACGCGTTGGATGGCGTTGAAAAACACTTATGTATTGACCCACAATTCTTGTCTTCGAAATGTTGATCCCGTACATGCTTCCGGTTATACAAAACGGTATTTCTTTTGCTGTATGTCATTATTGCTCTTTTGTGGATGAAAGCAATTAAGTTTATTGAATTCATTGATACTTATATTAATTTTATTTTGTTTTAGGGTTTTTTCGAACTCTGGGTGAAGTAGATATTGTATCATGGCTAGAACCAAAATAGTTGCAGGTTATAATCTTTCGATGAATTATTATTAAAAAAAAAAAAAAAATTACAACCAAAAAAAAAAAAAAAAAAAGTCCTGTAACCCGGTTTTCGAAACTGCCGGCTTATGATTTTTGGAAAAGTGGATGAAGTGGATGCTTCACACTTTTTCTTCATTTTCATCCGATGAAGCGCTCCGAATAGAATTGTTTTAAATAAAGAAAATAGAACAGTTTCATTAGTAGGCATATCAGAGACTCATTCCGGTAGCTGTTGATCCGTACTATTACTACTACGACTACGACTATGACTACTACTACTGCTGCTGCTTCTTCTTCTTCTTCTTCTTCTTCTTCTTCTTCTTCTTCTTCTTCTTCTTTGTGAGAAGCGACAGAGTTTTAGAGGATTCCAGGGGTAGAACGACTGCCGAACTCTGCAGCTTACCGGGTAGCATATTCCCGAACTGGAACCAGGTACTGGAACCTTCCCCGAAAACAGCGGGACGCCATATCTTGAAATCATCTTGAAAATAATCTCGTTGTTTCCTGCACCCGAATTATCTCTAGAATTCTTTGAACTAACCTAACTCTCCTCCCCCCCCCCCCCCAAAAAAAAAAAAAACAAAAAAAAAAAAAAAAAAAAAAAAAAAACAAAAAAAAAAAAAAAAAAAAAAAAAAAAAAAAAAAAAAAAAAAAAAAACTCGTGCAATGCTATAGTATCCATTTCGGGAATTTGCTACCGGGTATTCAGTGAGAGCAATTTAAGCACTTCCATGACAGTGAGCCTGTTCTATCAGATGAAAATGAGTGGATATGACACCATTGTTATGCTCGTAGTTCTACATATACAGAAATATTTCATTCTGACAACCAACTGAACAATCAAAATTCACACCGAAAAAATGTAATAGGGTATTGGTAAATTTTTATGTAATGAACATTTCAAAGTGGTGCTTAACGTTCTCTCCGGGCAGTGAGAAATGCTTTTCGTTATCCAGAGGCTGAGAGAATATCTTCTCTCTGCCGTTGGCGTGTTCACTTTCACCATCGAAAGAAGTCATTAGCGTTTGGTTATTTGACGTGTAAATTGATGCAAGGGACTGGGGACTGACATAAATTTGTAAGTTTTCTTGTTAATTATATGAAATTGCTGTTTTATACAAGTTGCTAACAAATTGCTTACAAAGTGGTCTGTCTTGAAATGATGCGGGGCACGCCAGTTACTGCCCTGCTTAGTTGCCTTTGAAAAAATAAAAAGAGAAGATAGTATTTGATTAAAAGGCAGCAGATTTAAGCTCATTTTACCATCGTGGTTTAAGGCAAAGTAAATGCTGAGGTAATGTGGTTTTGTGGAGTAGACTGATGTCAGCCAGTCAGTCTTAAGTTTGATTCGAAATTCGTATTTGTTATTTTATTCATTTAATGAAATAAAAACCAAATGAAAGTCATGGGTTACTGTCATAATGACATTAATTAATGAAGATGGTAACGGATGTATACCACTGAATCTTAGATTTCATGGCAGACTGTATTATTTATTAGATTATTTATTTATATGATTATTATATATTTTGTTCCATATTCATGAAGCGACGGTAATCAAACCCAAGAACCATAGTGTTCCGAAACCGGTTTGAAACTGCACTTCTTGTGGTCATTTGAGATTCTCCAGCTCCACCCCCCCCTCCTCTCTCTCTCTCTCTCTCTCTCTCTCTCTCTCTCTCTCTCTCTCTCTCTCTCTCATTAACTGAAAAGCCCTGTGAATGAACTCTTGGAACATTCATTATTCCCCGTCTCAGTATTCTGCTTGCAGTAGCTGACCATGTTCATTCACTGCATTCAACGGCATCTTGCACGTGCCTTTTGCCTTGTTGTGAAAAAGTGTTATTGCAACAGCACCAATCACTTCATACCAAGTAAAATTAGTACTTGAGTCTTAGTGTAAAGAATGTACAATTTATTCATAAGCACACATATATACGAGTATATATATATATATATTTTATATATATATATATATATATATATATATATAATATATATATATATATACGTATATAAAGTAAGTGCAACTATCCTTGTCATTGTGTAAGAAGAGCCACCTCTGACGTGACATGCAAGTTTTAATTTTTTTCCTTCGTTGTGACACTTAAGGTCACCTTTGTCTTTCGAAATATTTTTTTTTCAAATATAAACGGAAATGTTTTATTAACTTGCTTGACATTTTTTTATTTATTTTATTTCGTTCAGCATGCATATATATTATATATTATATATATTATATAATATATATATATATAATATATATATATATGCGGCTCTTGCATCTATCACATGATGTCATGAAGGAAAATTGCCATCATTGTACATTTGGTTATTCATAAAACACAGTCGATTGATAAGTATTACAAGCTGTTCTTGCAAGCGGCAGTGTAGTCATCGACCCCGAAATGGAACCACGGAGCACCGAAGCGGGGGAGGGGGGGGGGCATGGGAAAGGATGTGTGGGGGGGGGGGGGGGGGGAGTCTCGGTTCCTGGTTCCCGAAGGTGTCACGTACTTTCAATATCGGCGAATCATTCGGTGACCTCGACGATAGTCATCGGTATGCTTTCCTGTAACAAAATTTTTTTCAGGGAACATCGCTGACTCATGCCAATGACGCACTAGTTTTTTGGGATGTCCGTGTTTGTTTTACATTTGCTGTGTATAGAATGTGGGGTGCATGATCACAGAAGATGGAGAAGACTAATAAACAGCGACTCCATATAAGGATGGGAAAAGCTGAAGATGAATAAAGAGTTTGTGTGTGGATGTGTATAGTGTACAAAAGAAATATGAAAGTGGCTGTTGTGTAATGTTAAATCATAAGATAAAACTTATGCTTTGGTTTGCCATCAGGGTGGGTGATTATTTTTTAATAAAAAAATGAAAAAATCTGTGATTTAATAGATCTTTTATTTATTAGATTATTTAATCACTTTATTAAATCAGTTTGATTTAATCATTGCCAACCTTGTTTGCCATGTTTTGATTAGCTGGATATCTTAGAAATTCTTCAAGTTTTTAAGCAGTGATGTGAATGATTCATCGCCCGTCATTTCCGTGCTGTTGGATGACTATTTGCTTTGTACTCAGATTAATAGACGCAGTTTATTAATATCCTACAACTTATATCTTGAACTTTGAATTCTGGACTTTCTTCTGTACTTCTCGAATCTCATGTTTGCATTGGTCATATGAGATACTCGTTGCGCTCATAAGATACGTGTGTTATCTTCATTTTTTGGAAGCCCAGAACACACCATTTTCTTGTCAATAGGAAACGTTGGCTAGGCAATCATGAATCATGGACGTTTCGTTTACTTCACTTTAGAAGAAAAATGGTGTACGCTCGCTTCCGAGTATATTGGAGGTCGCCAGTGAGAGAAAACAATGCATTCGTCATGTCCTGATTTGCATGTTTATTTTTTCTTAAGCAGTCCATTATTTATATAGGTATATAGGTAGTTAACAGGTAAATGGAGGGAATACTATTTAGATTTGTAAAGTTAATTTCACGATGGACCTGCCTTGGCTGTATTCGCATTCTATAAGGATTCTCCGGAAATTGTGGAATAATATTGCCAGCTCTCATATCTTTGTTCTAGGGCCAAAATTGTCGGGCTCAATACGTAAGAGTAAGGGCTGGTTGGAAGGGAAGCTTAATAACTCGTCTTAGTATGGAATGTATAAAATTTAGGCCAGTTACCCAGCACCGCAACCTGCGGTCATTTGGCGCTGATACGGAAATTGATTGTAGTAAAAAGTGTTGAAATGTGTAACAAGAGAAAGCCCTCGCAGTTGCACAGTGAATCAATTATTAGGAGGGGGTGGAAAGCAAGATGGAAGAGGAAGAATATGAACGGAGGTACAGTAAAATTAGTGAAAAGTGTAGCAACTAGGGGCTAAAGGGACACAACAAAGAACATTAAGTATGCCTACAAAGGGTACTACCCTCCTATCGTCTCTGTATATACGTTGACCACGCTTCTTAAAAGATGGAAGGTTATAGAAATAGGGAAAATGGAAGAAGATATAGGGTTCCAGACCTTGTAAAAAAAAGGAGGGGGGTGGGGTGTGGGGGCCGGTGGTAAGGAAAAATTCAGCAAACAGATAATCTGAAAATACTTGATTTTCACAGAGCAAACGAGGAAACAAAATGAACTCGTAAACTGTCAGAGCATATATTAAATCGTGTCATGATTTAAGTATTCTGAAAATTTTTTCAAATGGTGCTTGTTCGCTACTTTGGTTGAGCAACAGCTCCTTTGCAACTGAGAGGCAATTCAGTGTAAACGGCAGTTCCAATTTTGCTCTTACCAGCAATTGCAAGTAGTTAACCCTAAGCATATAGTCTTAGGTGTGGCGCTGGCTGGCACAGTGCACTTTCGCTTGCACGAAAGTCCTTTAGATATTGCTTGTTTTTATTCTTGAATTATACGTATGCATGTACGGTATACAGTGTGATTTAATTGTAGAATCTCTCTCTCTCTCCTCTCTCTCTCTCTCTCTCTCTCTCTCTCTCTCTCTCTCGTGATCTTGGGATGGTATTGGTTTTAGTAACGAGAGAAAATGTATATGATATACTTACTAGAGTGTATATATATATATATATATATATATATATATATATATATAATATATATATATAAGTATATATGAATAGTATGTATATTTACACGTTATTTTTTGTCATTGTTGAATGATTATTTTTAGAATAAGTGTTACATGTAATGATAAATCTAAAAAAAATAATTTCTTCAGTTAGTACCCTCTTATACCAAAGTATGTTCAATGCCTGGCGTTTATTGGCTACATTGCATGGTATATAAACCTTATGCGCGCAGAATAACATAGGGAAATATAAGAAATAACTTCTATCCGGGTTAGCAAACCTTCCGGAGCCACCCCAAAGTGGCTTCAATCGTTTAAGTGCGGTTCAGCCGATCTAGACATATAACGGCTGTCATTTAAGTGCGGTTCAGCCGATCTAGACACACAACGGTTGTCTAGACAGGAGCATACTTTTGCCGGACCAGCTGTTGCCACCTGCAACAATTGTACTCTCTCCTCAGTTTGCTCCAGACTCGGTTTGAGACGGGCGGTGGGTTAACGTACGCCCTTGCCTTACATACGTCTTTTTTTTTTTTTTTTTTTTTTTTTTTTTCAAGCGAGTCATGACGAATTTTGAGTTGATGGTGCCGATATAATATTTATGTACATATACATAGATATATATGTAGAATTTAATGGTAATTTTTACCAATTTTAACACTAATATGTATATGTATATATACACATAGATAAATGTAGAATTTATTGGTCATTTTTACCAGATACATATGTAATTGTAATAGCCACAGTTCCCTCTTAACTTCCCAAATTCTTTGAAGTGTCAAGCGTATCTTAAAATATAATTATATTATACTGTTATATTATACTGTAATATAACAGTATAATATAAAGATAAAAAGACCCATAAAACATTATTTTAACGTTGCAACCATATATTTCGAGCACTTCCCTCAGTCAGGAGCACAGAAGGAAGAGCTCGAAATATATGGTTGCAACGTTCAAATAGTGCTTTATGCGCCTTGTATCTTCATATTATAATACATATTTATGAATATGTATATTTATGCATACCTTTTACTTATATTACAGTATAATATGGTGTTTTATTTACTATGGTGTCTTTTTGCCGTGGAATTAGAATCTCTCCCAATATTTTGTTTGAGTATCGAGACAGATTTGAACCTGTCACGCAGCGGAGGGGCTTAGACCACGGCCACCGTGCTTATACTCGCAAGGGAGGGAGTTGGGAGTAGTTTAAGAAGCTTAAAGGCTTTCAGTATTTTAAACACGCCGGAGGAAGGAAGAGGCCATAGAAAACACCCCCATCCCCCTCGTATGTAAGGTGTGGAAGGTATCGGGCGTATACGTACGTACATGGGGGCGGGGAAACCCAGTGAGCGCGACTGTCATTAACGCATTGATTATTAGCAACGCTTTGTTTCGTGTGCCATGGCCGTCGATACACATACACCACCACTGCTACTGTTATTGTTAAAGGGCTTCTCTCAGAAGTTGGGTTGGGTAGGTTGTTGGTTATCTACTCCCGTCAGTACAACTCACATGGTGCACTGTAGGCATTACTCAAAGTTCTCCGCAGCGCCCCTTCGGCCCCTAGCTGTAACCCCTTTCTCATTCCTTTTTCTTCCATCTTGCTACCTATCCTCTCCTGATACACCATTAGACCTTCCTACTGTCAGTTTCCGTTTCGGCGGTGAATGACCTCTAGGTCCCAGCGCTTCGCCTTTGACCTAAATTCTAAATTCCATTCCATTCTTTGAGATCTCTTATATATTTGTAGTTTTGTCCCTAAAAATACATCTTTAACAGTTTCGTATAGTTTTGATCGGTATTTTGCGAAAATGTTGGGAATTTATCTAGAAAAAAAAATGTAGTGTTCAAGTATCAAAGACAAGGTTTTTCAACAGGATTGTGCTTGTATCGAAGGGGCCAGAAGACTGATAATATGGCTTTTGCGGTTGCTACACATGAAAGAGCTGCTTATCCACCCTGTCATTATTGGCTGTTCGGCTTTATTCCATATTTGTATAAAATATTCCAATAGAATTTCTCTTTACTAGTGATGTCGAATATTTCGTCATTCTTACGACCATTTGTCATGTCACAGCTCCAGTTAACTAGAGCTCGCGTGACCTTGTTTGAACTCGAATGAGACTGTCTATTTTTTCAAGTTGTGCTCTTATTTCTCCAGTCTAGGTAACTGGTAGTTTCTCCTTGTAATGGCAATTAGCAATTTCTCATCGATATCACTTAATACTGTATCAGTTGCAACGTCTGACATCTTCCCCAAACAGGTACATCTATAGAGGTACATAATTTTCTCCGATTTCTGTTTTGTCTCGTCATTTTTTGAGAACATTCGCCGTGGAAATTAAATTTCCCTCTTTTCATCTGTATCTTTATCCTAAAAGTATATTTATTTATAATTTTTTTGTCTCTTGGCGTTCTTTTATATATTCATTGAGCAACTATATCACACAACGCTGTCCAGGCATTTTATTTTTTATTTTTCTGAGATGAGTGTATGCTGAAGTCGTAACACAATGTGGACATAACTTTGGTCATATGTTATATTCAGAATTTGTATTCTTGTCATTGAATTGCATCTGTTATGATCCCGTGCAATCGGGATAGTCACTTTATTTGGCTTGGAAACATAAACCAAGGGTCTCCTCTCTCTCTCTCTCTCTCTCTCTCTCTCTCTCTCTCTCTCTTCTCTCTCTCTCTCTCATAAAAAATATTTTCTTACAGACCTTCTACTTTAGCTCATACTGACAGAATTCTTGAACCATTCAAATGATTCAGCAAACACCGAAAAATGAAGAGAATTTGTAATCCAGTGGCTTGTTTTATATAATATATATATATATATATATATATATATATATATATATATATATATATATATATATATATATATATATATATATATATATACATGTATGTGTGTGTATGTATGTATGTATGTATGTATTTATTTATGTATGTCTGTATGTGTGCGCGCGCGTGCGCCTGCGTACATGTGTGTATATTCGCTCATGTTTGTTGTGCGAGTATGATAGCATTCTAAATATTAATAAATGAGAAAGCTCGTAAACTCATCAAGCAAAGAATTATGGTTGGGAAAGGAAATGCCGTTGATTGCATATCAGCGGGATGATCGCTGAATTCTGTGATGTGTCGGCAGCTGTGTGAGAATCACCAGTCTTCCTTTGCGATTTTTTTTTTTTTTTTTTTTTTTTGTATTTCCACACAAAAATATTGCGATATAGGATGTGCTTATCAAAAGTCAGGGTCGTGTTATTAATGTTAAGACTGCAATCTTGCCTTGCCAATTAAAAAAAAAAATCGACACAAAATATGTTGTGAATGAGCACGCGTTAAAAAACATATTACCTACATTTCTTCATTTATCTTTTCACATTTATTTTTTTGATAGCAGTGGATTAAAGTGTGTGATTCTTGGAGTAATGAAACTTTTATCCAATAATATCACTAAAATTCGGGCAATCACAATCACCTTAGCCTGCTCGTTCAGTAACGCATAGTTTACCACAAACTTAGTACACACGATAACTACTGACTGAATCAATAATGAAACAATAAGTAACAAAGCAAAGGGCTTAACTGTCTATGCTTTGTACTGTTGGAAAATATTTTTCATGTTTTTCTGCAGATGTCCATCCTTCGCTCTAAGAGCGTAAACGTCATGTAACCTGCTGACACTAACGCAAAACCGCATTACCGTTACTTCTTGGCGTACTTGGTGAACACAACTGCTGACTTCGATAAGCACACATCCTGTATCGCTACAGTACACCAAAAAAGGTAAGACGGTTTTGCGTTAGTGTCAGTAAGTTGTATGACGTTGTCGCTATGAGAGTGAAGTTGCTTTACAGGATGCTCTACAGGATTTTAGGAATCTTGTTGAGTAAAGCTTTGATTATTTCACGAAACTCACTCTTTATTCCAGTTGCTACGAAAAGATAAAATGGCGTGAAAAGATAAATGAAGAATTGTGAGTAATATGGTTTTCTGGTCGTGCTAATTCAAAGCATATTTTAAGTAGTAGATACTTTAAAAAATACTCTTAAAAGAAACTAGTGCTAAGTTGTATTCTTGATTTTTATGAGAATTATAGAAAAGCATTGTAATATGAAGTGTATGAAAACCAGAGAATGGGGAAATCTCGAGAACAAACAACTATTACAAACCACAAATTGAATCGATGGTCGTATTTCTATGGAAACGCTTCAACACTTATGTGTTTCGTGCCTATTGTGGTGTTGCTGAAATTGCATCTCGGAACTGTGCACTCTCTTGCACACGTTGCGTGAAGTTTTGAATCTTTTTTTTTTTTTTTTTTTTCACTAGTTGCCATCCGGTTTCTTATCAGTTAAGGCTTCGCTAAAAGCTCGATATTTTAATTCTTTGGACTTTTTTTAAGCTATAAACATTTTTATATTTAACCATTTTTATATGTTACTAGATTATTGGTAATTAATTTATTGGTGCTATCATCCAAACATTTTTATTACTTATGAATAAGAAAACGGTTCCAGTGCCAGGCCATTTTATCAAACGTCCATAAATCAATCAGTCATTCAGTCTCTTGCTACGTTCATCTGCCATTGTATGTCACTTTGCCGGCGACTCACATAAGTTAGGTGATTATGTTCGTGTTCCATAAATATTGACGTCTTCCTCTGTAGCTGTATAATGATCATCATCATGAATAATAATCATTATCATCAGAGGATCAGCAGAGAATGTTAAATGAGGCTTTTGTTACTAAAACACTCAGTCGTCGTGACTTTATGATATGTGCGTAAGCATGTCTAAATTAGAGTTCAGTCAGAATCAATATTGCTTTTGAATTTGGTCTTACTTTCAACTTAATTATTTTTTAAATTTGATTTAATTCCTTGCTCTTTTTTTACCAGTTATCAAGACCTTGGATGGTTGTGCCCTAATTGGTTTTAAATATGGACAGTGTTTTATTTGGCACATTACACCTTTAATTTGAAGACAACTTGTATTTTTCTTTATCGAGCGTAATTTTTTGTCGATTTCTGTTGAGAAAATAAATCTGAACAGTGCACGAACAGTAATTAGCTTTCATTTGCAGTGAATGAAGAGTGTCGTGCTACCTTTGCCCAGTACAGTAATGCTTGTGTATCTTTTAAAATGCAGCTACCAATGCATCGAACAGCCCAGTGCATAGCTGCTAGTTGATACAAATAAGACTCGAGGGGAAGGAATTGTAGGATTTTGAAACAAGCAAAACACGAGGGGAAGGAATTGTGGAGTATATCTTCGAAGGAAGACCCAGTGATGGTTTGTCTCTTGGAGGGTGGAAGGTTGTGAATCAGGGGAAACGGGAGGTAATAAGAGAAAAACTCGTGATTAATTATTTGTATTACAGTCCAGCCGCGTCTGCAATGATATTTAAACTTGCTCGTCTTCGTTGGCATATTAAACGAGGGGAAGGATGATGTTTGTTCGCTAGGTTACATTCTGCTTTCTTCTTTTTCTTCTTCTTCCCAGCTTTAACCCATTTTCATATGGGGTCGCCGTTGTGAATGGGTCGTCTCCATCAAGTTCTGTCCTGTGCATCGTTCTCGTCAACACCTTTCCATACTATATCTTCCCCTACACAATCACGCCATCTCTTTCTTGGCCTTCCCTTCTTCCTTCTACCCCGCACTTCCATTTCCACCGATTTGCTATAAAGTGCAAATATTCTTGTGTCAACAAGCCAGAATTTAATAACCCTCTTATTGCAGTCTTTCATAGAATAGAATGGCCGTATAGGAAACATAAACAACAGGGATCAGAATGAGTAATAATGAACACCAGCTTAGCCTGTGGTCAAGTAACGATATTAGATAAGTTCGGGAAATAAGCAAACGAAAGGAAAGGTTTTCGGTGCTCGCGATTAGGATGTACGGGCCGAGTGATTAATCCTCAAAGTGGCTACCGGTGCTTTAGTATGTGATGGTTGGTGCGTTTGGTTGCTTGTATAAATCGATCCTGGAACGTTGGTGGTTAAGCGCCTCAGTGGCGTGATCGGTATGGTCTTGGACTGCAACCTCGGTGGCCGCGAGTTCGATTATCGGGCATTCCACTGAGGGGTTAGACACATGTATTTCTGGTGATAGAAGGTCACTCTCGACGTGGTTCGGAAGCCAACGTAAAGCCGTTGGTCCCGTTGCTAAATAACCACTGGTTCCATGCAACGTAAAAATACCATACAAACAAACGGCGGTGGTTAGGATTACTGACTGTTGAAGTTATTCAATTTCAGTGTATTATGATATACTCTGTTCACTACGTAATAAATGTTATCCTCTACAAATTAGTCAGCGGCCAGAACAGTTAAAGTTCAACTTATTCGGATGATCGATTACTATTCCGTGGTAATAGGTCTCTAACCGCTATGGTATGTCCCAAAAGAGGCAAAGCAAGTCGTTGAAACTAGTTTCATCCGAATCTGAAAGGGCATTAGGCTTGCTGATGTATATTTCCTAGAACCTGTCATGTCGAAAGTTCGGTAAGTCTGATTCATACTGCCGTAGATTATCATTTAATATGCTCTGGTCGAATTTCGTTTAATAATTCAAGTTTACGTAAGCTTAAGAACCATATCTGTCTAAGTTTCAGAAATACAAAGCTCCAAACGCAATAGCCTTTCGGCGAAAGTTATAATGTTCATTTTATCACTATCTAGACCGTACATTTCATATACGGATTGCAAAACCAACAAAATACTCACACAAACACGCAAGCTAGCGGAGAGAAAGCCCATCGTGACCTCTCAGCATTGACGACCAATGCACGCTGCGCTTTGTGGGATCCTAGAGGCAGTTTGAGCCTGCCAATCTGTGGCCGAAATCCCCACCCATCTCTCTCTGAAATTCCTCCCTGGTTGTGAACCACAGCTGTAGACCTTGCTCTATGGGACGCACGAATTCATTTGTCCTATACGCAATAATGTTAAGATAGACATTCGGAGAGACATTAAGGTGTACTTTGTATTAATCGCCAAGTCCGCACCATCATAGTATTTCGAAAATAAATCTTCAGTTTTTCATGAAAGACTGGATATTGTCAGTCCTGGTGTCAAGTGGGAGCTATTTGTGTAATAGGGGTTACAAATTTGGAGGTTTTAAAACCAACATTCGAAGTGTAGATTTGCCGAGCTGACTTGAACCATTTGTAGCTATAGTAGATTCACATCAACCTTGCATTTGATGCCTAGGCCCGTCCTTTACGACGCTCCTGATTGGGTGTTGATGAACCAATCACAGGAAACTCTCGGTCCACATAGGCAGGATGTATGTTCCACCTCTCCTGAGGAATACGTCTTTCAAAAGTATCCCTCAGGAGAGGTGGAGCATACATCCTGCCTATGTAAACTCTGTCGGGAGACTTGAGAGTTTCCAGCCCTGCGATTGGCTTATCAACAGCCAATCAGGAGCGTCGTAAGGGACGGGCCAAGACATCAAATGCAAGGTTGATGTGAATCTACTATAGTCTTGTATTAACTCGGTTGGCTTTTGAGGGGCTTAATATAACCCTTTGTCGCTCCTACAAGAAAGTTTGTAGCAAACACGGTCATACTACAGGCGACCTTGGTAGAAAATCCAAGTCATTTTCTCGGGGGGTTACGTGCCAAAGGCGTGGGCGGTAGCTGCTGGGCACACATCCAAGTACTGACCATACCCAATATTGCTTAATTTCATTGGCCGTGATACCCACAATGTGGAAAACATGTGACTGCTTAACTACTCGGATATTGGTCGCTTATTCAAATTAATCATTGTTTAAGAGTTAAGTTTTTTATATATGCTTTTTAGTCTTGAAATTTTTTTGAGACGTCCCTTTACTGTTCGTCCTGCGCAACGTGCCATTCCTGCTATTTGTATGCATGTTTTGTCTTACAACTGCCTTTGATAAATGCAAAAGCAAAGCTCTTCATATTTATATTCACTTGATCGTTTCTGATTCACTCCCATGCATACTGACAAGGTCAACTTTTAGGGTTCGGTCAAGTGTACGGGAATTTTGCCGCTTTAATCTTGAATCTGGCTTTGTATGGTGTGTGTGTGTGTGTGTGTGCGTGTGTGTGTGTGTGTTGAATTCTTGCTTTCGATGCAATTTGAGGTAATTTGTCATTCCTTGGCTAGAATGCTGTTCTATGGTGTAGACGTTTTGTGTCATAGATTTTTCTCTTCAACTAACCCAACTTAAAGAGGATGTTGTGCGGTGGAAATCTCATAAGTTCAAGCGATGATGCAATGCATCACTAACTAAAACTATTATTCTCCTTGAATTTTAATAATTTACTTACATTTATATTTATTTTGATATTTTATTTTAAATAACTGATCATCGCTTTCTGTATTTCCTAGCATACCTTATGTTTCTTCTTTCAATTGAGTGCCATATTTTTGGGGGGCTTGAGTGCCAATAAAATTGCCCCTGTGGGTTTATTCCGCGTGATTACTGTTCATGCCCTGGATGATAATAATAATAATAATAAATAATAATAATTTTAATATAATAATAATTATTATTAGTTATTATTATTATTATTATTATTATTATTATTTATTATTTTTATTATTTATTATTATTTATTTATTTATTTTTATTTTTATTGTTTATTTTATTTTTATTTTTATTTTATTTTTATTTTTATTTTTAGTTCTTTTATTTTTTTTTATTATTATTTTTTTATTATTATTATTATTATTATTATTCTTATTATTATTATTATTATTATTATTATTATTATTATATAAATTATTATTATATTATTATTATTATTATTATTATTATTATTATTATTATTTTAAAAATAATCTCGAAACTGAATGACAGGTCTTGTACAAGATTCGTTTCGTGACATATAAAGAGTATTTCCAGTTTAAATAAATTGTGTCGCCTTGTGACCGGAATAGAAGTTCCGTCTGTCGCCAGTTCTTTCAAAACTTCTTTTATCTCCTCGTCTTCCCTCTATTGTTCAGCATCCCTCTATTGTACCAAGTCTTGAAGGTCAACTTTCATCTTTATTCCACTCGGTTCTTCAGAGAGTCGTCTTCAGTGCATCTTTGGATCTTTAGCGTTGAGGAAGGAAAATCGTAATTTTGAATATCATTGTGTTGTCTTTTGCGAGATCTTGTTGGTAGATTGACTTAATTATATGCCGGCATGGGCGCTTGCTCCTAGGGCAGTTCCCGCTGGTGATATCTAAAATCTTCATAGAAGGCCACGTAACAACCTTAGGAAAGGATGTTAATCTTATTCTTTCTTTATGTTACAATCTTCTGAAAGTCTTGATTCTTGTTTTGTAACAATTTTCAGTTAACTGTATCGATTCATTTGTGTTTTATGGGCCGTTTATTGTTCCTTTGCTTCTAACCGTTTTCTCATACCTGCGTTCGGTATGTATTTGAATTTCATTCTGGCGTGAAAACAGGTCAGCGACTATAAATTTAGCAAGCGGGCGCACTCGTGCATCCATGCACGCATCACACAAATGATATACATATACGTACATACATACATTCTAATATATTAGATATATATATATATATAGATATATTATATATATATAGATATATCTATATATATATACTATATATTATATATATATATTATGAATGTTTGTATGTATGTATATTAAACGCAAATTATTTTGCAGTTTTCATACTAATGGAAGCAACTCTCTTCCTGTCTTCACAAGAACGGATGGATGGCAGTGACGTTGTTTAGACGAACGTGATCAGTCTTATCATTGTTTACATTAATAGAACGGTTTGTATGGAGCCGTAGGGGTAGAGGGGAGATAAGAAATTTCCTTTTGTTTGTATGTTCACCTTCCTAACAGTTGTTTCATAGCGCACCTTCCAGAGCTTTTCGCGGTCAAGTGTCCGTTTCAGCGCTGAATGGCCTCATAGGTCCCTGCGCTTGGCCTTTAGCCTAAATCCCATACTATTCTGTTCTGCTATTAGGCAGGAGGTTGAATGAGAATGTCCCGTAAACACTTCAGTAAGATGATGGTATGACATAGAGTAAATTGGCCAAGTATTAACCTCCAAGAAGAGAAGAAATATATATTCCTGACGAACTCTTAACTGAATTTCAGTGTTGGAATCGATATTGCTGTGAGTCACGTCTATTGTGACTTTTGAGAAAAGCGTATTTTATAAAGACCGTTCATGAAGTGAACTGTTTTCCGGGAATGGTTTTATAGGTCACGTTCAATAATTCATGCATCCTATCGACGTTGTGTTTCTTGGCGCTGCTGGTGTTACTGCAATGATTTCACAGCAGGAAAGTATTGTTAACTTACTGTAAGAGAAAGTATTATTAACGTACTTGTAAGAGAAAGTATTATTAACTTACTTGTAAGAGAAAGTATTATTAACTTCCTGTAAGAGAAAGTATTAAAAACTTCCTGTAAGAGAAAGTATTATAAACTTCTTGTAAGAGAAAATATTATTAACTTACTGTAAAAGAAAGTATTATTAACTTACTTGTAAGAGAAAGTATTATTAACTTACTTGTAAGAGAAAGTATTATTAACTTACTGTAAGAGAAAGTATTATTAACTTACTTGTAGGGGAAAGTATTATTAACTTACTGTAAGAGAAAGTATTATTAACTTACTTGTAGGAGAAAGTATTATTAACTTGCTTGTAAGAGAAAGTAGGAGAAAGTATTATTAACTTACTTGTAGGAGAAAGTATTATTAAGTTACTTGTAGGAGAAAGTATTATTAACTTACTGTAAGAGAAAGTATTGAACTTACTGTAAGCTATGTATTGATTTTACATAAACATATTTTACATAAAAATAGGGAAGAGTTTGGTGCATAAAGGCTGTAATTTTGGACGATTGCAAGAATGTGTTTTTCCTGCGCAATCATTTTTAGCAAGATATGGCCCTAATATACAGAGCAAAAAAATGTACAATTGAATAAAACTTTGTTTCCCAGGAATTCTTCCATATGAATTGAATACCTGTGTGTGAATGAAGAAAAAAACCGCCTGGATAAACAAAAAGATATTTACTCTAAATGGTGTTGAAAAACTAATGTTGGAATAGTCAAGGCGAAAGGAGCGTTGCACTTCATGATGAAATTAACTAACGTTTGTTACATCGGGTTACTACCTCCATCATCCCCGTAGGGGGGTTAGTGCCGTCAGTGGACCTCATGTAGGCATTACTTAAGATTTTTTTGCAGCGTGCCTTCGGCCCCTAGCTGCAACCACTTTCGTTCCTTTTACTGTACCTCCTTTCACATTCTCTTTCTTCATCTTACTTTCCACCCTCTCCTAACACTTGATTCATATTGCAACTACGAGTTTTATCTCCTGTTACACCTTTCAAACCTTTTACTGTCAGTTTCCATTTCAGCGCTGAATGACCTCATAGGTCCCGGTGCTTGGCCTTTGGCCTAAATTCCATATTCAGCTCATCTCAACTACCATCATCATTGTGTTTCCGATAACTGAAGAATGCTGCATATGTATGGCAACTGTGCAGTGTTAAATGTGTTCAATGCTAATCCCGAGACGCTGGCACAGGGAGGTCATGGACGTCACTATTATTATTATTATTATTATTATTATTATTATTATTATTATTATTATTATTATTATTATTATTATTATTATTATTATTATTCATATGGAACAAGCCCACAGGGGCAATTGACTTGAAATTCAAGCTTCCAAAGAGTATGGTGTTTATTCGAAAGAGAGAACAGAAGGTACCTGGGTATACAGAAAGAGATCAGTTATTAGAAATAATAAAGATAAATTAATAATAAATGAATAAAAGTATATTTATGGATCATGACTAGAATGGGAAGTCTTCCTCAAATTATTTAAATCTAAATTATCCTTGGTGAAAAAGAATCCAACCAATAAGAGCAATTTTGCCCAAAGTTACACACCTGGTTTTGCTGGTAAATTGAAGAAATCTGGAACATGTAGCTTGCTTAACTATTTAATCTTTGCAGTCATAAAGTTTAGTCTTTAAGTATGGTTCGGTACATTTTTAAGCACGGAAAACACGTAATAAAAATTCGAGGATAGAAAAGCATGGTGTGAATAAACCAGTGCTTACTGGGTCAAAGAGTGAGTTCAAGCTACAAGATTGGTTAACCTCCTAATGTGAGCTCCCAGCTCTAATATGTCCCTGAATAAATTTTTAAATATATGCCTTTACTAGTGTTAGTCATGAAATGAGAGCTATTTTCTGGCGATAAAAGTTCACTCTCGACGTGGTTTCGGAAGTCACGTAAAGCCGTTGGTCCCGTTGCTGAATAACCACAAGTTCCATGCAACGTGAAAACACCATACAAACAAACAAGAAATTAAAGCTCTGAAAAATGGAACCAACCCTTAAACTGCGTCTGGTTCTCCAAAATCAAAGCGAAATAGTTTATCACTTCTAAGAGAAGTTAGTAAAATGAATATTGCCCAAAAATGTTTTCCGGGTTTCCGCATAATTACACTGAATGAAGAGTTAAGGTTGGCAGTGGTATGTAGACTTGTTGGAGAATCAAATGTCAGTTATGTACGACGGAAAGATTAAATTAAGATTAATGTGCATATAACTCTGTATATGTAAGAATGCGTGCATGCTGTGGTCATCGATATAAACTGCTTAACCATCCTACAGTGCGTGACCTCATATAATTTAAGCACATGCTAGCTATTCCTGAGAACATTATGCACCATTCTTCCGGCTGTGCTGTACATTACTCTAGTTCCTAGTCTTTAATCGTGTTAGACTCAGACTAAGATTCCTCGATCCCGTGACCATTTTTTTTTTTTTTTTACCCAACACCAAGCTTTGGTATTCTCCCTCTCTTGCTCCGGCGGTCCGTAGTTCGATTCTCGGCTCGGCCAACGCGAAAACAGAGGAATTTATTTCTGGTGATAGAAATTCATTTCTCGATACAATGTGGTAAGGATTCCACAATAAGCTGTAGGTCCCGTTGCTAGGTAAGCAATTGGTTCCTAGCCACGTAAAACTACCTAATCCTTCGGGCCAGCCCTAGGAGAGCTGTTAATCAGCTCAGTGGTCCGGTTAAACTAAGATATACTTAACTTTTTCCCTCTCTTGCTCCTGCTCTCCGTGTTTCATATAATGTCCAGTCATCCAAGAACCAGATCTGTTTCTTCCTTCGCGGTTAGAGCTCGTTTGTTTTTTTCCTGTTTCCTTCGTCGTGGAAACCTCATTGGGTTTCCCGTCACATTGATATTAATTTTGTTTTATGATAACGATGATATTAATTTTGTTTTATGATAACGATTAATTTTTGAGGGGTATTTGAAGGACGTATGTGTACCGTATTCTGTGACATCTGGGTGTTTTCTGTTGGCATAGTTGAAGTTACATTAAAATCAATGAAGTAATAAAGCAAAATAAAATTACACAATGACAAGATACTATAACCTAAAACTGCAGCAAAATTAGTTGGTTGGCTGACACCGGATAATAAGGATATGATCAGTGTTGTCAGCGCTTGTGCTTTGCGGAACCTTGTCACCCTGGCTCTCCAGACTATGGTCTGAGTTTCCAATTTCAAAATTACGCAGATTTTGTTTGTTTTCAGCGTCTATTTATATAATAGTTCGTCTCTTGGGTATTTAATTTATTACTCCTTTTTCCATATTTTGACACTAGATTTTTGTTCTGAATGACACTTTTGCTTTTCAGTAAGAGTAAATTAAGAGAAATAGAATGTGAATGACGAGAAAGCTTTAAAAGGTGCAAAATTTAAAATGAAAATCGGCAAAAAATGAATATCGGCAATGTGGAGTTTGATGAAATCCATTTCCTCTAAACTTAAAAAGTTTACGCCCCATGGCACTCCCTAGGTATGAGGGGCCTAGGTAGGAAGGTAACGCCCCTGCCTTATAAAACAGCAAGCGGTGGTAGAACTGGCAGCAAACGTTATCCATGTCATGGTAGCGGCATTGGGTCATTAGTGAAACCCAAAGGGTAGGCCCAAGTAAGAGTAAGCAAATCCTTTTGAGGACTTATGGTGTTTACCTAATTCAGGTTAGTGAAAAGTTGCGTTTACTTAACAAATATATATATTCCGATACGTCTTCTTTCCCATGTAGCGAGAGAACCTCACTTTCGTCAGCCAGCAGAATCCCACTTATCACATGTCGCGGCATTTCCCTGTATAGATCCGTGACCAATTTTAAACTAAAATTGGTCTATATACTTTGAGTCAATTTCTTTTCCTGCTTCACGTTTTCGCTCATGCCCAGTCTCCATGGCTTAATTAATGCTGACACGTTGTATTTCGAAGCTTATCTATTTTATGATCAATAAAACCTGGTCACTATCACCAGGAATTATATAACAAAACTAGTTAAGTTTCGAATCACTGCGTTGTACTGTGTGACGATCAGTCTTGAAGTATCTGGTATCGTTTAGTTTCGTCTATGTGGGTTGGATTGGAAAAGGAATAAAGGATTTTTTGGAATGCTTAAGTTGAAATGTATCATTGCAAGCGCAAAAACTTCCATTGTACCGTCTCCAGATATTGTTTTGCATTCATATCATAGTTTCATCCCCACCCACCCGCATGCGCGCTCTCTCTCTCTCTCTCTCTCTCTCTCTCTCTCATTTCCAATCTTTCCTCCTCTCATCTCTCGATCTCCCTTCCCCTGTCTCGTCGTCCTCTCTCTCTCTCTCTCTCTCTCTCTCTCTCTCTCTCTCTCTCTCTCTCTCAGTAGCTGCATATCTTTATTTGAAGATTAATTTTGAATATTTTCAGAATTTCAGGTTTATCGTGTCGGTTGTTTATTGTAGTACCAGTGTTGTTTACCTTTTAAGTGCTGTCTTTCTGGGGGTGTGGCCTAATGCAGCTTATCTATTATCGTATGACCGACCTGGCTGTGACGCCAGTTTATAGTATTAAACAAGTCCATTCTCAAGTTTGAATCGTAAATATTCTTCTTAGCTGTGTACACGAGTGAATATTGTATTGACTGAACATCCTTATATGGACAAGAACCCCGTAGGGGGATAGCGCCTTCAGTGCACCTCGTGCGGTGCAATGTAGGCGTTACTTAAGGATCTTTGCAGCGTTGTTCGGCCCCTAGCTGCAACATCTTTCGTTCATTTTACTGTACCTCCATTCTATTATCTTTCATCCATCTTGCTATCCACCCTCTGCTAACAATTGTTTCATAGTGCAACTGCTTTGAGGTTTCTCTCTATTACACCTTTCACACCTGCTCACTGTCAGTTTCCTTTTCAGCGCTGAATGGCCTTAGTTGCCCCAGTGTTTGGCATTATGCCTAAAACCTATAGATAAATCAATCAATCATCGAGTAAATATTGTATTGACTGAACATCCTTATACAAGAAAGATACAGAGGTCATATTGCACTCTTGTTGTCGTGCTATCATGAGAGAGATGCCTTGACCAAATACAGGGCAACGGATAAATTTGTATCGGTATAAGAAATTTAAAGGCCTCCGTAACTTGCTGCCCTGTATGGCGTTGACCAAGGTCTATAGACCTTGGCGTTGACTCCATAGTTCATGAAATTGAACGGATCGTGCCTGAGTAGTGCTGTCTAGTATTAACTTATAGAAGTATGACAAGAATGAAAATGATGGCATTTCAAGAAATTTCTCTCAAGTGTTCATGTGTTTCGCCGTATATTTCTTTACTTAAAACCCGTAAGGTATGTTATTTACCTCACCTAAACATGGTATGATCTTTTCCATCAGTATATGCTTTAAAGCTGCCTCCTTTTGTAATTGATTTAGCTTATTGACTGTGTTTTTGTTCTACTGTTGCCGATGAAAGGTTGAGAAATCTCAAGGAAAAGCTGCAACGAATTATTTTAAACTTATCTAAAAGCTGTGAGCTGGTTTACCATGAAATAAGCAGGAAACTAAATACACGGGATTTTGCTCTATAAGATTAGCTTACCGTAAATTACTATATAAACATATATATATATGTGTGTGTGTGTGTGTGTGTGTGTTTGATGTAGGTATGTGATATATATATAATATATATATATATATATATATTATATATAGATATATATATATATATATAATACTGTTAGATTTAATATTTTGCATATAGTACAGTACAGTTAGCTATTTTTCAGCTCAAACCTCACAATTTAGATTGACGAACTGAAAGTTTGGGGATATGTTGTAGAGGCGACCTGCGGTATCCTCGTCCAGAAATTCCAAAAAAATTCCCGTGACTTTTTCGAGATATGGCCGCAAAATGTCAGCCATCTTGGATTTTTTAAATTTTCTCATTTATTGCTTCTGAAGAGTAAAATTTAAATCTGGTAATTCAAATATGCCTCATTTCATATTGCATGATACTTGTAGAAGCTATTCCCGTAAATTTTTACAGTACTAAATACATGTGTGTGAAATTATGGGCCTTTATTTAAAGAATTAGTCTTTTACTGAATCTGAGAGGAATATTCCCATTCCTGTTACTAGAAAACTACCTGGTTTATCAAAATAGATACATAAATAAACCTTCTGCAGAATTGTATTCTCTTTCGATTGAAACCAAAATGACTGATCTAGGACGAATCAGTACTGAACTATCCTTGTTAGAATATATTCACTTCTTCATTTTCTGCTATTCTCCTACTGCAGTAGTACACTAGTCTACATCTTGCTTAAAAACACTTTCGTATATGACAAGTATATGTCATTATAATCGGTTGAAAATAAATTCTAGCTTTCACAAGCACTAGTGCCGTAGGAAAAGTATAACGAACTGGTTATTCCTTTAAAACGTGTAATAGAATGAAACATCATTATGTGAAAATAAGAATGAAATGTGTATGTACATTGGATGTGCAGTTGTTGGGGCTAACACTTGGCTATATAAACGAAAAGGACTTCATCTTTATGAAACACCCAGTATACACATAAGGAATTATACCTTACAACAAAAATGAGGACAGTGAGAGAGTGACGTACAACGAAACAATCGTTATGTGAAAAAATATATTTTATATCCAGTTTAGACGAACACACAAACACCTTAAAAAATAAAAAGCATCGTCAGTTTCTCTGTATTCCTCTGCATATTCTTCTACATCTTCGACATCTTCGTCATCTGCATCAAATGAGCACTGACTACCACCTCAGTGGCGTGGTCGGTATGGTGTTGGCGTGCCACCTCGGTGGCGGCGACTTCGATTCTCGAGCATTTCATTAGGGGGTGAGAGATGTGTATTTCTGGTGATAGAAGTTCACTCTTCGACGTGGTTCGGAAGTCACGTAAAGCCGTTGGTCCCGTTGCTGAATAACCACTGGTTCCATGCAAGGTCTAAAGAATACCGGCATTCTTTAGACCTTGGTTCCATGCAACGTAAAAACGCCATACAAACAAATGAGCACTTGATTACTGCACCCATAACCAGCACAATAGCCACACGTGTGTACAGGGAAGTCCACATCTTGGACACTTGCAATTCATTTCACAACCTGCTCTACAGTTACAAATTATAAGATGGAGAAAGGAAAGTGGTACTGATTCTCTAAGAGGTGTAGCTGGTCTCAAAGGATCATTCTTTAATTCCCAACCCCAGTCAGTAGGGTCAAGAGCATTCCCTGTCCACTGTTGCCCTTGATGGAATGCACTATAAGAATGTTGACGTGCTGCTGCTGATGTTTGGGGAATGTGTAGCTAGGTCGAATCTGGCATGAACAGGATGTTTAGCAATCGTCCTTTGATATGTAAAGTACCCCTTTTTATCAAGACTACCCTCTGGCTTTGCTCCATACATGACTAAAAGTAATGCTTTACCAGCAGCAGCTATATCATCTGCAGAGGCTTCAGCATCATAGAAGATCTGCATCTTCCGACGTATTGCAGGATTTGTTTGCAATGTTCTTTAAGGAATCCTTCTCCCCTTGCGATACACAACAGAGGATGTATCGCAACCCGTCATTGCATGCAGAAGAGCAACCTGCCAGTCGTGTCACCCATTTCACTTTGGATTCTTTTAATGCTGAATATTTTAAGTGAGTGTGCTCTGTCTGCAGGGATCATCATTTTGATATCAGTCCTGAGGTTTGGCTAGAGCAATTAACAGGATGAGATCAGTGCCTCCCCCCACAAGAACTGATTGCTGTCCCGAACCTCATATGTCAATTGCTGTGGTTGCTGCTAATCTGTCGGCATCTGCTATGCCTGATGAACCTCACAGCCAGCAGCTTCAAGATGTGTAAAGAGGAGTTTGATTAATCCCGCCTTTTTTTTTTTTTTAATTCCCCATGAATTCCTGCTGAGGTACTGGGATTTTTATGTGTCTACCGCTATATCTCTAGATGACTGTGCTCTTCCTCGACGAAAGTGTTCGTCTTTTGTACTGTGAGTTTCTTATCCATCGAATACCACATGACCATCCCCATACTTCTGTTCAACGAACGATGCAAGTATACTGAGAGCATATCTGACTGACTGTTGCAGGACATTGCCACACAACATGAAGGTCTCCACCATCTAAAGTGCACACAGCAGCAGGTGTGGGCAAATTTTCAGAGGGTGCCAATACTCATTAAAGAGGGAATATGGTCGAGGTGCAAGTTCGTATGCCAGGTATGATGCAAGGTCAGACTCACTTCTAGCAACATATGCAGTTCGATGGAATACTAGTTGGTTTGCGTTGATAGTGATGTGTGTATCTTTTATCCTAAATGATTTTGTTACAGTTGACAAATGATCTGATGTTTTTTTTCGATGCAAATGAATATTGCTGGATAGTTTTCCTTCCATTGTCATCACTGATGTTCTTCCAACTGCATAAGCATTATCACAGTTCCCCTTTTCATTGGCCACAATACCAGTTAATAAGGAGGTTAGGAGAGGTGTAGGCCGGTTGAAAGGGTTGTGAATAGCTAGCCAAGCCTTGAGGGATTTCATGTCAGAAAGGTCAAGTCTGTTGAGGTTCACGAAGGTCTGTATGCTGTTCGGAAGTGGTAGAAGTAAGTTGCAGGCATTGACTTAAACCACTCTCCAATAACTGATGGTTTCATACCACGTCCTCGACTGAGACTTCCAGGTGTTTTGATGGAACGCATGAGAACTTGCTCAATTGTCATATCTGTCCAGATCCCGGACCAGAGCTTGTCGGATCTTCCAACATCATGTACGTTATATGTAATGATGTATGCTTTCAGATAAACATATTCTAACAAAACTAATTCAATATTGATTTGTCATAGAGATCTTATTCGGAAGATGATTTCATTCTGCAGAAGGTTTATTTATGTCAAAATTTTGATAAACCAGTTAGTGTTCTCATAATAGGAATGAAAAGATTCCTTTCGGTGTCGGTAAAAGACTAATTCTTTAAATCAATGCCCATAATTTGACACTGATGTATTTAGTACTGGAAAAATTTACGGGATTAGCTTCTACAAGTATCATACAATATGAAATTAGACACATTTGAATTTCCATTAAACTTTACCCTTCAGAAGCAATAAATGAGAGAACAAAAATTCCAAGATAGCCGCCATTTTATGGCCAGAACTCGAAAACCCCGTTACGGGAATTTTTGGGACTTAATGGATGAAGATATGGCAGGCCGCCTCTACTACATATCCCAAAGTTAAGAGTTATCAATCTAAATTCCGAGGTTAAACCCTAATTATATTGTACTAGTATGTGATGTTATAGTAACTGTTCAAAACTGTGAAAATCAAAATTGTGTATATGGCTCAAGCCTGATCTGATGAAGTCCAGGTCTACACAGGTTACAATTCTTTTGTTAACCTTGCCCATTACTCATGTTAATGTCTACTTTTACTTAATTCTTAATAATTACTTTTATTTTACACTATATGAGAGAGAGTTGGTTGCTTGCTTGCTGGATTTGGTAAACTGGTTTGAACTATAGAGTGAGTACCAGGTACCGTAACCAATCATTAGACCTATATCAGAGCCATGCCTATATTATATTCAGGGCTAAGCAATAGACTAATGAATTCAAGCCTAGTTTTTAGTACCTTGCATGTTTACCCTCCTTGTACTAAGTTCAAGTCAGTCGTGGTGTTATTAATGTTGATTCATTTGGGAAAATATTTGAATAATGTAGCCTAAGAACCAACGGATCACATACCCTAATATTGATATAAAAAATGGATATCCAATTATTTCAGGTCGTTAACTGCTTCCGCGGCGCACAGCTCTACCATCGACAGCGGGTAGCAAGTGATGTCTATCCACCTGAGTTGATTGTCCTTTTCACATGGCTTGGTGCCAAACAGAAGTACGCCTACAAGTATGCAAATTGTTGGACTCAACGAGGTCATGATGTCCTCCACATCACCACAACTGTCAGAGACTTGCTTTTCCCAAAAACGGGAGCAGAGGTGAGGCCTGTGGAATGACGGTTTTAGTTCATTTTCTCAAATAAGAAAAATTATGGCCAAGTCATGTTTTCAAATATTAAAGCACCGCGGAGGACATTAATAAAATTCCCTTTTTAAAGTTAATAAGGGGCTAATAGTTTGTTTTATTACAGGTTACAGCTTCCAGAGTCGTTGATTTCTTAGATAAGTACGACAAAAGTGTTATCATTCATGGATTAAGTGTAGGCAGTTATCTCACACAGCGTGTTCTTCTACAAGCCAGGGATGCCACATTCCGAGTTACACACCAAATGTTTGACAGCTTCAGTAAGTTCCTATTTGTATTCACAGCAAATTTTTCATAATAAAATAATGTTGGTACAATGCCTTGAAAACCTACTGTTACTCTATATTTTATAAACTGGTTATGATACTATGGATCTTGGATTTTATGCTTAGGTGTATTGGAGAAAAATTTACATTGAAGAACATGAAAGGACTAAACCAGTGATTTTTTCGTAGCTCTGAAAGCAAAAATGAATCATGTGAAGCAAAAGAGATAGAACAATGTTAATGAGATTTCAGTTGCTAGATATTCCTTAGATCCTAGAGATACTATAGGTATGCCTTTATATCCTTAGACTTCTTTCCCACCGTTATGCCTACATTAATGGTTCGGTTGCCTGATGTGCCTTAAATCAGCAGACATGGTTTAGTATATGGTAAAGTTTTTTTTTTTTTTTTTTTTTTCTTACGACCGCATGCCCTTGCTATCATCAACCCACAGTTATTGACGGTGGGCCTCGCCTTGGACTAAAAAGTCCACCTGCAAGGTAGCATTTACTACAGACCACAGTTATTGGCGGTGGGCCTAGCCATTCACTAAAAAGTAAGACTGCAAGGCAGCAGTTTCCACAGTTATTGGCGGTGGGCCCAGCCTTTTACTAAAAAGACTGCAAGGCAGCAGCTTGTCCTTTTAGTCGCTGTTTACGACACGCAAGACCTACGGTAGTAGTATTCTTACGGGGTACCCCTACCACAGGACATCCTGTATATTATGTATATCCTTAGACATTCAGCTTTAATGGAGTACTAAAATAGGTATATGAACCTGTAAAGCCTTATGAAAGTTTACGGATGGGAAAATTGACTGATTAAACATGAGTTAAAATCATGGGAAGGATTGAATACTGTAGTTAACCAGTGCTGTATTATTGTTTTGACTCTGATACAACGAGAAGACCTTTCTGAATGGGTCTATGGTTGGTAGTAACCAACAGATCTTTTATTTTAGTCACATCATTGATATTCAGTACACATATTGTTGGCTGTTAACTTCAGCAAGGTGAGACAAGCTTGTAGGGAAGTCCATAGCAGTATGTGATTGGAAAGTAAGGAAATGGGATCAGTGGATTTACTAATACAAACTGCTTGCAGTTTTAGGTTAGTTCCAAAACTTGCTACTGATTGATAGTTTGACAAATCAAATTTCATCCTGGTGGTGTTATATGCCGAATCTTTTTGTCACAGGATTGACCCTTCCTCTATAGCACCAGGTTTAAGGGAGAAAGACCTTCACTTGGCATGGATCATGTCAAGTGGAACTTAGCTCCTTTATACATAGCAGAAATCTTTCATTAAAATGCCTTACCAAATGACGTTACAAGTTTCTGCTTTAAAAATTTGCCAAACCGCATAGCCCAGTTTTAAAGCTTTTAAGCACTTTACAGTAAACTGCTGTCACTGATAGACTTGTTTTAAATCTATGATCTGTTTTAGATAATTCAGTCTCCAGAATGTTTATTGAGCTCTGTGCTGAACTTGATATGGCTATCTAACCAGAGCTAAAAATATATTGTTGTAGAGATTGATCACCTTTGAAAAAACATTTAATGCAGTTTTTAGCCAGTAACAGGCAAGTGTCTCCCTTTCAGGAGCAGTGCCTAAGCCATTCAGAACACATTTAAAATCTCAGCCATATTTAAAGGTAAAGTGCAATACCTCCCTATCCGAATGCAATTACTGAAGCATACATATTGCTACAAGAAAGATTGGGTTTTGGTTAAGTCCGGTTTTCATTGAACCTGTGCTGAAATTTTCCACAATTTGCAGTAGACTTGTGAACAGATGGCTGAGGACCAGCAGCGTAGGGATGATGAAAGATGAAGTGCAAGAGTGAAAGAAAAGATAGTGATTGCATACTGCATGCGAGGAATGAGACTGTGACTAGACTGAATAAGAATTGAATTAAATATAGATTTTAGGCCAAAGGCCAAGAACTGGGACCAATTTAGGTCATTCAGCACTGAAATGGAAATTTATAGAAAGTTTGAAAGGTGTAACAGAAGGAAAACCTCCCAGTTGCACTATGCATCAATTGTTAGGAGAGGGTGGAAAGGAAGAAGGAAGACGGAGAATATGGAAGGAGTTACAATAAAAGGAACGAAAGTGGCTGTAGCTAGGGATCGAAGGTAAGCTGCAAAGAACCTCAAGTAATTCCTACAGTCCACTACTGCATGAGGTGCACTGACAGCACTAGCCCCGTACGGGGATTTAGAATAAATAGGGATAATCATTAGAATGAATTGGGATAAACATTTGGGACTTTGCCAAATTGTATGAAGGTATAGTTACATATAGTTAAGTGGCAAATAGACTTGTATAAATTGTTGAAAGATTTTTACTTTAGCCATTTATTCCCAGAAGCACACTATGATTTTATGTTTGTTTTAATAACTTTAAAAGTATGATTTTATGTTTGTTTTAATAACTTTAAAAGCATGTTTTTTTTCAAAGGGGTCTATACCACTTGTGTGCCTTCCATGCCATGCTGTAGATAGTAAGGGAACTTCTTTGCAGTCTCTTTGTATTTGCTTGTGTACTGGAATTTATTTTTTATTATAACATATTGTTGTTTTTGTACTTATTAAGTGTACATAAAATATAACTTGTATGTACTATTACATATTGCTATTTATATTAAGTTTACCGTGTATGCATTGCATGTTAATAGTTTCCATCTATTAAAACAAAATTTGATAAAATTCAGGAATATACTGGCTCAGGTTTAAGTATGATTGATGTAAGTTTCACTTGTAGTCTTAGGTTTTCTAAGATAGAGTCCAGTACGTAATTATAATTTACATAGCTACTTTTATGCACTTATGAGATTTTTTGGAAGAATGGTAGGCCTAATTTTAATTTAGAAACCCAGAGGATATCCTATTTCTTCCAGATTCCATTAGTTACCTTTTAGCAGGGAACTTGCAATACTGAGGGATACATTGCTATTTCTCTCCCCATTACCTGGAATCTTTCCTTCCTTTCATTAGAAAAACTGTAGAATGATCTTGGCTATTAATGATGAAGATGTTCATAAGCTGGAGAGAGAGTATGTAATAACACTCAAAAATGCCCAGCATCATCATCCTAATAATTAAATTTTATTTATGAAATACTATTTGTTTGTTAGCTGACTTTGTCATTTTGATTTTTCCTTAGGCAGGCCTCTTATTTTATGAGAGTTTGCTCACAAGTTAATGGTATGTTAGGCATGCATTGTGTGGAAGTTGGCCCAGATTGATTTAACAATGGGTGGTCTATTTTTAAAATTATATTTGATGTATGTATTAGAGAATATATATATATATTATGTATGCATATATGTATATATAATATATATATATATATTATATATATATTTATTTTTTTTACAATATTCAAGGTTGTTCTTACTTTCCTGTTATAAAATATTTGATGTCTTTCATTTTTCTTTCAGCAACATGTTCTGGTATTGAGGCTGGTGTTGAAAATGCAGTGAATCCTAGATATAGAGATATTGCAAAGAAAAGTGTCAAGTAAGTAGTTGTTATTTTTCTAGAATTGGAATTATTTTGTTACCACCATTTTTCTTTTTGAAAAATATAACTATCTAAAGTAAAGGGTAAATTTTTATGACTCATTGAAATACTACAGGGTAAATGTTAACATGTTTTGGTGACTGCATTAAGTGGTTTTATTCTTGAGACAGTTACCTGAAAAGGAGCATAAGATTCATGACATATTAGCTAGCCTTTTCTTACTGACAATGTTAAGTAGAGGTAGGTAACTGTACAAGATTCCTTGGTTAGGGAAAGTTCAGTACATAGTGGTTATTGGAAATAATAAAGGATTCCCCAACTAGTACTATATATTGGTACAAATTTTGTTGTAAATTCTTAGCTAAAAATAGTATAAGATTGTTCACTGTAAAAAAATAGTATAGGGCTGTTCACTGCTAAAGAAGTGTTAACATTTTTTTCATGTACCTAACTAATTAACAAAATTCAGATAAACAATATGTTCACTAGGGGTATTTCCTTGATTTGTTTAATTTAGGCCCTGTGACTTGCCTAGTACATAAGGTAATGCTTGAAAAAGAAGTTTCAAATGTTAGAGCTCGAGAAAAAAAACATATTTCAATTTACTTAGAACACAAAAATCTCCTGCATTGAGATCTAATGGTATAAATTGTGTTTGAGGCCTAATCAATTTCCTGTTCAGACATTGGACGAGATGTTCACCTAAAAGAATCTTTCCTTTTTTGTATAGTTAATAGCAGTCGGGTATGGAATTTTCACCAGATGATGTCTGGAGGTCTCCAAAAACCACAGTTGTCACTTTTTTTAGGGTTTATGTACAATAAACAGTATTTATCTAATGTATTTTCATGATCACTCATAGGCAATACTCAAGGTTCTTTGCAGTGTCCCTTTGGCCCCTAGCTGTATCCCCTTTCATTATTTTTAATGTTCCTCCATTCATATTCTCTTTCTTCCATCTTACTTTCCACCCTCTCCTAACAGTTGATATATATATGCAACTGCAAGGTTTTTCTCCTCTTACACCTTTCAAATCTTTTTACTGTCAGTTTCCGTTTCAGTGCTGAATGACATTGTACATCCCAGCGCTTGGCCTTTTGCCTTAATCCTATTCACTCATATTCTATCATCATACAACTCATATTCTATCATCATACAAGTAACTTAAACAAGATAGTTATTTAATGTAATGCGTAAAAATGCATAAGATGGAATATGGAGAGAATTTGTATAGTCAGTTACACCATCAGTAGAAAACCTGGCTTAAAATAAAATTATGATGCTTTATTGCATTTCTACATTATTGAGCTATACATTACCTGAAAATATTTGGGCATTATATTCTGGAGCTCTCCTGATGTTATTGAATTTAGGTCTTAAGAAACTTCCTCAGAATAGAGGAATACACATGTTCAGGGTGCATCACCATATAATTTCAACTCGTACATAATAATTTCATGTTTCAGGTTATATACAAAGTGTGCTGATTTATCCAGCATAAATGAGGCCCAGAGATTTGCATTAACCACACCATGCCCAGCCCCTATTATGTTTATTCACAGGTAAGTGTTCAATTTGTGAATTTTTTTCATCTCCAGAGACTTCACTGGATGCCACTGCAGACATTTGCGCAGAAATGGCTTTATTTTTCAAAATGCAGTATGTAAACTTAATACAAATAAAAGTTTTATTACTTATTTTTAATGTATTTATTCATTGTATTAGATAGTTTCCAAGACCAAATTAATAATAATAATAGATTGTTCCACTGCTTTAATTAAAATACAAAAATTTCTTTTCAACCCATTATTCCTCTGCATTTTAAGAAGCAGTTTTCTCATTTAAATCATAATTCTACTTCATGCTCAACCTTTCTTTACTTAACTGTATAGCATGCAGATTATATTTCTTTCAAATGTCCAGTGTAAAACTTAAATGTTGTCCAGTGTAAAACTTGAATGTTTTCAAATGTTGTCCAGTGTAAAACTTGAATGTTTTCAGTCTTGACTTACCAACTGAATTATTTCTTTCAGTCTAGCAGACAAAGTTGCTCCGTATTCAGAAGTGGTGCCTATCATTGATGCAGCAACAAAAGTTTGTCCTGTAAGATTACATATTATACCAGCAGAGGAAAACGTACCTCATGTTACAATCATGAAATGCTTAGGAGAAGAAAAGTACATGGGTATGCTTTACGATTTTATAGGTAAGTTTTATAGAAATTTTATTCAGATATATATAGATGATTGTCAATAAACATAGTGGAGGCCAGTACATATACGTATTACAATTTTCTCAGTACTATATATAATACTATTTTCAAGAGTTAACTATATTGGACAAAGTAAAAGACTTTATAGATGTTGATTATAATTGTTAGAGAGTTAACTATGCTGGATTCAGAATAGGACCTGAAAGATTTCAATATCCAATCAGCCAGTTTCCTGGTGAGAATTTCTTTACTATAGGTCTTCATAGTATAATGCTAACATGATTTGAAAATACTACAAATTGATCTATTCATAGGTCTGGATAAACTAATCCTTTATATAATAATAATTTTCATTTTGGTGGTGTATGAATGCATCACTACGTATTGATATATTTTATGTAAGCGAGAGGGATATATTTTATGTAAGCGAGAGGGATACTGAAGTCTTGCAAGAGGTTTTTGGGCCAGAGGTGTCAGGGTTTTAGTCAGATTTGAAAGGAACTTTAGGAAATAACTTAAATTCCTTGTGTGCCATGTTATTTAAACACTTGGACATTACAGTACATACTAATAAAAGCTGGTGGAGTTGGCATAGTTCTCAGTTTCAAGAGTTCTTTAAAGCTGGAGAGAATATTTATTTATTTAGACATTTCCTATTTAGGGGCTTGGTTTTAGACATTTCCTATTTAGAGGCTTGGTTTGAGATGTTCCAAAGATCATTCACAGACTCCTCAACTTTTTTCTGGTGATATCCATAATGCTCCCTAGGTCAATTTAGAAATTATTTAGGGTTTTTAAGGCAGATTTCAAAAGGCTACATCTTGGCAAAGATACTCTGTGGGTAAAAATTCTATTTTTAAAATGGAGTTTCATTGATGAACACTCCACTATAAACAAGAACAAGGTTCATTAGCATCTGGAGGGGAATGTTGTGCTAGTCAGTCATTCTTGTGATAAGACACTGCCAGGCATTCCTGTGTAGTTGGCATGGATAATTTGATGCTCAGCAACTTTTAAGTCTGCTGGCATCTCCATCTGAGTTTCCATTCTGCATGTTTTCACTAGTATATCTTCAGTAGATACCCCTCCAGTCAGTGGCTACCTTAATGGAGGGGGTCTTGGTGATTAATTCGTACACATTTTATGTACACATTAAAACTTTTCCAATACATGAAAAAAATAGATTACGAGTTTGTACATATATTGCAATAACTATAAAATGTAAATTGTATGCATTGACATCTATCACTTGAACATAAGTGCAAAAGAAAGCCATGTTGACTCAACAAAAACATTGGGCATTAAACACAATACCAATAGTGTACAGTGCTGTCATCGTATATTCTTTACAGTCAATTTCCTTCATCATATATTCTTTAGCGATATAATTATTATGAAGCACATGAGTAAAGCCTTACACCTTCCCAGGGATATTTTCATAATGCAAAGACATCTGAAGACAGTCAAAGGACGGAGAACTTTGTGATGCTTGGCATCTATTACATTATTTAACTTGTACAATGGGCAGAATCAGACTGCCTTGTGGTACATATTGCAAGAAGCTATATAGAATACCTAAATATTCCAACCACAAAGGATTCGAAGACTATGAGTCAGTTGATGGAATGGGTTTGAGAAGTGTTCCTTATATTGTGAAAGCAAAATGGATTGAATCTGGAAGCTGACTTATGAAGGGAGATAAGTTTGTGAATGCCGAGAAGCTCTTGATTGGGATGTTAACTACACATGCCCAGCAATGATTAAGATTGAGATAGACCCCCATCTGTGTGCAATGAGTTGTAACTCTGCTGGCACACACTGCATCAAAGATTTCAGACGTTAAACAAACCTAATTGGATGCGAGAGGCCTCATCGAAAACTGAACTTGCTGGTATGGAATGAAGGAATCCAGTGTGACCTATTATTAACATAATGGAGGTCGCTCATATCTAACTTGGTTTATTGAAACAAACTCCTGAAATCTTTGATGCAGTTATGACTTCCAAGCTTTTATTGCAAGACACAGTTGCATAATGTGATGAAGTGTGCCAGTAGAATTAAAACTCACTGCACACAGATGTTAGTATACCTCAAGGATTTGCTTCTTTCATTATTCACACTCCTCACTGGTTTGCTCCCACAGCCTTTGTATATCAACCTGGCAGGTGTTATCATTGCTTGTTCCATTATTAAGAATGAAGGATGTTATTTGGAAACTTTTTACTCGACCACTGAAAAGCAGGGAACCTTTTTACATGACCACTCCAAAAGCAGTTCTTTGACCAACCTCTGGTTTGTGAATCACGAATAGTGGGGTGTCCAAGGTCTCATTGTGGCAACAGTTTTAATCTTTTTCTCTGTCTTGCTGCTAGTGACTACTTTGGATTGGGCATCATTATTAATTGTTAAATCTTGTATTTCATTCAATTAAATGATTTGTTGAGCACTTCTAATTTAAATATTCATGAATCTTGTTAGGTCATAATTTCTGTACTAATCGTTAATAGCATATTCTATTTGGTAATTATTATCACATGGCCTAAGTCTTCATGTACCTCCTTATATTTAATCGTTCTTCCTCTTGTTCTGGATGTTGCCTCTTACCAGAAATAAATACAATAGATATAGACTTTAAAACCATTGAATATCAAGTACATTCATTTACAGATATTCCACTGATGAACTTATTGTTGACATTTACGTACCTTGCAGTTGCTTCTGATGTTTTTTGGTGTAAAGATCAGCCAGCAGTACTTCAAATGTATTCCTCCTCCTTCAATCACCATCTCTCTATTTTTAAACTGTTCTAGGAGTATTACTACTTTATTCTTTAACTAAATACAGTTGTAAATTAATTATCTTAGAAGTTTTACAATCTCCCGACTTCTGGCTATCTCTTCCTTGTCCTGCATTGCCATTTATTCTGGTAGATTTGAATAACTCTCCAGCTGCTTTCAACAAATGTCATGACCAATCTGTAAGAGAAATAACATAGTTAGGGCAAGGGGAACAAACATTATATAGTTCAACTTCAGTTTAAAGTAAAAAAAATAGCTGCTAGTTTTAAAAAAGGCAAAAGCCTGCAGTGAGGTTTTCAGGGCCAGTGTCCCCCTGATTTGAAACTTGGACAGGAAAATTTAAATCTCTTTAGAACTCTTTTGTAAAATATTAAGTTTCTGTAAAGTTTTATAAATATACTATTCAAGAGTGATGATTTATTTCAGAGGAGTACAGAGAACCTGGTGTGATGGGCTGTACATCAGAGGTTAAGTCATCTTCCCCTGGAAGGGCAGAGTCACCAAACATTGCTGCACTGAGCTAAGGAATTATTTTGGTACAGAGAATGGACCATAATAGCTGCACAAGTGAAAAACAATTTAAGCAGTGGATTTAATTGTTAGCCAATAAAGTGATTTAAAATATTCATATAATGGAGCAATGTATACAAGATGCTGATGACTATTTTATGCCTATATATTTTTTAACAGTTATACAGTATACACAAGTCCTTTTTGATTTTATGGAAAATAGTTTATATAATCATAACTAGTCTGCTACCTTTTCTTAAGGAGCCAATCTTCAATAAGAAGTTATAAGTTTTCCAAATACATTATAAAAAAATATTTGTTTCTTTGTTAACACCCAGAAATCCAAATGGTTTACAATGCCTAAAATAATATTTGAAGGGTTCATTATTGAAACATGAGGCCATTTTAGAGTAGTTAACTGGAAAATGTCAATTCAAGACCCGGGGTTAGCATGAAAGATTTGTACTAATATTATAACAGAGGGCTGGCATGAAGAATTTGTACACAGAAGTGGGGCATAATAATCTTGTTATTGGGGTAAGAAATAAAAAATGTGAGGGGGTAAAATGATGACAGTTATAATAATAAAGAAGTGCCTCACGTACATAGGAGCTAACCTGAAGGATTTGTCCTAGAATGCAAAGTGAAACGGAATTGTATAGCTCTGCAAGAATAAACTCAAAAGGCATGAGTGGACAGTATGACAGATCAAACAAGCATGGAGTCCTAGAATGCCAAGTGAAACATCACAATTATTTAAAGTAAATTGCATTTTTCTTAACTATACAAACTTGGGGACCTTTACATTAGGAATTACTTTCAGCATATGCTGGAATATGGCCATTAAATTCTTGAACAAGGTGGTTAGGCAGTAACTACCATCTGGTAGGCTGATAGGCCTGCCTGTCCTGAAGTAAACACTCCACTTTGCCTTTTGGCCCAGATTTCAGATTGAGGGGTGGCATGAGGTGGGCATTAATGTAAAGGATCCAAGTTCTGTATAGTTAGGAAAAATACAATTTATTTACAAAATTGTGATTTGTTCCTACACGATATACAAACCGTAAGTCCTATACATTAGGAAGACTCACTGATTGGTGTTCAGCACAGCTGGGCTATCCCTCCTGGTCGTAAGAGCGAGGAGTGTCCTGCCTCTGACTTGATTGGAGTAAAGGAGCTGCATGATCAAGAGTCAGACTATTGGGCCAGTCTCCTTCCTCCCCTTGCTAGATAAAGAAGCGGGATAGCTTCTATGATTCTGTTAAGAAAAATAGAAAGGATACACGATGTGCAAGCTTATCGCATCAAATCCCCGACCAGCAAGTGCAAGTTCAAGTCCTATTCTCAACCTGAAGGAAAAGAGGAGGGGAAAGTGGAGACGCCAGTCACTCTCGCATCCTTCTTACCTCTAGAACCACACACCATAGGCGAGATACAACTTGTCCTCTTGAAGGAGCTGGATAAGCAAACAACTTGTAAGCATCCACCACCAGTACAAGGACCTGTGGGCAGACCAGAAGGAAGAAAGATATAGTGGTCGTAATGAGACCGCATCTATTTATCTTCCAGTCCGACATATTCTTCAGAGTGACGAAAAGTACCCAGCCACTGGCACTGCTCACTCTCTGAGTCAGCGAACAGTGGACGTATCTAACTGCAGAGAAGTTTCTCACGATCTCCTTGGACTCGGAGGAAGACGTGTCATTAGACTCTTCTGCATTGGATAAAGGTATTGACACTCAATGGAGGGTGTCGATCCTTCGTAGGTACAGCAACACACCAATATGACAAAGTAATGACTGATCTGGATTAACCAATACAAAGGCCAAAGCGCAGGAGACCATGAAGGATTTGGACTCGTCAACAGATGCCGAATCATTGCACATCCGAGACGTAGTCACGACATGAAGGGTGATGTAATTCAAATGTTGAACATTAAGCTTGAGAAAATAAAAAATGCAGCTAAAAAATTAAAGTAAAAATTACTATCAGCTGAATGAAAAATGGTTTGACCAAAACTTATCATGATTATTTAATGTGTGTTTGTATCTCCCCTGTCTCCCACACACACAGTTTCTATTACTATAGGCTTTGAGGCTATGAAAAATAGATATCTCTTCACCATGTTTGAAAGGTAACTTTAGGTTTGGCAAATTACAAAAATACATCAAGTAAATATCTAACTAAGAATTTGTCAAGACTAAGTCAGCATTTTATTTATCAGTCTCTTTATAGATGGCTGATAAATAACAATAGCCAATGCCCAGGTACTCTATCAACCCTTTGTTTCATTAAGTTTCACTTTACTTTGCTGTGTTTAAAAATTTGACAAATTCAAGTCTGATGTCACATGACCACATATCAGCTTAACCCAACTAAAGAGAAGGCAAACAACATGAACATCCGAAGTCAATCGTAAGCTGTTCTCCGAGATCTAATCAATAGTCCATAGTCACAGCAAAAAACTAAGGTGCCTAGACAGGGGTACCCATATCCTATTACGCTCTTGATGTCATCCGTCATTGGATACTTATCAATTTTTGGCATAAGACAGACGCTTCATATGTCTGACCTATCTTCAAAGGAAGCAATATACCAAGCATACAACCTTGAACCCATATGTGGGGCTGATTATAACAAAGAATAAGCTTATTGAACATTGGTTTGAATATTCAGTGAATGTTATTCCTTAAACTGAAAGATTTGCCTAACAATATAAAGATGAGGAGAAATTTACATACAGGACATGTGATGATAAAACATGACTTAGTCATACACGAGAAGCTTTGTACAAAATGTCCACCACGAGGACACAGGAAATAATGAAATATTAAAAAAATCTACAAACAGGAACCTCAAAACAGCTTTGTATAAAATGTCCACCACGAGGACACAGGAAATAATGAAATATTAAAAAAAAACTACAAACAGGAACCTCAAAACAGACTTGACTCCTTGACATTCTCTTTTTTTGTACAAGATGTCTTCAAAACCATCTTTAAAAACAACCCATACGAAATCAAGAGCCTGAAGAGTTTTTAATAAAGATTCTTCTGTCAAGCAGAACCTTGAAAAAATGTCAACAAAACTACAGTAGAATTCGGTGAGATCCTAAAACACCTAGTTTTTATTCCTGCTTTTGTTAAAGCACTTGCCATCCCAAAATTTGATATGAAAAACTTATGTTCAGTATCTTGCTGATCTCCGCAACATCCTGTCGAATTAGACTTATTGCCAGCCAGATGATTATCTCTATTGTAAGTATATCAGGACAGCTTCCCGTAATACTTCATGCAACCAAATAGCTCATGAAATTAACATATACAATTTTTTTTCACTATGGTTTATCAAATACTACTACGAATGTAGTTTAAAGAGACTTCTAAAATTTACTCAGTAATGGATAGTGTTTCTTCATGTTGCTGTGGTCTCGTGCAGTCTCCCATTTCACCTCCGGGTTCTTCACCAAGCTTGATTTCTCTCCCTGGCATCAAATCTGAAAATGACAGCACATCATCACTAGCTGCATCATTAAAGAATAATAAAATGGTACACTAATGAAGAAAACTGAAATCTCTTAAGTGAAAATAACAGCCTTCCATTGAGCTGCAATAATTAATTTAAAAAATAAATCTTCCTTTTACTATGAAAGAATCATTCTGTACTGAACAAATACATAATTACAAACACGAGTACAGAAGAGCAACTAAGATTACTTAATTACAAAGCATAAGAACTTCCAATTTCAAAGGAATTATACATCTTATAACTGGCACTCATAATTGAGGTGCTTAGAACCCGAAGGTCGCAAGCACTGTTTTTTTTTTTTAAACGAGAAAATTGCAGACTCATTACTTGCCAACTATAATAAAACATATTAATATGAGGTTTGTTTAATTTTGTAATAAACATTTATAATTTTTATGTGTGTACCTATGTCTCAGATTTTTAAGACTAATGGAAATCACCACAAAAAAATAGAACAAAGACAGATGAATAGGGTAAACACAAATTACAATAATGCAGATATAAAAAACAAGTAAAAACAACATTCTTAATACCAAAAACAAAGTACTACCTTAATGACTAACCTCAGGAACATTCTGAAGTCTGCACAAGTTTTCCTCTGTAGTATAGTGGGGAACTATGGCACTTTAGTCGAGGACGAGAGCCATCTCATCCTCTTCAGGCTCATCTGGGTCTGTAGTGGAAAAAAAGAGCCCTCTTCCTCCCTGATTATTTTATGGAAATATTCAGCTTTGGAGGCAGGAGCAACATAATGCACCAAGTCCTCCAAATCTTTAAGTTTTTGTGCCATCAGTGGATTAGGGCCAGAATACTTGGGAGGAAGGCTGACCTTAGCAAGGTTGAAGGCTTTACGGTTGTAAGCTTTCCTTCCTGTTATAAGCCTGACCCTCTTAGGCGATGGTTCATTATAGCTAACAATCAACCATGGAGAAGCCCTCCACATACAATACACTATAGCTGAGGACCTGGGCATTGCTGAAGTTTATTTTCTGCTCACAATGTTTTTGTACATTGTACCAACATAAACAAAATCTTTCCTCTCCATTTCCACTACAAGAAATCCGTAGCACTTCTGAAGAGACGAACGTAGTAGTATTGCTTCGTCTCAATGGTATAATTTCTTCTGAACTTTGTTTAAGGAGACCAAAATGCCTATCATAAGGCACGTAGGAGTGACCTGGCACGAGGAAAATGGGATCTATATTAAAGAATTTTTTTGGGTGGATCCGATACAAGCACATCGTCACAATATTAATGTTTTTATTCTGACCACTCCAATTGTCAGAAAACAGTACAAGATTATTTTGGTCACTATGATTTTCCTCTATGTAGTGCATGAGGCAACTGGCAATTTCCACGCTGCCTTTTCTAGCTGTAGCCTCATCCCACACGTACATAACCGACCTTGTAGTTATGAATTGTACCACAATTTTCCTCTAGTAATAGGCCACATTGGTCGTCAGCTTTGGAGTAAGCACTGTCAGTTGTAGATCAGAATCACTAGGCCAACGTCTCATTTGCTTTGTCGTAATAAGAAGAATCTATGAAATTAGTGAGAAGTTCTCTACCTTTTTTTGCCAAAGTCTCTTGCTCAAACAAAGTCTCTTCCACTCACGAATCCTCTCCTCATGACCCTCACACACGTTGCAAAACCAATGTTGAATTCAGTATTGAAAACATGCCTATAGTACGACAGTTTCACTTTTTCAACATTTAGTTCAGTGTCCATGTATTCCACTATAGGTCATACACCTTGGTTACGGTCATGCCATGTGACAGTGACACTGACTGTCATGTGATGATGTGAAGCGATTCAAGCGAAGGGTTTGTTTTGATGTGGATACCAAGTTAGCGTCGTACGCGAGCGCTGATTGGCCCGTGAGACAATAACGCACTCTGATTGGCTAGGTATGCCTACAACACACGGACGAAGGGCTGTGATTCGCTCACTCGACCCCGGTTAGAGTCACACGAGGCTTTGTGGTTCCAACTCAATCTATCGTATGCGTGCTGCAAATAAGGCTAGAATTCTCCTAACTTCTATAGCGTTTTAAACCTTATGGTTATATTATGAATTCTACGAAAATGTTCTAGACGTTTTTATGAACAAACCGTTCCCGACGGAAGTTGCGCTAGCGACCTTTTGATTCTAAGCGTCTCAATTTTGGTTTTACCAATATTAAAATATCAAATCACAACAAGAACTGCGACCTCATGTATGTTATGTTTCATACGTAAGTTAACCCATCAAACAGTATTAGAGGTGGAACTTGTGTGTTTACAAGACAGTATTTGAACAAGCAAGTATTTGATGTTGATGTATCAATCGCAGATCAGATATGGTTCCGATTAAAATGTATACCAGGTGTTTTGCTTGGAGCATGTTATGTCCCTCCTGCCGATTCCGAATATTTCAGTTATAGCCAATTAAGTAAAATCCAAGAAAAGATAAAAACTAGTGAATGTAGTAATAGATGTATTGTAATGGGTGATATGAATTCCAGGTTAGGGACTTCCATTAGAGAGCTCACAGAACGATTAGGCCTAGTTGATTATTCGTACCCCTTTATACCAGATCCGATACCCACACCCAATGACAATGCTGTAGCTATATTTGGTTTGTGTGTAGAAGAACAGTTACTTATTGTTAATAATTTAAAAACACCTTATTCTTATTACCAGAGCAGAAAGACTTTTCGAAGAGGGAGAGAATGGATTTCTGAAATTGACACATGTATCGTATCAAAGAAGCTGGTTAAGTTTATCACCGATTTTCATGTAATTGATAATGATTTATTACCATCAGATCATGCTCCTATTCCAATTGTGTTGCAACCTCCTTCCGTCTCTCGTGAGTTGATTAAGTTACGAGCATCAGAGTTGGGCATGCATGGAGCGGAGTATAGTGACATATCAACGACGTGCAATCGACTGACCAAACGGTCAATTCAGTTTCAAAAGATAGACGGTGATGTGTTTCTGACTAAGCTTAGTGGCCACAGAGTAGAGCTAGATAGAGATGAGGATATAGATTTGTCAGCCTTACGCCTTAGCAATACTCTATATGATTGTCCCTCCACTGGTGTATCTCGTGAGAATCCTGAAGGAATTTTAATAAATAATGGCCAGAGTAGATGGGATAGATTGTTGGAGGAAAATGATCAGGCTTGGATCTGGGGTGCAATTGATTGGAAAGGTCAAATTATAGAGGACCCAAGTAATTCAGACTCTAAGCCGAGTGATGAGCAATTCAAAGAATATTTTGAGCAAATATTTAACCCTCCTAATGTAGACAGTCTTAATATAGACGATTTTCATTCAGATGTAACTATACCTGTATTGGACGATCCAATTACTCCAGCTGAGGTACAGACTCAGGTAAAAAGGTTAAAGCCCAATAAAGCCAGTGGACCTGACGGTCTACCCCAAGGTTTGTTCAAAATGTTACCGTTTGAGTGGATCATGCTAATTGCTACATTATTTAATAATCTGTTTTTGTCTACTTCTTACCCATTAAGTTGGATAGCAGCAAAGATGCATACAATATTCAAACGAGGAAGTAGGGCTTCTCCGGGTAATTACATAGGCATTAATGTAATTAATAGTATAGCTAGGATTTACGATATGGTCTTATGTGCTCGTCTTAGTCATTGGTTTAAGCCGTGTAGGGAGCAAGCCAGGAAGTCAAGCGGGGAGGGGATGTGTAGAGCAAATAGTAACTTTGAGGCTATTGGTGTACGTAGCTAGGGGGAAGAAATTGAAGCTTTTTGTAACCTTTGTTGATTTTAGAAGAGCTTATGATTGTGTACCTAGACATAAGTCATTTTCTGTGCTAAAACGAACGGGATATGGGATGACTATGCTTTTAGCATTGGTGGCTGTATATCGTTGCACAAATAGTGTGATTGGTACCTCTCTCCTTGCTGCTACTGTTTGTGTGCGCCAAGGCTCACCTACCTCATGTATTTTATTTGTTTTATATGTAAATGTTATGATACAAATGATAAAACGTAATTGCCCTTTGGATGGTTTTCTTGCTTGATTGCATATTATGGTAATGATGGATGACACTGTCCTCCTATCCACTACAAAGGATGGTATGGAACATAAAATAAGGATTTTGTATGAATTTTGTAATTCCTATGGGATGATTAAAACTAAATTTATGGTGATTAATGGTACTAGGGAAGACAAAGAACCCATAGTATGTAATTCTGATGTGATTAGTTACTGTAATCAGTACATTTATCTAGGCAGTCCTTTTACGGATGATGGTTCTCCCACAACAACTATCAAGCAGCATGCAATAAGTAAAATGTGTCATACTCTGAAATTTATTTAATTTATAAGTAGAAACATTGATGTGCCATTTTTAGTTAAGAAGAAAATTTTTGATGTTGCTATTATGTCAGCTATATTATATTCATGTGAGTCATGGCTAAATGGTAATATTAAACCCATCGACAAGCAATATAAATGGTGTATTAAACCACTTTTGGGGGTCAGAAAGACTACTAATAATGACGTACGTATGATAGAACTGGGACTTCGAGGCAAAGAAGATTCTTCAAAAAGATGTGGCTTGAAAGGAATAATATGGATGATGACCCTTTAATTCACGCCATGCGAATATTGATGAACTATAATGACTCTGTTTCGAGGTATATACGAAACCTTATCTCTGATAATACTGATGATATTGAGGAAGGAAAATGTGAACTGCAATTAAAGGTCAGAAACTCCAATTCCAATAGGATTGTGTTCTATAAAACTGTTAACCCAAATTTAGTCGTTCATGATATTTATACAAACCAATTAAGACTTAATGAAATAGAACGTGTATCATGAACAAGAATGCGGTTGAGTGCTCATTCATTGGCAGTTGAGACAGGTCGGTGGAACAGAAGAGGTAGGGGCCGTCTGCCGATGGATGAGAGGTTGTGTTCATGCGGTGAGGTCCAGACAGAGACTCATGTCATTGAAAATTGTCCACTGTCGTTACAGATCAGGCAGACGCATAACGTTACCACAGCTTTAGACTTGCTAGTAACCAGAACCGATTATGATGTAGTATGTAAAACTGTACATAAGCTTCTTTCCTTGTATTGAATGTAACACGTTATTATAATGTGTAAAATGTAATTACAGGAACTTGTTGATGGCGTATGGTTAAATTGGTTTAGTTTTAGTTTTAGTACAATATATGTGTAATTGAAATTCATTTAGTTTATATAAGAGATTGTACAAAATCTACTGTACTTAATTTTGTAATTTGGACCAAATACTCTTTTGTAAAATTCATATTATTTTGTATTGTGGTCAATAAAAATATCTATCTACCTATCTATGCACGGTTGATATAACTCGAGTTATTTTGAAGCCAGGATACTCCACGAACCTATGAGAAAATTAACTGAACTCCTGACAGGACATAGATGATCACCGAAAATCAAAGCATGGCGATGGTTGGCAGTAATTCTACATACTATGATAAACGGAAATTATTGAACTTTGCCGCGTGTTTGGTTAGGGACAGTTATCCAAGTGGATTCGTTGCTAAATTACTTAAGAGTTTTATCACTGAATATATTTTTTAAACAACAGTCTTTCACTCTTTATAACATTTCTAATCGAGAGTAAGCTGGAATGGAGATAAAGTAAAAGGCTAAACAGTGGGTGCAACTAAGGGCCGAGGGGACGAAGCAAACAAGCATTAATAATGCACTGATACCCTACGGAGGGTCCGTCCGACATTGCCATAACCTGTCTAGCTGTGAGAAACGGTAGGTGTTGTTCGTGAAAAGCCCGTAGACTTCAACCACCCAAGAAAAACTACTATATCATAATCATCACCTTATGAAGGACTAACTACGCATATGTAGTTGTCAATCGAAGAATTTTTTATTTCAGAAAAGTGAAAGTTTCTACTGCATTAAAATAAATATATGTATATATATATATATATATATATATATATATATATATCTTCTTCTTCTTCTTTCCAGCTTGTTCCCATTTTTATATGGGGTCGCCGTTTCGGATGAGCCGTTTCCATCTATTTCTATCCTGCGCTTCTGCCTCATCAATTCCCTTCTCATGTAAGTCTCCTCTCACACAGTCCTTCCATCTCTTTCTTGGTCTCCCTCTTTTTCTTCTTCCTTGCACCTCCACCCCTATAGTATGTCTCCCAGCGTGGTCCTCATCTCTCCTCAACAGGTGTCCATACCATCTCAGCCTCCCCTCATGCACTTTCTTTGATACTTCCACCACCTTAGTCGACCCCCGTATGTAGTCATTTCTGATCCTATCCTCTCTTGTCACCCCAGACATCCACCTAAGCATTCTCATTTCTGCTACATACATCTTCTTCTGCTCTGTTTTTCTCATGCTTGCTGTTTCCGTACCATACAGCATTGCTGTTCTTACCACCGTCTTGTGAAATTTTCCTTTTAACCTAAGCGGCACTCTTTTGTCACAAAGAACTCCAGAGACCGCTCTCCAGTTGTTCCAGCCTGCCTGTACCCGATGTTTTACTTCTTCTTCCATACTTCCTCCAGCGTTAACAAAAGATCCCAAATACTTAAACTTATCAACTCTCCTTATTTGCTCTCCACCAAGCTGAATACTTTCTCTATCATCCCCCTCAGTGGTGGTACAAATATATTCTGTCTTAGAGCTACTTATTCTCAATTCTCATTCCTCTGTCCTCCAGTACTTGTCTCCATCTTTCCAATTTCACTTCCAGATCTTCCCTGCTCTCTGCACACAGAACAATATCATCCGCAAACAATATGTTCCATGGTACTGTCTCCCTTACTTCCTCTAATATAACATCCATCACTATGTTAAAGATAAATGGGTTCAGAGCCGACCCCTGGTGTAATCCTACTCTCACCTCAAAACCTTCTGTCTCCCCAACACTGCTCCTCACTCTGGTAAATACATTCCGGTACATCTCTTGTATCAATCGCACATACTTCTCTGGCACCATCTTCTCCCTCAGGCTCCTCCATACCTCTTGTCTCGGGACTCGGTCATAAGCCTTTTCAAGGTCAATGAATACCACATGTAGGTCCCTTTGTCTTTCCCCGAATTTCTCCATTATTTGCCTCAGACAAAAGATACCATCTGTTGTTCCCCTTCCCTTCATAAATCCCATCTGCTCTTTACCTATTTGTACTTCTTCTCTCAGTCTAGCATCTATTATCCTTTCCAGTATCTTCAAAGTATGGGACATCAATTTAATGCCCCCATAATTACCACACTCTTGGACATCGCCTTTCCCTTTAAAAATTGGGATCAATATCTCCCACGCCACTCATTTGGTATCTTTTCCTGTTCAAGGATCTTTATCATAAGATCGTACAGTATATCCACTCCTTTATCTCCTAATGCTTTCCATGCCTCCACCGGAATCATGTCTGGTCCGGTTGCCTTCCCATTCTTCATCTTCATCAGTGCATTTAGTACCTCTTGCCTAGAAAACCTCATTACCATGCCAATGTTCACTTGCCCATCCTCTCTTATTAGTCTATTATTTTCTTCATTTAACAACTGTTCGAAATATTCTTTCCATCTCTTCACAATGTCTTCCTCCTTTCTAAGTACTACACCATCTTGATCCTTTATTTGTTTGATATGTGTTATATCTTTGGTGCTCTTATTTCTAGCCTTTGATAGCTTGATCATCTTCTTTAATCCTTCCTTAGTCCCCAGCTCATTATACACATCATCATACGACTTTGCTTTAGCTTGGGCTACCACCTTTTTCACCACCTTGTTTTTCTCTCTGTACCTATTTCTGTCTTCCACTGACTGTGACTCTTCCCATCTTTTCTTTGCCTCCTCCTTATCTTTTACTACTTCTCAATGTCTTCATCCCACCACCAACTCTCCTTTTCTTCCCATATGATACCAGATGTCTCTCCTAGCAGCTCCTTTCCATGCCTTCTCATTACTGCTGCATTTCGTGCCCACCATTCTTGAACATCTTCAATCCCTATATCAATATCCTCCAAAACCCTCCTCTTAAACTCTCTCTTCTTATCCCCTTCCTTCTCTAATTTGTACCATTTAATTTTCCTTATCCCTTTAGCTTTGGTTTTTCTTTCCCTTTTCAACTTCAAATCCATACATAGCAGTCTGTGTTGGGGGCCTACATGGTCGCCTGGAATAACTTTGCAGTTCTTGACCTCCACCAGATTTATCCTTTTATACAAGAAGTAGTCTATCTGGAAGAATCTTCCCCCACTCCTATATGTTATTAGGTGCTCCCTTTTCTTCTTAAAGAATGTGTTTACTATTGCCATGTCGAATGACACAGCAAAGTCCACTACACTCTCTCCTTCTGGGTTTCTCTCCCCAATTCCATGGACCCCATGCACCCGCCCAATCGCCTCATTTTCACTTCCGACATGGCCATTCAAATCTGCCCCAACTATCACCCTCTCATGCTCTTCCAGTTCTTGCATTATTCCATCCACCAGTCTCTCCAGAAATTTCCCTCTTCTTCTTGTGGCTTGTGCAACCAACTTGTGGTGCATATGCGCTTATAACATTCAGAATCTCTCCTCCATAACATATCTTCAATCTGATGATACGGTCATTCTTTCTATGCACTTCTATTACCGAGTTCTTTAGTTCACTAGACAGTACTATGCCAACTCCATTTCTACCTTGTTTATTTGCTCCACTATAATATAGCTTATATCCATCTCCCAACTCTTTAGCTTTATTTCCTTTCCACCGCGTTTCTTGCACACGCATAACATCTACTCTCTTTTCTCTCATCAAGTCAGCCAATTCTCTGCCTCTCCCAGTCATGGACCCAACATTTAGCTGACATACTCTAAACCCAATGTGAGCTCGCTTCTTTAGCTGCACGCCACCCGCTCCTGATGCAGTAGCCCTCGCCTTACCACAGAGTTAGGGCGATGTCTCTGTGCGTCGTTTACGGAGTACGCCCTAGCATTACCTCTTTCCATATTTCGGCTCATTCCATTTTTTGGTTTTGGCACAGATTTTTACAGCCGGATGCCCTTCCTGACACCAACCCTCCCTATTTATCCAGGCTTGGGACCGGCACCAATAAGGACTTGTTTGCCCCCCCAGGTGGCTAGGTTATATATATATATATATATATATTATATATATATATATATATATATATATATATATATATATATATATGTATATGTATATATATATATATATATATATATATATATATATATATATATATATATATATATATATATATATATACGTACACAGGATCGTACATAAAACATGATTTTCACATTTTCGCGGTCTTTCCAGTTTCCAGTTTCATCGGGTAGCTGCAGCTGCCTTTGGGTATCTTAAGATATTAGTAAAACAACTCTTATCTGGAATCATCTGAGCGCAACATTTACTATACATATTTATGCATACTAGTTATGTATAATAGGTTAACTATAGTAACCCCAAACATTCTCCTCCCTCTAAAATCTAAATGACTAAATTATGTAGGTACAGCAAATACAGCCATTCTATATTATACAGCATTACGTGCAAAAGCATATATACACAGTTAAATATGAAAGAAAAAACACAAAAACCATTAGCATTCACATTTATCTTTTTTAACATTACTGAAGGTTATATATAAAAATGCTTTATTGCAATGTTACTCCAACCCTTACCAGCCAAATAATAGCAACCGAATTACTTTTCTATTTAAACGAACGTGTGTGTGTGTGTGTGTGTGTGTGTCACTTTAAAAGTTTTTAATTGTCTCAAAACTTGCATAATTCTGACGCTCATTTTAATGTACCAAAGTAAGGATACAAGTTCGAATGTCGAACCCAAAGGTTTTCTTAACTGAATAACAGGATACTGACAACTATTGTCAGTGAATCTTACATGCCATAGGCATCTGTGTCATCAAAATTTCTAAAAAGTGCAATTATCATAATTTCATTAAATATGGAACAAATGTTAACTACGCATGGTTATATCTGTACATAGAACACAACCTAAAACATCATTTCATTCCATTCCTATACAGAACTCTAAACAGAATATAAGCATTTCAATAAGCTAAAAATGACTATAATTAATATTAACTTTTTATCTGTTGGGCAAGGAGACTACTAACATTTCGGTAGAATGTGAAACTAAATGAGGCAAACCTAGCATTCCTTAACTGAAGACTGAACTGTAGGACTTAATTTACCATTATCATTATCTATTTACATATAAAAACTGGGTTTGTTGGGATGATATTAAATCCAATAGCTGGTATATAATTAAATATGAGTTTTCTAAGTGCATCGTAGAAATTTTTGTCATGGATACTTTTGCATAAAACTTTCTACGATGCACTAAGAAAACTCATATTTGATTATATACCAGCTATAAGATTTAATATCATCCCAATAAACCCACTCAGTTTAGGTAGCTTGTTTAAATTCAAGGATAAACTTGACCCTTTGATGACCTCATGTGTTGTGTACAAGTTTAATTGCCCTAGATGTAATCTGGGGACCTGCGAGGGATCCACACAGAGGTTACTGTGGGTCAGAATTGATTACCATAAGGGCGTTAGCTATAGAACTGGTAACAAACTTGCTAATCCTGAATTTTCTAATATCAGACAACACGCCAATAAATGCAAGCAGAATATACAAAAAGATTTTGAAACTACTGACAATTCTGGAGTCCTTGTTTATTAAACAGCTTGTTCCTCAATTGAACACGCAGTCTTCCTCGACAACTCTTTACCTAACGTGAGCTGTTGCCGGTCATTTCTGGTTTGTTCCTTCTGACTTCTGTCTTTCCTTTCTCTCTTGATGGTTGGTTCTGCTAATTAGTTTTTTATTTTTTTATCTTGTCTTTTATAATGTATTATGTCTTATTTGTAATTTAGCGCTTTTAATGTTAATTTTATTGTTTTATGTCTTTACAGCTTGAAAATGAAACCTTTGTGTTTTGAAACGTTGCAATAAATGTATTTTAAGGACCACCTGAGGTGTACTTCCTCCTACAAGTCTTCTATTTTTCGAGTTACTAGTAACCACCATACCTTGGAACGCTATATATATATATATATATATATATATATATATATATATATATATACTTTTGAAAACTTTTCGTATGTAGAGCAGTAAAATTTTTCACATTGGCTTTCGTATCTCGAGTTTTTCGTAAGTAGAGCCTTTCGTATCTCGAGGTACTACTGTATATATATATATATATATATATATATATATATATATATATATATATATACACAGTAGTACCTCGAGATACGAAAGGCTCTACTTACGAAAAACTCGAGATACGAAAGCCAATGTGAAAAATTTTACTGCTCTACATACGAAAAGTTTTCAAGATATGAAAGGTTGTTGCTGTAAAGTCCCAAGATTCTCCCGGACCACCGAGAACAATTTTAAAACTCCCGCGCCGCCAACTGAGTAAACTCGCCACCATCCTCCCGCTCTCCCATTGGTTCCTGATGCTAGTCACCCCATAAGGTCCTGCTCTCCTATTGGTCAGCATCTACCCCTTGTGCTTTAAGTATTCTATTGGTAAAAGGATGCTGTAAATTGAAAAACTTATTCATGCAATACATTTAATAAAAAAAAAAAAACATTAGGTAAAGATAGAATAAAGAATAGAAATGAATGGTTATTATACTGTTTGGTAGTTTCAGTAGTTGAAGAGAGATAATGAAAATTTATGGCTTACTGTGTAAAGTGATTGCTTGCCGATCGTTCGATACTCGTAAGTGCTGGATGTAAACAGACGTTTGGAAGCTTTTTTTTGTTTGTTTATTATAGTTAATGGTTACTTAATTAATAATTATTTGAAATGAGTACATGCAATACATTTAATAAAAAAATTGTGAATTAGATATCATAAAATATAAAATAAATCAGACTGCCAACAAATACGTATTTTTTAGAATTCTTCTTCTGCTTTATTATTATGTTACGTATACGTATGTTTCGTTATAGCTGTCAGTAACTCAGTATCTCCATTAGGTAAAGATAGAATAAGGAATAGAAATGAATGGATTATACTACTGTTTGGTAGTTTCATTAGTTGAAGAGAGATACTAATGACAATTTATGGCTTACTATGTGCTAGGAAAAATGATTGCTTGGCGCTCGTTCGATACTCGTAAGACGGGTAAGAGCTGAATGTAAACAATCGATTGGAAGGTTTGTTTTTTGTTTGTTTGTGTATTATAGTTAATGATTAATTAATAATTATTTGAAATGAGTACATACTGATTATTTATACATTTTATTGGCATATTCTAAGCTTTTAGCTCTTAGGTTTAGATGTCAGAATCATAGACTAGGCTACAGTAGCAACCGCTAACATAGGCTAGGATTATTGCTAAGGGACATAGTATGCTAAAGTCGTAATAAAATGGGGTTGAACATTACATGCAGTTGAATATTAATCAAGTATGTACAGTATTGCCTTTTTGGAGTCCTATTTCTTCTGTTGGATCGGCGTTGTAACCCTAGAACATGTGTTTTGGGCCTGAAAATATAATTTACTGGGGTGTTTTTGGAGGGCTTGGAACGGATTAGCCATTTTACATGTAAAATGTGTTCCAAGATACGAAAAACTCATAATACGAAGGCCGCCTCGGAACGGATTAATTTCGTATCTCGAGGTACCACTATATACATAAACGAATATACACAATTTATTAAAAATTTTCACGAATACATTAAGCGAAAGCCTGCAGGAATTAAACGAGTACCATTCAAATACGCCACTCCCTCCTAGCTTCTAGTTTACCAAAAGACTTGAATTTGGCCTATTTCTGCCTCCTGAGATAGGACCAGTCCTTTACCTCTCCCTTTACTCATGTAACTGGGTAAAACCCCCCCATCGTAATTACACAACAGATCCAAATACCCATAATTGTGGAAATTTTAAGAGATGCTTATCATATTTTAATTTTTATTTTTGATGATAGTCACGTTAATGAAAACTGATTTTCTTTTTGTTTTAAATTAATGTATATATATATATATATATATATATATATATATATATATATATATATATATATATATATATATTATATATATGTGTGTGTAAATGTAATAGCCACAATGCCCTCTTAACCTCTCAGATTGGATCTCAAGGCTTTTGGTGACAAGTATATAAATAAGAGAGCATAAAATCTGATAAGTTAAGTGGGCATTGTAGCTATTACATTTACATATGTATCTGGTAAAAGCGAGCAGTGCGTAGATTCTACATAAGTGTATATATATATATATATATATATATATATTATATATATATATATATATATAGATATATATATAATATAATATATATATATTATATCTATACTTATATTCAACATGTTCATTTAATAAAATAGTTATAAGAAAAATGAAACTAAAATCAACTTGGATTAACACAGCCAACACAACTGTCACCAGTTAACAACCAACTGTCCCAAGTTACATTCATTCTGTTCCTCAAGCAAGAGCCCGTGCCAACCCAAAGCTAGGTTAACCTAACGCGCTAACCTTTCCTTTGACCTACTTGCATAGTCTGCTCTGCTGAACAACTATCCACCAACTCTCACTTTAAGAATGCGGCCTTTTAAAAGTAATTTCCTAAAAAAAATTGGTATCATATCGTTGAAAGAGCATAGTTTGTATGCAGGATCATTACAATATTAATATAAGAAAGGCCCTGTTTGAATAACAATTAGCAGTTACTAACTGGTAACCGGTTGCACGTGATAGCTTCTACATTAATGAAATTTAAGACTATTAATAGTCATTCCACTTCAGCCTCGGCTTTTATTTTTTTACCTATTAAACAATAAACATATAATTATAATAAAATCTTAAGATTATATTATAATTATAATCTTAAGAATGATATATAATATAATCTTAAGAATGAAAACCTATTGAACAACTGAAAATTATGATCCAATCTAGGAAAAGCCACAAATTTATAACTAGCACTAGCATTTACGTTAACAGGGTACTATATAAATTGCAATAAAAAAAAATAACGAAATAAATGTAGCGAATCCCAAACTTAATCATCTTCAATGAGAGAGAGAGAGAGAGAGAGAGAGAGAGAGAGAGAGAGAGAGAGAGAGAGAGAGAGAGAGAGAGAGAGAGAGAGAGAGAGCTGCTAACCGTTTTTATGCACACCAATATCATCTAGACACCGAGGTTAAACAGACCATAAACCAGACACTACTAGTTTAAACCTTTGGGGATATTGAAGCAGCCTGAAGCTTATCCGTGAACTTTCGTCGAAAGAATTCCATGCTTGAACTTTTGAAAAAACTTACTTCACCCCAGCAAAGAAAAAAAAATCTCATTATGACTGCATGAAAAGTAACGTACTAAAATGTCATTCACGTTGCCGACGGGTAGGTCAGAGTGGCCATTTTCGGATTAATTATTTTCTTTTAAGAATTGTATATACCCTCTTATGGCGTAATTTCATCTTTCCAAAGCAACATCCTTAAAGAACCTCATTGTGGTACAATGCTAAAAACATGGACGTATCGAAAAACCTTTAACAGGAACGGCCTTCCTTTAAGTTTCTGGAACCTTGAAGGCTAAATTACCCCTAACAAAAGGAAAAAAGGCTCCTACGACATTGTTTGACGATGGTGTAGCTCCCCTATTCCCCATCCCCAGTCATTACTCTTGTTTTAACGGAACAGCCAATTACAGAGCATACGGTTTAAACATATGTATAGACCTATGTATACGATGCGACTGTACTGTCACATTTACTTTTCTTTTCTCAACTTTTTCTTGAACCTGTTAAGAGTCAACTCACTTTGATCTCACGAACTTATTGTAATTTATGTTGACGAATTAGGCGGCTTAGAATTAGCCTGCATGTGAAATAAAATTGAAACCATCTTAAACATCTAAATGTCTACCGAATTTCATTTCCTCTATGAAATGGTTTACTGTGAGCATCATCGAATTTCACATAGCCTTCGCTTAACCTCGGCAATCTAAGTTATGTGAACAAATAGCACATATGGGAAAATAACTGGGTAGATACGTGATTATGAGGGTATAAAATTTGTATCTAATCTTCCATAAGGAGAGAAATAATTGAGAGAGAGAGGAAATTTATCACTCAGGATCTTGGCATTCGTTCTGAAGAAATTAGCTAATCTGGAAAGCTTCCGGTCTTGCAAAAATCCCGATTCTCCCCTTGGTCACGCAGCTCGCATTACTGAAACTCAACAACAATTTTGAACGTTAAAATATTGCGTCTTCAATTCAGTGACCGCCTGATGGTCATTTGGGCAATTTGCCTATGCAGCACGTCTATGCTACATGGGCAACTAGCAAACACATAAACCTTATTTTTTTCCCACTGCTTATATACTATATTTTATGTCCATTTTACAATTACTGCTGGTGCATAACTGCTTTACGTTTAGCCTACTCCATTAAATATCTAAGTTATAGGGGCTGGGTAAGTGTGTTTTGGGTCAGATGAACAAAACATAACTAGTATATAACTTAAGCACTCTAGCACATTTCAGGTTAGGATGCATCCTTACTATAGCAATCTAGAACAGGTAAGTGAAGGTTAGAATGAATCCTTGTAATTAACAATGACTTATAGAGCTCTAGGTCAGGTTTGGTGGTGTTCACCCGCCGGTCAGATAAATGTAACCTCATATTGGGTTAGGTTAGAGAAGAGATGTGTAGGATGCGCCCCTGTAATTGGCCTTGTGACTTCTTTATTCTTTAACATGTTTAGGCACATGCTGATCATTGGAATGAAACACATATTTTTCACGCTGCTTTTGACATGGGTTTTGCATTCCTGACCCTTCCTGAGTATGCAAATTACCTCAGTTTCTCAGTGGACACATACTGGGGGATAAGGAAACAAAGACGTGGTTTGTAAAAAAAAAAGAAAAAAAAAAAGAAATGTAAAACACAAGATAGCACCAGAAAAATTTCAGACTCATATGCAGCAAGAACTCAAAGGGTAAAAGTAGATTAAACTTCAATTCCCAAGATTTTGATTGCAATCAAGTTGCAATATAACCCAACAAAAATATCAACCATTACAAAACAAAAAGGTAAAAACAGTTACGATACTACTTCAACCCATAAAAAACTACATATAACTGTAATGGAACTTGAAAAAAGTCCAATCTTGCCCAGAACCTACAATACTTTCTGTCTAAGCTGTATTGCAAAATTTAAAGTGAAAACTTTTCAGCATACGTTTTGAACGCTTCTGTTAAGATTAGTAGCCAGTAGTAATTTTACGGAATACTTAGGCTCTCCTTATGACCTACAACTAGGTACTGGGGACCACAGTAGAAAACAGTGTTTTGGGGTGGGCGAAGACACTGATGCATTTTAACATCCCAGTGAGACTCCTGTTAACATCCCTGAGAATCTGATTATTGTAAGGTTGGTATTCCTCTATAAGCATTCCGCATCGTTCGTCCCCGTGAATACGAAAGCCACCAGGAATTGGGGCGTCAAATGTATTTCGCCATGTTTAGTACCAGCCCCTTGGTGTTAATTACAGTCGTCTGAATAAATATTACTTAGAATTATTGTTCAGGAGGTAAAACTGCATAGAAAAACCGCAACTGCCATAGTCTAGGCCGCCGCGGAATAGTAATATAGATCTACCGTAAGGTTTATAGAGCATTTTATTAAGGGTTCCAGGGTCCCCGGCCGCCCCCCAATACAAAGGTAATACCTGGTGTCTTCAGTTGGGTTAGGTTATGTAGGGTAGTAACTGGTATTTATTTTGAATGGTAATTCTATAAAAAGAACTCTGAAAGGAGATATCGTATTAACATGTACTTTTAACTAAAAAATATAGAAAGACTTTATACAGTGCAGTATTGGTGAGGTTATTTGATTAATTTACCCAGATAACTGAAGAAATTTACCATCTTTTGCTTTCGATTTTGCGTTCATCCATCATCCTTACCTAGTACATACAGCGTTCCATGGAGCGCTTCTGTAGTGTTAACATTTTAATTAACAGGCCCTAGGTTGGATTAGGTAGATGGACTAAAGGTATTAATACCTTCCCCCTCCTAAATGGGTAAAGACTCTTTGGGTGAGCATACTTTATTTTGAATTTACCACGCCCAAAAGCACTTTCCCACTGTGGTCACCCGTAATTGGGGGTGCTCCCTCTATCTACCAGGATAAACGTCCGAAGTAAAAAAAAAAAAAAAAAAAAAAAAAAAAACACACAAACAAAGTTGAGTCACATTTTGTACTCTGGAATATGACTGTGGTTTAAGGTAAAAATTTACTACCATTCCAGTTCATTTAAATTGTGTCGTCACTTTGAAGCACTGGAAACCTTCATACCGACACGATACATGGTAACGGGATGTCAACTTTTCTGGCTAATTCAACGTAACTTGTGTTGGTAATGCATTAATGGAATTTAAACGTCCAATTCTGTAAGAGGCTTGGTAATCTCCGTGGTCTCTGACTTTCCTGATTCGTCTCCCTGTCAGACTCCAAAACACAAAGCGCATTTGTACCGTCAACATTCCCATGACCCGTTAATGACATCCTGACCTAAGTTACCTTCAAGGACACGACGAACTTCTAAGCAAGTTGGAACCTTTCGTCTTCCCCCGCGGATAGATTCAAGCCATTTATATACAATGAAGTGTCTACAGTACTCAATTTCTATCTCATGGAATGTTCGGCCTACTCATGGTCGACCTACATAACACAGACCAAGGTTTTTGTAAAGTACAAGTCCCTTGAAAATGCTTCATATCTTGTCCGTAGAAATGAAATTAGGTACTGATGTTAACAAATTCTGGACTTACCGCCATTTATGAGAATACTATCATTGATGATAGTCGAACAGATAGACCGCAGAAAAAAAAGTTAAACAATCCTCGGCACTAATCGAAAACTACTCCACAAGGAATGAAATCTCTCGTGGATTCTTCGGGTACGGAATAGAATGTTTATTGTTTACACAGGTGTCCAACATGACGTCAAAACCACTCCCATAATCCTTTGCGCTATCTGTCAAAGCGGCAGTTTTCGTGTTTATTTATTTATTGATTATTATTATTATTATTATTATTATTATTATTATTATTATTATTATTGTTATTTGGAGGCCCTTCTATCTGTTTTCAATTGATAGCATATGGTGTTCTTACAAATGGATATTGATAATGCCTTCTATATATTAAATATGTTTTTTGGATTACATAAATTTATTCTACAATGACGTCAGGTGTAATGATATTTTCATGTAAGGGTAATCAATTCGACCTGTTATTCTTATCAGAATGAAATATCGATCAGATTCTTGGTTTCTTTGTAATTGGAGAGGGAGACATTACGTATGCAATTTTCTATTGTGCACAGGGACTTGGTGACTGGAGATACTTTTGTCTTAAATTCTCTGTTCTGAAAATATTGCACCAATGAAGTTATAATGTACTCTTTATCAGATATAAGGGCATAGGAATAGTGCAATAATGATATCCATGCAAATTAATTAGTCCTACTTTGGACGAGAAGCCTAATCTGTTTCACTCTTAAAACTTCTCTTATTTTAAAATTTTGTTACATGAAATAAAGATAAAAAATTATATTATTACAAACAAATCCAATACATGAAACACGTTTATTTTTTTAATCAAAATTCTATAGAACAGAATATACAATTTTGGATGCTGGGACCTATGAAAGGAAAACTGAGAGTAAAATACAAAGGTGTAACAGGATGAAAACTGCTAGAAGAGGGTGGAAAGTAAGAAGGAAGAAAGAATATGAATGGAGAAACTGTAAAATGAATGAAAGGGGATGCAGCTAGAGGCAGAAGCGACGCTGCAAAGACCTTAAGTAATGCCTACAGTGCACGGCGCGAGGGGCACTGATGGCACTAACCCCCTACGGAAGTGATTTTTTTTTTGTAACAACTAAATCATGGGAATCTGAATAATTAAATTCAGATGCTTACTTCCTTAAGAACTGATCTACTGCAAGATCACATTGGCTAAATTACACGTTCCATTTGGAGTGGCATCAAAATTTACAATTTTGGGGTTAGGATAGGCTGGGCTGTATACAAAGGCTCTCTTATTACCCCGTAGAGTAAGTTAAACATCACATGCCTAAAGCTATAAGTGGTATTAGTGAG